>NC_042285.1:16488439-16840939 GCF_901000725.2 Takifugu rubripes
ATGTATCACAAAATGTTAGAAACGGATTTAAATGAAATTTTCAGGAAATGTAGATAATGGGCCAAAGAAGAGCTCAATTGTGGTGATGTTCCAGGTTCCGGGGGGATTTTGACCTTTGATCATCCAAAGTTCAAAGCCAGGGCCATGATGATGTCAACTGCAAGTCAGAGGATTGAAGTTTTTATGTTCCTCTTCTAGTAAGGCATGCACATTGACAGATGGTGATGGGTAGGCCTTGTAGCTGGCTGGATCTACGGCCACACCTATCATGTCGTCCACCTGATGATAAAAGGGTCTACCCATGAGTGCTGTGGCCACAAAGTCCAGGCAGCAGTGGTACAGATCATGCTGCTGTTAAAGCACCAGTCCTTAGAAGTAAAGATGCACAGTCCCTCTCTGCTTTTCCCAGACTGAAAGCTTTTGAACTACAGTACAGAAATACATAGTGTTGAAATCACTGGGGCTTTTGGTGAGGTTTAAGTGAGTATTGTCACCACTTCCAATAGACCAGAATTCACTTTTCCACTGGTCCACTTCATTTGGACAGGTGTGAGAGCTAATCCAAACTTTGATGCGGACCAAACAAGTGAACTCCAGTTCGTCTGTAAGTAAACCTTGGGGCACTTCGCATACAGTTGAATGCAAACGAACTACGCTGCGAGCCAAAGTGAACCACTGACGAGAAGTGATTCAGCATGACAGTGATTCATCCGCCCTAGAAGAGCAGCTGTTGTAATTATTTGTTGCCATGACAATTTGGTCCACTTTCAAATATGTAATGTGAAAGTGAACCAAATCAAATTAAGATGTGCAGTTTTCCAGCGTTTCATGCCCAAACAAACAAACTGACTCGTCTGGACTATCCTGATGTGAAAGTCTGACTTTTACCTGAAAATGTTTCAAACACAGTACAAAGTTGCAGTGCCAGTACAGTTGAACCTACTGATGTCATTAGTCCCCTCTGGGTCCACTCATAAAACACACAATTATAGGTCAAACGTGGCATTAGAATTTAGATTATTTCTGATTCTGTGTTTGGAGAAAAGGAACTGGTAGTGGTTATTCCTGTAAAAACTTTCCTCCAACTACATAGTGTTAAAACAAAAACTAGAAAAATACACACTTCTGCATTAAAATAAGGCAAAATGTTTATTAAGGCAGCAATATTTTAAAAATGCATTAAACACACTGATAAATCTGTTGCATCTAAAAAAAATCAAATCATTTTGGGCTGGAATGATTTTCCTGGGGAAAATAAACTGATCTTGCTCACTTCTCTAATTTGTTCTACTTGACAGACTTTGAGATTACTTTAGAATGATGATAGTGAAGTGTTCTCTCCAACCTTGGAACATTTGGAACAAATTTATAATTTTGAGTAACAGGAATTGCTCTGATTGTTCAGAACGGTTGCTGTCTCATTTACTTTACATCCTGAAAATAATGACTGAAACAACAGATGCTTAGTGAGTGAATGTGCTCCCTCTCTGAACCAAGTAAATTATGATACTATTCCTATTCTCAATGTATTTCCTGGTCCACATCTTTTTGCTATAAATGCAGTAGTAAAGTTTAACAGCTGTGTATCACATACGATGCCATTATACGCCTCCCAGATTTTTCTGCTTTTATACATGGGAACAAGTGTAGTTTTCTTTAAAATATACATTACTTATAGCATATATTTCTGTAAACGTCTTTCTTTTGTCTAATAGCAGCACAAATAGTTACTAAATCAGTTAACAAGTAATTGGACAATTGGACCTTGCTGACTTGTGTCGACACCACCCCAACTAGTTGACTGCACCTCTGTTGGGATAGTCACCATAAAGTGGCTGGGTGTCTATGGAATCATGTATTTATTAGTAGAAATCTTTCAGTTTGACATTTATGTTTCATCAGAATTAAAGGGCACATTTTAAGGGAGATTTTGGTCAAGTTTGAGGTGCCTTTGCCACAACATCTATAGCTTCTTGGGTCAGATCCACCCTTCATTCATACAAGATGTGTTGAAGCCTTGCTTGTGATGTGTTTCTCATACACAACAGACAGCCTGCTTTCCTTTGCTTGGAATATTGTCTGTATGTGTAAGAGCTCCTACTTCAGTTGCCATCATCCTTTGTTGTTTCTTGGCGGGTTTTCAACAGAACTCTTGGGCTACTCCCAAGACTGGGTTAAGCCAATGTGGATTCACCCATTGCTGCTTAGAGTTGGAGACTTGCCATGGAACGGTCCGCCTCAGCTTTGACCAGTCACTTCTGGCTTCTGAATTAACCGTTATGAGGTGGCCATCAGACTCATTCACTCTCGTGTGCTCTGTTGCCTGTTCCCAGAGCTGATTTATTTTAAGGGCAGTTCAAATATATTTTGGCCAAACAGGCCGACTAGAGTTTGTTTTTAACCAAGGGATCTAGAAAACCTCAAGATGACGCATCAGTCATTTGTACGATGTTGGCTTATAGTACCATTCCATGGGCTTTCCCCAACAGGCATTTTTGGTTGATCCTTATTAGGCACCCTGCAAACTGTGGCTTGGTAGGCAACGTTCTGTCTTGTAGTGCTTCTTTTCATGGATTCATTCACCTTGATCTCAGTTTTTGCCCATGAGAATACTTCAAAAAAAAACCTGGAGGAACATGGCTGAGCACAAAGCCGTCTGAAATTGTGAGGAATGACACTGGCTTTGTGTCTGTTGTACCACTGCCAGTGCTACTTGATCAGCTGCAGGCAATATTTTCATCCTATATCCCCCTACCTTCCTATTGGCTCAGACCCACAGCAAGAGGCTAGCACTCTATTTTTCATCTTTGTGGGCAGTGAGGGTAAAGTTTTGAGGGAGGTACCCAAAAGATACCGCCTTTACAAGGCAGACAATCAACTGGACTGTTGACGTGACCCTCCATCCGACGTTCACAGGGTGCACCCTTGCTTTCAAGCCAGCCTTTTAGTACAACTCTGACTACTTTAGTCGTTTCCTCTAACATGCTCTGATGTGTCTTTTTCCTATTGAATGGGGAGGTCAATTACAAGGACACTTTTTTCCATTATGAATGAACAATATGACAATATCTAGTCCAACTGATAGTATTCACCGCTGAAGCCACCAACAGCACATGAATAGTCTGCATTTAGGGACTCCAGTAAAATATGAAACATGCTCAGGTAGGTTATATCCGGTAGAGGTAGATCAAGTTGAACAAACCTGGCATAGCTTAGTATTGTGAGGGTCTGGAAGAACCTGTCCCAGATTCTGAGGGAGGCTGGCAACATTGAGTCTGAGGGGACTATGTTCTTACCCTCCACTGTTGACGTGGCAGTTTTGGATGCAAGGTCTTCTTTTTTGCATGTTGTGGTGGCAACAGCAGAACCCAGTGATGCACAGCAGGAGTAAGGGATATTGTCAAGCTGAAGGAGTCCTAGCAGACCATGTTGGCCTGTGGAACTCCAGGCACAGTTGATTGTTAGGCCAAGCAAGCTGCATCTCAGGCTGCCCTGGAGGCATACAATTACATCTGGGAGGAGTTGAGTGAGGCTATGACAAGAAATATTGGTGGGCCACGAAAACATTTCCAGCAAACCATGCATCACCTCAGGGAGGAGCTATGAGTACCTATCTGAATGTTGTAGGGTTGTCTTAGCAAACCGGGGTGGTGGTACCACTTTTTAAAAAGTGGAACAGCAGAGTACATTCCAACTAAAGCAGGGTTGCTCACACTTTGTCAGCGTACGAGCTACATATGAACTTACCAAGTCAAAATGATCGACCCGTCATATTTATTTAGAAAAGTATTGAGGATTCTTACAATTTAGGTTGATGTACATCGCATAACCACACATGTTGCACAACACAACATAATTAACTATGTACATTTTTTTGCCATTGTGAAAAACAACTGGGACTTTTTCTTTCTCTTTCTCAGCTCACTTTTCTGCAGGTATTCAGTGTTGCATTTTCCATGAACAGTCTTTTTAATTGGTCCAGCTCCCGCACTCATTTTAATACCCTTTCTTAAGTTTAAGAGAAAAAAAACAAAAGCGAAGAAATCACGGTAACCAACTGACTAGTTTGATAGCTTTGATGCACTTAGAGCCATTGTGTGCGCATGCACAGTGTTAACAAAATTCAGATGGCATCTGACTGGCTGCCCTGTAGATCAATCAAGTGACAGGATGGATGATAGGCAGACGTCTATGTTTTTATTGTCATGCGATCTACCAATAGTACCTTGGCGATTGACCGGTAGATCGTGATCGATGTATTGAGCACCCCTGAACTAGAGGGTGATAACATTTCTTTCCCAGAAAGGTCTACAGCAGGGTACTGGAGAGGAGAATTTGGCTGATAGTCTGGACCAGCTCTGTACCCCCCACATGGTGCTTGAAGGTTCAAGGGACTGTGCCCAGCCACTTGTGGACATGTGTTTTGTTGATCTGGAGAAGCCATTCTACCCTGTCCCTTGTGTGATCCTATGGGGGGTGCTCCGAGAGTATGGGGTCTGGGGCCCTCTGCTAAAGGTTGTTCAGGCACTGTGTGACCGGAGCAGAAGCTTTATTTACGTTAGCAGCAGTAAGTCAGGTCTGTTTCCGGTGCATGTCGGACTCTGGCAGGGCTGCTCTTTGTCACCACTACTGTTCATGATTTTTCAAAATTTTTCAAGTGAGGAAAAGATGGCGAACGAGATTTACGGGCAGACTGGTGCAGCCTCCGCAGTTATGTGGTCAGTGTACTGGACCATTGTGATGAAGAAAGGGCATGGTCAAAAGTCAAAGGTCTCAATTTACCGGTCAGTCTACACTCCCACTCTCACCCACTGTCATGAACTTTGTGTAGACTGAAAGAACAAGATCTCAGATACAAGTGGATGAAATTAGTGTCTTCCGCAGGGTGACTTCCTTAGAGATAGGGTGAGAAGCTCAGTCAGTTGGGAGGAGCTCAGAGTAGAGCCGTTGCCCCTGCGCATCGAGGTGAGTCAGCTAGGCATGTGTTTCAGATGCCCACTGCACGCCTACAGATGTTCCAGGTGTGTCCCACCAGGAAGAAGCCCCAAGGAACACCCAGGATATGCTGGAGGAACCGTGCCTCTCAGCTGGTCTGGGAGTACCTCGGAATCCTCCTGAAAATAGCTAAAGGAAGTGTCTGAAGTGAGGGAAGTCTGGGAAACTCTGCTTAGACTGTTGCCTCCATGACCTGGCCCTGGATATGCACTTATAAAACCCACGTATATCAGTCTTGTGGGTTTTATATGCAAACAAAAAGAAAAAAAGATTTTGTCACATTCCACATATACATGTTTTCATTTCTGCTGAACACTGAAAAATACCTCTATTATTTAAAGTTCATAGTTCAATATCATTATATCATTACACCATTACCACCAGTGGACTATAAGATATTCTCTTTTTATGAGCACTCTGTTTTACACTCTGTTCACAAGTGGGCAACTATATGGAGCACACACAACACATCATAAAGTTTCACAGCAATCTATTCTTTATAATGTGTATAACGCACAAAGCCTACAAGCAATAATCCAGTTGATTTCATAGCCTGACACCAGCAAAAAGGAATCCTTTTTGACTGAAATTTAGTTGCTTGGCTACCAAAGTTGACATTTCTCAATCTGCAACTGTGACCTACAGTTTTGCTGTCAATTACTGTGAGTTAAAAGTTAAAGCGTGACCTCACCCCAGCGCTCACATGTGCCAAAGTCACCCTGCAGAAATGACATCATTGATAATGATGTCATCCCAGGATTCCAGACCCACTCCCGCTTAAACAGTTTTAGACTCGGCTAGACACACACACACACACACACACACACACACACACACACACACAAAGCCCATTCAAGGAGCCTCACCCAAGCCTGAGTCGTATAAACAAGACAACAGATGCGATATGGGTGTAATTTGGCATCAGAACAAATAAAGCAAATGTCCAGAACTAACAAAAGCCTGCTACAATAGGCAAATAAACCTAAAAGTTACTGACAGAAACTAGGCTTCAAATATTCCAAATGCTGCTTTAAATCATTTGAAATGTAGTATTGTGCCCGCAGTTCTAGGTACCCTGTGAGCACAGTTGTAGGGCGGTGTTTTGAGTTAGTGAAACTTAAACAATTCGAACCAGAACAGGAATGCCAAAAGCCTCGTGTGACCTGGGCATTCTCAGACAATATTTTGTTGAAAAGGTTCTGCTACTGTGCGTTCATATGGATAAGCTGAACTCAAAGTTGGTGGTATGGTAATGGCAGCCGAGGAATATAATTAGGCTAACTTACTCTTTATTTCTCTCTCTCTCTCTCTCTCTCTCTCTCTCTTTCTCTTTCTCTCTCTCTCTCTCTCTCTCTCTCTCTCCTTCTCCCTGTCACTCTTGTCTAAAGCAGTAAGCACCCCCCCTCCCCTCCAGGTTCTGTGCCCAGTGCCTAACCTTAGTAAATACGTGGCTAATTTGAAGCATGTGGCAGCAAATTGGAAACACAGTGCTTTTAAAACTGTGGACTTTTCTTTTGCACATGCTAATTCTTCCCAGGAGATCCCATCAGATGAAATGACCCAAAACATGTCAACGTTTGGACGACATTAGGGCCCACAGGGTGATGAAGCATTGGGGGTGGGAGGAGAGAGTGAGGGTGGACTAAAGTGTGGTGAGGTCAAAGGAGAGAGGTTAAAAGAATTCAACTATCTTTCAATTAAACACTGCTTTCGCTCTGATCCCTTAACGGCTGCTCTCTTCATGTTTCACACACACACTGGTGGAATTTTTAAGTGCTTTATTCTGTCTGGATTTTCTACAACAGGTGCATACAAGGCAGTAGTGTTCTTGAGCTGATGCACGTGCGTGTGCTTGTTCACACCATGAATCCTTATTTTGGTTGCAGAAAAACACAGATTGTGTGAACTTTTGGCTTGGGTCCAGATGTCTTTACCAAGCCTCCTCCACACTGTAAGAAGTGCCCACTCAATAACCTTGGTTTTATTTGGAAAAGCTTTAAGTTATATTTCCTGTATTCTGGCAACTATACTTTTTAATCGGGTGCTCTGAGTACATCTCAGAATGTCAAAACAGGTCTGTAGAAAAAATTAAATTATGTTCACAAGAGGCATCGCTGTATATTCCATGTATTAACATTCTTGCCTGTGAGTCAAGGATTCCGTGCGAGTACATGTGAATACATGTGTATTTGCTACAAACTTAACGCAATCACACTGATACTTCTGACGTGCTGAGATTGTACCATTTTTCTTGTGTTTAAATAAATAAGCAAGGCACTGGAAGTAAATTTGCGGGAGACTAAAATTTTAATAAAATCAAGAGTTGAACAGAAGTATACACTAAAGACAAATGTATGCTTGAGTTTAAGTCAACTCAAAAAGGTCACAAGTCACGAGAAGCTAAACTACAGCTGCACGCCACAAACAATGAGTGTTTTTAGGAGCAACTTGTATTTTGCTGCAGTTTTGTGAGTGTTGAGATCTGAATGCATATAGAGATCAGATGCACTGGGGAGAGGCTGCAATGGCACACAGGTCACACACACAGGCACACACACACTCTAACACACACACACAGGCTAACACACACACACAGGCTAACACACACACACAGGTACACACACACTCTAACACACACACACAGGCTAACACACACACACAGGCTAACATACACACAGGCTAACACACACACACACAGGCAAACACACTCACACACAGACACACACGCAGGCTAACACACACACAGGCACACACACACACAGGCTAACACACACACACACCCAGGCTAACATACACACACAGGCTAACACACACACGCAGGCACACACACACACACACAGGCTTACAAACCTACCCAGGCACACACAGGCACACACACACACGCAGGCTAAAACACACACACACACAGGCACACACACACACAGGCTAACATACACACACACAGGCTAACACACACACGCAGGCACACACACACACCCAGGCACACGCACTCACACACAGGCACACACGTAGGCACACATGCAGGCACACATGCAGGCACACACGTATAATCAAAATGGAGGGAAAAACTACAAAATAAAAACAAGGGGAGGACAAAATCAAAATTAAAAAAGAAGTGACCTTGACTTTTCAACCTAAGACCAATTATTACAATGAAGAAACAACAATCAGTTTTTTTCTGCAATAGCTCAGAAGGTTGGAATTTTAGCCCTGATCTACATTACATTTTAATACTTTGTTAAGGGTCGAGGAGATGGAATGGAGTTGGTCTATCTGTAAGAGTCACTAACAAAATTTCAAAGATCCAGCTGATAACAGCATAATGGTTTAGAAAGCAAAGTCTTCATCAAAATCAAATGTCAAAAAGGTGGAAAGCTGCTCACGAGCGACAGAGAGGAAAGATGCTTTTCAGTTCAGGTCAGAGACACTCTGGCAGAAAGTGGCAGAGCACAGCAAATAAGGAGTTTAAGATGCTGTGCAACCAAAAGGATGCAGGCAGGAGCGGCCTCCACACATTTATCAGTTGCAAGACTTAGGCCCACGAATCACACTGACTCATGCTGGGTATTCTGGAGCCACTGATCCTTGATCAGGAGAGTTTGGTTTTTTATTATTGGTCAGGAGAGATTAGTTCAACTTTAAGCAGTTGGACTAGTGGACTAGTGTCTTCTCCTCATGGTGAAGTTACAGTAAGTTCATAGAAGTTCAGATGAAAACCTTTTGAGGACCAATAACAAAAAAAGACCACTGCTAAGCAGCTTATTACCCAACATATTGTGGTTTACACCCAATGTATATGTGATAAATAAACCCTGATTAAGCTTCTGGATTGACATTCGTTAGGGTTAAGGACCTCTTATGGGCTGTGGTAGTGGCATAATTTGGGCCTATTCACTTCATCATTTCAATGTTAAAAAGGAAGCCCGGTATGTTTGCAGCACCCGCTCTCTCCACACTTGGCACAAAGATGAAGTGTCTACTTTTCCAACAATCTGGAGGCTCTCTGTGCCTCTTCGCGTCCACAGAAGAGCTTCCTTGTTTAGCTAAATTTAGCCTCATCTCCTCTGCTGGCTGCAGCAGGTGGAGGTGACAGGGGATCTGGCCTGGTCTCAAGGGGACAGACGGGTGAACACCAGGACCAAAGCTGCCGACTATAAAATGCATGATTCACCTTCTGCATTGGTGCGACCCCAGGCAAACAACAGATTTTGCTGGAAACACCTATCAAACCTCTTCAGTGGGACCTCATGAAAAAAACTCAAAGCATGCCTCAACATCGCAGGTCTTGTTACATGTAATTTGAGCGAGAGTGCAGCTTTTCTGGGCAACCATTGTTTCTTATGTATAAATCTATATATATATACATAAAAATGCTGCAGCTCTGCCCCTGTGATTTAGTGACTCCTGCGTCTACTACAAACCCCAGTCTCTTTTATAAAACTTGCTGAGCCCGTTGTTACTGGCCCATTCAGGATGACATCATCGCTTCAGTCCATGCCTACTGTGCTCAGTGAGGCGCGCATGTGTTTTAGTGTGTGAGTGCCTCTGCTGTGCTGAGACTATCGTGAAAAATGAAAGTCAGAAGGATGTTTAGCTTAAATTACTGTCAATTAAGATGATCCTGTATGTACAGTGGAGACGGGCTGTTGCCTGGTGATGTGTTATAAAAATGCATTTATAGGAATATGAAAGGATTCAGAAAAGGACGGCAGGAAAAGTTCATGACTACGTTCATATCTGTAGGAGAGTGATGAAGTATATGTGTGCCTGTGTTTATACACATATATAGTTTATAGATAAAGATAATATAAAATAAGACACACACAATTTTTAAAATAATAATATAAAAAATAAAGGTGAAAAATGGAAAGAAAAATTAAGTCATACAGTCGCATGTTTGCAGAATACAATCTAAACCTTACCTGGATAAAGGGAAATGAATGATTTCTTTGAGTAGTTGAGTGTGTAAAGACTGAAAAGCCAGACCTACAACATTAGTATTAACAGCGGACAATAGAGCTGAAGGGAATCCAGTCTGTGTGTCACACCTCCCTATGCTTCAGACCTGGACAATACCATCCCTGGCTTTGTGGTATTTGCAGCATTGCATAATTAAACTAATTTGCCCTTCGAAGCCCCCCTCTCCCTGACTCTCTCCTGCTTCTTTGTGTAAAGGTTTCTAGCCTGCTGCTAGCCCATATCTGCCCCCCCCCCCCTCCTTTCTCTCCGTGGTTGTTCTATAGAACCAGTTTGGCTGATGGTCAGGGAATAGCGGGAGTGTGTCAAACAGTACCTTCCCTCCCAGGAAAGAAATGGGGGGAGGGCTTCAGGAGGAGGAGATGTGTGGTGGGAAGTAGTGGTAGTGGTGTAAGTGGGAGGGGGTGCAAACACACACACACACGCGCACACATACTGCATGGTGATGTCATCTAAAATGACATCATCCCATGGAGAGGAGCCAAGGGACCTGATGGGTTAGCATCCTCCAGTGAGTTAGAGAGAGAGAGAGAGAGAGAGTGTGTCCTACAAGGAAAGAGAGGGAAGTACGAGGAGTGGACTGGTGAGACAATGACTGCGATCAGGACGTTTCCTCTTTGTTGTCTACCTGACTGCTCCTTGTTCTCGCGATCCGCCATAAACACACTTCTCTCTTTCAATAATTCTGCCCTCATTTTCCATTGGCCGCTTTTGCCGTCCTGAGGGAAGCATGCATGAGTGCAGCATTGAGTGCAGCTAGAGTGCAAGTGAATCAATACCAGTGAGCTAATACAAACACACAGACAAACACATCACACATGTGCATGTCGGGCTCCCTATGCCCAAACTCGTCCGTCCCTACAGTGTTTAAATATATCCAACACATACAGAAACATATGGGCTTCCAAATGAACGCCCTCGCACACATCGGGTCCTCGGTGGGGACACCTGTGACTCTGCATGTTCCCATTGTTGTCCACTTGGCTGTGCTGTGCTCCACACTGTTCTCACAGCATGCCTCCCATCTGAAACCAAACACCTATGGACCAGCATCCTGCAGGAGCCGTGCACTGCTGGTGCTGAGGACATTCCACTTGGCACCGGGCGATGCCTGCTTTCTTACTGATTGTGGCCACTTTGCTTTATAGTCGGCCATATTCTTTAAAACACTTTGATGAGCAGCCAGCAACGCTCGGTGGCTCCCTTTAGAGAAGGCATTTTGATGGATAAAAGCTGTTGTTTCTAACGCACGATGATTCAATCTTCAGGAGCACACTGACTCAACGGTATTAACAGAGGCGTGGAGTGTGGGACAGAGAAGAAGGAGGAGAGATAGGACCTGAATGAGGGAGGACTTGTCGTGACGTGAGGGCGTGAGTCCACACAGGGCCGGAAAACAACAAATCGGTCAGGGATACTCTAATAAAAGATGAAGCTATGAGATCCTCCTTTCTCACATGACCTGAATCTATTCTTAACAAAGATATTACTCACTCCTCGTGTGTCAATAAACAACAGCAAACGTGATGCAGGGACACGGGCGGCTCAGATCTGATGCTCTTGTAATATGTTTCAGAGTTCCTGCAGGTCTCACTTCAGATTTCTCTCAAAATTAATAGCAGTTCAAGAGACTTGACAAGAAACATAAATTTAGAACAGAGCAGAGGAAGTGGGTAATTGTAGTAATAAGTTCCCCTTTAAGTACCATCACAGTGTGGCTGTATTTTGTTGGAATATGTTCTTTCCAGCACAAGCCTGCATCTGCACTTAGAGTGGGAACGAAGAATATTCACATCCTCTTAAAAAGTCACTGTAACTTATGGTGAAGCCTCAAGTCAAAATAAAAATAATACATTTCCCCCCTCTCATCAAGCTACACTCAATACCTGACCAGTGCAACCCACACCCAAAAGTTAAGAAATGTTTCCAAATTTACTCTCACACTCACGGAGATCTTTTAGGTGCCATCTATTTCTTTTGTTTTGGGATGATTCTACATCTTCATCAAGGTCCTTCTGTGTTAAATTAAATGGGCAGGACCACATTTTTAAGACACATACTACTCTAAGCAAGGCCTTACAGCTCGTAGAGACGAGATCTATGAGGTCAAAGGAATTGGCTGAAGAGCTCAGAGACTGAGCTGGAGCAAGACAGATCTGGACAAGGCTAGAAAAAGAATCTGCTCCATTTATTGTTTCTAAGAGCTCAGCGGTCTCCATAATTATCATATGAAAGAGGTTTGGGTCAACCAGGACTCTCCTTACAGCGGGATGTCTGAACAAACTGAAGAGTCGAGGGAGAAGAGTCTCAGTCAGAGAGGTAACTAAGAAGCCAAAGATCACTCTGACTCTGACTCCACAGATCCCAACTGGAGATGGCGAAAGTTTCAGAGCAGCAACCACTGCCGCAGCTCGGCACCACAACTGGGCCGTGGAGCAAAGTGGAGCCATGGAAGATTCTTGTGAGAGAACTAAGTGAAAGGCAGCATAGGGTCTTGAAGACCACACCGGAAGAATCTTCCAACGTGCCCTCCGCACCGACACAAAAGAGATGAACGATGCCTGAAAGTGTGACGCAAAGGGTCTTCAGAACTTATTCAGGTCAGATTTCGGTTGTTGTTTGTCTTTATTACATTGGGAACATCTCTTAAATTCTGCTTGGGCTGTCCTGAGTGCAGATTTGTGAGGGAGGGAAAATGTTTGTTTTGTTTTTTATTTATTGTTTTGATATGAGAAAAAGTGACTAAGAAATGGTGAAAAATTGAAGAGGTTGTGAATAGTTTCTGGACCCACTGTGCGTTTCACTGTCCACCTCCATGCAACATGCTTAGATAAGGCCGTGCATTCATCAAAATGTAAATGTTTACACAAACGAGGATGAATCCCAATATGGTTCCACTCCACACACTCTCTATTTTTGGATCCATTGGGTGAATCCTTGCCTGGTGCAGTAATTACCCACTCTTTCCTATTTTCTCTCCACAGCATCGGTATGGCAACATTGGAAGAGCCACACTCCTACACTTTTCCGATGCTAGTCATAGGCCTCAGTCATGTAGCAGCAGCTAGAAGTCCTCCAACAACTTCCGTGTGCTTTATCCCTCTACGCCTTTATTACTCTTTCACACTCGCTGAGTGTACACATGCAAATGGGGGCAGAAAAGGGGCTGTGACGTAGACCCGGCTTTCCAGCTTCAAACAAACGTTGTTCAGGTAGGTTGGCTTTGCATCCATTTGAGCTTTTTTAGGTAAACAGAAGGCAACATATTCTTTTTAATTAGCCTCTACGTGCAGCTTTTATACGGAGAACGTGTCTTGGCTCAGGTCGCGTTTGCCAGCCGACGCCATTGTGTTGTGAGACACGAGCACAGACTGTCGTGAGCGTATCGCTCTGCCGCTGCTTCTGCGGTCATGTTTTCATGGTGGTCGGAGCTTTCTCGCAGCTCGTGTCAACTTCTGCCATCCCCATTATGTAACCACACGCACAATAAACAAATCTTTACATCACCAACTACCGGATTTTTTTTTTCGCTGATCTATCAGCGGGTTTCTGACACCATAAGTCCACAGGATGATTTGTGACCTTTATTTTGACACCTCAACGAGGGCTTGAATATCAGCTTTGCTATACAAGTGTTTTTTTCTATAGATGGCATTTGCTGCACAGGGAGATGTGATCTTTGGTGACATCCTGTGGGTCACTATCGGGTGGAGTGGGATGGTTTAACCATGTAATAACTGTTAAAATGATGTTTTAATAGGCATGCCAGTGGTTTTTTCATCCTGCTTCACAAAGCACACTTTTGCATAAAATGTTCATCAGCATTTCATTTTAAAGCTTCATTATCAGCTCCAGTCATTGTTGAACAACAACAAAATTTGTCTTGTTTTGTTTCATAACCGTGTAGTTGAAATGGCATAAATCTAGCTTTGAACCTTAGTTTCACTTACAATTTGGGTCTCCCTCGTGCCTCCACGGGGAGTTTTTGCACCTTTCAAAGGATTTTGCTGATAACCTGCTGTGCTACACGATAACCTGTGGTAATACAACAATAATCCAGAGGAAACTGTCTGCCAAGAAAAGGACGAGCTAATTGCCCAGGTTGATACCTCCAAGGTTTTAAGGTTTGCTTCACTCTCCATTGTTGGATCTTTTCCCCTTGTTGGTTAAAGTTTAAATTGAAAGACTGTCAGTGGTGGAATTTTGAACCTTTTCAAAAACTAAACTTTTGCCCTAATGTTGACTCCAGTATATACAGTATACTGAGCATATTTTAAAAAAAAAGGCTTCCCTGTAATGCTCCACATGCTCTAAACACACATGTTAAATAACCAGTGGGCCAATCAAGAAATAGATCTATCAGTGTAATTATTCTTCAGTCAAGAACACGTTTTTCCTCTTTCTCCTCCTTTTATTTCCCATGTGTGACAGCAGCTTTGTTCTAATTCACCAACCAGCATTCTCTGCTGACCTAGTTGTGCTCCAGACTCATGCACTTCAGGAGGGCCAGGTGTAATCCACCGACTGGCCCCGTGCACACACTCAGGCCGGGATGTAAACAGCTCGAGCTGTGGATCTCACCGACATTTGATCCATCAGGGTCAATGGGGTGATCATATGTCGCAGGCTGGTGAGCATAGCAGTGACAGAGTGACAGAGATTATGTCTCAATAGGGTCGCCGCACCAGGAGACGTGGGGTTTCTGATTATTTACAGGACCACCGATGCAGATCAGTGTTTGCTTTGACTCGACTGACACCCACATTTGAGCTGCAGTCAATACTGCAATAATATCAAGGCTTTTATCAGTTTATGCCTTCTTGTTTTATGTGGATATAACATAATAACTACACAATGGCATCTGTTGACTTGCTGAAGTTGAGTCAGATCATTACCGCCCACACAATATGACATTTCAGCTAGTCTTCATATTGGAAAATATCAAAAGCATGATTTTTTCCCCCCCCTCTTTTTGTATCTTATAAGTGCACTCATTGTGCCAGTCCCAGTGCAGGTAAAAGTGCTTCAGATGCATCATCAAGAAAAGAATGTTTGGTAACGTCTTTTTTTTTAAAAGTTCCCATTGATAGAATATCATGTGACATGCCTGGGTGAGTCTAGGATATGGACAGACTTAATATGAATTTTATAAAGCTCTCCAGAGCTGTTTCGGTGCAAGCGTTGTAGTCTTGTTCATCGATGACCTTTAAGGAGAACCGCAGCTCATCAGATTATTGCGCCTGTTTACTTTCGTCTTTGCATTCTGACTGTGCATCAGCCCACACATCAGGCAAAAATTCAAATACTGCTGCTTTACTGTGAGCATGAGTCTCCAAAGTCTCTCTCTCTCTCTCTTCCCCTCTCTCTTCCGCTCTCTTAAACATTAAAAAAAAAAAAGATTCTAATTAAAATGTGAAATTAGAGGAGGTAACTAGCCGGTTATTCTAGTTTATCAGCTTTCCAGACGAACAAATGTCAGAAACTGTCTCCGACGATCTCAGAGGCGCCTTTTTCACTAATGCAGCAAATGAGTCTTCGTCTTTATATAACTGCCTTTCCTCACGCAACAAACAGACATTCTTGGGGTCTCCTGATACCAAAGCTGAATCTATTTCAGAAATACATATTTTGCAAAATGCATCAAATGTTTTCGCAAAAACGAGGAAAGACAAAGGGGGGTTCGAGTTGAGGTGCGGTTTAAACACACCGCTCCGTGTTCTCCCCCCAAAGAAAAATAGATCAAATAAGAGATATTTCATCAAATGATCTGCGTGCATAAAGCGGTAAACAGGCACGTCTTTGTCGACCGTGACATAGTTTAGACTTGAGAATTAAACACATGCTCACCTTTTCATTCAACTTGTAGCCTCAGAGCTGCTGTGGCTTTAGACACCATCGCTTTAAATTTATCTTTTTCATGTAATTTCTACAAAACAAAGCATTTAAAAAAAGATAATTAAACAAAAAGTGTGACTTTGTGCGTGGCTGTACCGACTCAGACAGGAGGATTCCTCCCTCACCAAAGAAAGTGGCGTTTTGCGCCTTCTCTCCAAATCCCTTTGTAGACAAAAGAGACTAAAACGAGCCTTTTAATTAGACAAGGTGTGACCTCTATATTTACGGCTGCACGCACATGCCACGCACAACGGTTCAAAGGGTTTCCATCACACACTTAAACGCAAAGGCAAATTAGAACGCGCACTTGTGGTGTCTTTGACGCGCGCGCTCCTGGAGTTTATTCCTTTGATTTTATCTCTGCTTATTTCCACACAGTGTCTGCAGATTCCACCCCGTAAATATTAACATAGTTGAAACCTATGGAACCTGAAAGAAAGCGTAGGCCCAGTGAGGCTGCACCACGAACCTCCCTGATGTTCGCATATATCTTTTGTAAAACTCAATGACTCAAACGCGTCGATAAAAAAAATGTATACATTAACATTTGAAATGCATGTCTCCCTAGTTGGAATCTGCAACATTTCGGTCTCACTTTGAACATTCCCTCACGCGCCTCTCGCTGTGAGGTCAAACTAGTTTCAAGGGCATTTGGGAGCTGAGGGCGACGCTGCTGCTTTGCATTAGATATAGAAGAGGAACTGGGCGCGATCCGCGTGTCCACCGCTTTGCTCGACAGCCTGGGTGGATTGAAAGACGTCGAGACGGTGGCTTGACTGACACCAGCAACTTCCTGATGCAACCCTCCTGTAACAGCAGAGAGGAAACAGGGTGCTCACCTTTTTATCCGATGAACCAACATGATCCTATTTTTGCATATAAGCCGTCTCAGCTCTCCCTGCTGCCTCTCGCTCCCAACAACAGTGACGGACTCATCATAGAGTTCACGTCCTTTACTTTGCTGCCACGCAGGGGCACAGGGTTCGTTCATGAGGCGACTTGTTGCGGTGTTCCACGACCCTGTAAGAAATGAGGGAATCTAAATGAGTCAGAGTGGTGGTCGAAGTTATGCCTTTCATTCCGAGATGGAACATTTTTACAGATAATTTCTACCAGACGGTGAATACATTGATATTATAAGTGACAAGTTAACTTGTTCATATTATTCACTTCTCATTTGGGTTTGACGTTTGAAAATCTAAGAGAGATGTGTGACAGCACAGGAGCTTCTATGGGGGAAATTGGCCTCTCTCTAATAGTAGTTACACATTACCGGTAACCGAACAGTCCGGGAACTGAATCGTTCAGAAAGACGCGGAGGTGCCGTGCGCTCTTCTTTTTCAGATCCCGGGAGGCATTCTGGAGAAGCTGTTGGCGTCGTGTGATCGTGTTTTCGACCCTGAACGTGTAGTTTTCCGAGGGGAATCCAAGTTACCGAGCAGGGGTATGCAAATGTATCCGCTCCTCCACAGGCGCGCACAGGGCGCACCGACCACTCAGCCTGATCTTGGACAGCCATATCTTGTCGAGCCTATAGCTCGTCCGCGTCACTTTGACGGCGGACGGCTCCTCCGAAACACGTGAGCTGAGCAGATGAGACGAGTTTATAGCGGATTTGGACGAGGGGCTTTCTGCGCGTTCGTGGTCAAGCCTGCGAGGTAGACGGTGGTGCGCTCAGATGTTTTGTTTTTTCCTCCTCTCCCTCGGTCGCTCTCCGAATCCACCGCCCCGCCTCCCCCTTTTCGCAATATTGACGCAACCAAAAAATACTGGAACAAAAGAAACAACTTCCTTGAAGCTTTGCTGAAACTGCACTTAGTCGGGGACAGAAGCCTCGTTGTCAACTTGCCTGGATGGAGACGTCGAGGTGAGGGTGTCACCGGTGACCGGCTGGCGGCGAGGGAGATGCAGGCGATCACTCCGAAAGGCACACAGGCGGCCGTGTAAGTGCCATTAAAACAGTGAGTGGACTCATTTAAACTTTTACTATGCGACCTCTCGACTAGTTGCGTTTTGCCGTAAGGTGTCGGTCACGGGAAAATAAAGTCGTTTTGTTTTGCTTGTTTGTTGTTTTCCTTTTGCAAAACAGGAAGCAAAGTAAAGTCCATTAACCGAATTTTCGACATTTCATCGTACAATATGGGGAAATGTGTATGTAGCAGTTCACGGTGGCCGCCGTCGACGTGCAGAATTGCATGTGGTCGTGTGATCTTTATTTCTTTTTTAACAATATGTCATTTGTGAGCCGTTGACAGCGATTCCTGTTCTGTCATTGTTTCAGATCGCGACTGAGACTTGACGCGACCGAGAAATATCTCCCAAATATTATCAGGTGAATGGAAAACAAGCCCTAACCGAGTGGTGTGCGCTGACAAGTCCTCAGCGCACCAGTTTATTATCGTTATTCACGCAGCAGCCCTGCGCGGTCGCCGACTGCATGGTGATGAACATACTGGTGCCATGGTTTTATTCTGCCCGTGTTGGAGCCGACGTTCTCGGGGAGGCGTCTAGCTCTGCTCCGGGAGGTGAGACCGGTGCTTTTGGGGCGGACGATCGCCGGTCGCATTGTCGTGTCGGTGCTTTCGCTGCACGAACAAAGGACTGGATGGAGTAGTCGGCACAGAGAGTCAGTGGAGGGCAGGCGGGCTGTTTACAATAATAACACCGTCCCTGTGACGTCACGTGATTGACAGCCGCCCCGGCCACTCGGTGGAGTGTTTAGCCATCAGCAACACGCTATATTTGGAAAGTGGTTACATCATTGAGGTTCAACAACGGCCCGCGGAAGGAGGGACTTCCGCAGGGACTTTCAATTTGTAGTCCAGAATCGGGACAATGAATCCGTGGGTCCATTCTCCTCTCTGACGTCTCAGCGCTATCGGTATAGTTAGAAATTTAAAGTGGTCAATGTCAAAAACGTTTTATCTTAAACAGTGACCGAGTGGGAAGCAAATATAATTTCAAAGGAGGCTCTTAAGTCGTTACCGCACTCAACCAATAGAGGGCGGTCACGGTGCCTTCAGCAAAATGAACTTCGGCTGTAATTGAATTTGAATGAACGCAACCGGGTTCATGCGCGCAAATACGCTAGAATCCCTTAATCCAAGCCAACAAGTGTTAGATGACCTCAGAGAACCGCGTTGTCAATGCAGAAATCACTTCAATTGTGCCTTCTCAGGGGTAATGACATTTTGCTTGAAATCATTATCCCTGCTGGTTTTTAAATAATCTGCATGAAGACAATAAAATATCTGGGGACTGACTGGATTCCGGTCCAAAAATATTTTTACATCAGGTGTGTAGATGGCCTTCTTTCAACAAGCAAGCAGAAAAAAATTACATCTCACTTCTGCAATTTTCAAACCCGCATCAATTATATCCATCCAGGTTTTCCAGAATTCCAGTGGCACCGACACTGTGGTGACCTTAATGATACCAACTTCCTTTCAAATGGCATTATGCCGACCAGTTTCAACGAAATAAGAACCGCAACTATCTACTGTTAGTACGTCTGCAGACTGCGACCGTCTTGACTGAGAAGAAAGCAATGTGGTGGCAGGTTGGAATCCTCATTTCTGCATAAAACCCTGCAGATAAAAAGAAGTAAATTTCAGGATTCATATCTGTGGCTCTTGTGCTGTAATCACTCATTTGAAGTTAATAGTGATGACACAGTAGGAATGCAGTGACCTCATCCCGCCATTTTCAGAGTATCAGATCTTTGTTTTTTAAGTATATATCTGCTGTGTATATATTCAACATTATTTTTAAATTAGAGTAAATAGAGTCAGAGTAAAAGTCATGTAAAACACTGCCTATGATGCATCAGGAGTGTTTTAAAAACAACATAAACATTTACATCTGCTGGTGAAATAAGGTGTGAAATATGTGTCACGCAGAGATTTATATTTGAGTAAACATGTTGAGTTTGCCTCAAAGTTTTAGTAGGATAACCAAAGTGTTACCTACATCATCCTCGTGTAGTTGTATAGAAATGCATAGATTGACAACATTGCTTACAAATTATTAACAATGTGTTGCCATATTCTTGCATGGAAGCTTTTACTAGGAAGCCTTAATCAAATTTAGGAAGCTTTTATTGGGGTGTTATTTTATCATCGTCAATGCTTGAAGGACACTCTTACAACTGTGAATACGCCTGAGTAGAGTAATTGTCTCGGCCCGTACTGAAAAGTTCGCCCTTTTATGCTGTATTAGTTATTGACATTATGAACATCCTCAAGCTTTCAGCCAAAGTTACCGTCGGTAACGTATCTGCCTAACGGTGCTCACTGGGATTAAATCTTGCTTGTTTTTAGCCCTCTCTGTAATCCCTCTCAGAAGTCCGCCTCACTGAAGAGGAAAAAAGAACTGGTGGATGTGGAAAATCATCACGATAAAAAAAAGTAGATTACTAGAGGAAGCGGCAGGAACAATGTCTTATGACCATCTATTCTGAAAAGTAACAATAGCATTTGTCTGGCATGGAAAACTCCTCTAGTCAGGTTGTCACGGTTCACCCTGAGCTCTGTCTGGGTGTCTGACATGTCTGCTGGTCACTTTTTTATCACTTTATGCAGAGGTTTGGTTTACCCCTTTAGAGCACATTGATTTCTTGAAGTGGAGCAGTGTTGAAATCACTTTGGAAGATGTTTGCTAAAATCCTAAATGAGATATTTTGCAAATTATTTTGATTATAAAACAAATTCCTTGGTTGCAAATGAATTCCTTACTGGGTAACCTTCTTTCTTCTTTCCTGTTTTTGTTACTTGTACTTGCATGCTTCACCTAGACAGCTGTCTTGATATTTAATTAAGTTTTTGAGTTTGAAGCAAGTGTGAAGGCCGAGAAGATCATCCAGGGATCAAATTTAAAAATGTCCCTTTTGCTTTAATATCTAAACTTATACACCAGACAGGTGTTTGTCTATTAGCTTAGCTCACTCTTGAGCTTTTTCCTCATTATGTGGTGTATTTTTTTTTTAGAAAGTATAGAAGGAAATACGTGGATGAGAAATTTAAATGTCAAACATTGTATCTAAAAAGTTGCTTGCTTGAGTCTTGCCTCATCATGCGACCGCTGCACTGCCTTTGTACCAAAAGAGGTCAGAGGTCTTTGTTGTGTTTTCAGGGTGACCTGCTCCGTGACTATTAACCATTGATAAATGCGATGTCTCACAAGTGTGCAGGCCAGACCCCTCCAAAGGGGGAGGTGTCATAACACACCCAACCCTAACCTTCCAGGCAACCCCACCTCGACACTGGTACACACACACACACACACGCGTGCGCGCACACACACGCACACAGTCGGCCCTGCTGACAGGAGCACAAGGAGGCAGCTGCTACAGATGCCTCATAGAGAGAGGGGGGAGGGGCGGCGAGGAGACATCAATAGGGAGTCTCTCTCTCTCTGGCATAGAGTTCTTAGTGGAGCTTATTGTGTTTTCTAAAGACCAGGACAAGGGAATCGGGCCTGTTAATATAGTAAGCCTATAGTCTCTTGTATGTGCTGTGGTGTTGTTCATTTTCACTGCTTTCCTCTGACGTGAGCATAGTCTTTTTCTTCATACGCTGTTTTGAATGACAACAGGAAAATATTTGACAGAACTGTGAGGTTTTTTTTGAAACCCCACAGACATTTGCCTGATAGTCGCTCATTCTTTATTGCAGTTCACAAGTTTGCAACAGAAAGCTGCTGGTAAACACTGGTTTCCTTAATGCTGACAACTCAAAGAGATTGTTACATTCGTGTGACATTAAAGTTGCAGACACCTCGGTGTTTCCAGGATGCTCAGTGTGAACCACCTCTAAACCTCTTTTTTTAAAAACATGCTATAGCTTCAAAGGCTAACGGTGTCCCAGTTTGGTACATTACAACAGTTTGCTTTAGAGTCGTGACATTTTACATGGGTGTAGTTTGTGCTACTGTCTCATTTTGCTGTCATGATTTGACGTGATGCAGTTGCATGTCTGGTGCTGGTGTGAAAGGCCATCATTGTAGTCACATGAGGGAAGAAGAGAGAGAAATCCGTAAAACTCCTCCTTGAATGAGAAGCAGCTGAGTGTAACAGCCAACCATGCACGCAAGACATCTTACATGAAATCAAATTACACTGAAATAAAACTGCCCCAGCATGGCAACTTTGCAGTCACATTAGTGCACTGTAGCCAAACACCACAGTACACGACAATGTGGCTGTTGTTTGGCCTGTCCAACTGAGGACAGGACACTTTGTCTAAACTATCCAAATGAAGAGATGCATTATGATGTGATTTCATTTGTGTCCCGCAGAGAAGCTGCTATGGATAACAGAGCAGCGTGAGTATCATGGTTCACTTGTGCATTTGTATAGTGACATGTGACTTGTGTTTTCGTGAGTCAGTCAGGATCTCCTGCCTAATGGAAGGCAGTGTGTGCTCATGTGACGGTGACACAATGCAAGATGAACTGCACAGCGTTCACCACAGCCTGGCTCACGAGTCAAATTTATTTAGTTTGCGCATGCTTTTTTGTCACAACGAAACTAAACCAACTATGTCTTTTCTCTGTCCATGTAAAAAAAACAAAAACAACAACTGTTGGTTTCAGTGTTATTTATGATTTTCAGTAGTACGACAATCAACACAACTGTACGTACGACGCAGTCGTGGCTAGAGGTTCCCTATATGCATATGTGTACTGCATCATGATCCGCCCTATGGTCATGGCTGTGTTTTTGCTGGCTCATCTCTGCCTCTCCACATGCCTGCTTAACAACACAGAGCTCCTCCTTACTGGCTTCCTGTCCAAACCAGTTTATCTGTAAACAAGTGTGTTTTTTTCCTCTCCACCCCATTGTCCACAATACACCAGAATGCCTACACAAGCGGCGCCCATTCTCTCTCCGAGTACAGTTATAAAATTGCATTCGAAAGATCGGCCTCTGTTCATTTCAGCACACCATGTCAGTAAGAGAAAGCTAATTCCTTTCCCAACGCTGAGCATTGTGGGTCCAACTCCCAACATGGAAGGTTGCTGTTATGTATGTGTCATTATGTCTGTAAAGGGACAGAATGGCTGTGTTTATTTTGCCTTTAGGCTACACTATGTTAGGGTTACAGTGGGATAAGGTCCTGGGAATGTATAATGTCCTCCCAAGGAAGTCCTCGCAAAGCGATAAGTATAAATGTGTGTGCACTCTATCGTGACATTGCCACACTAAAGTGACGATAAGTAGTTATGCAAGAAAATTTATGCATGCAATATCTGTCTGACACACTAGATATCAGAGTTCCTTTTAAATGTGTGGACATAAATCACTCAAACATTTAAACAGTGGCAGAACTGAAAGAAAAACTTCATTAAAAATGAATAGCAATTTATGCGTAAAGCCTTTACACTGTTAAATGTTATAAAACTTTGTGGGGGGAAAAATATAAAAGAGTTCATTTACAATTCACTTCTAATATGCGTAAGTAGTGCACAGAGGGGAAACTTAATTGCTGAGCACGCTTGTTTCCCTATGCTTGTTTCAGCCTTGGCTGACACCTTCAGTAATGGGGTTTGCAATTCCTATTTATGACCTAATAGTACATTAATATCAGCTGCGACACCACTGCCATCGCTGTATTTGCAGATGGAAGCTGTTCACGGTGGTTAAAACAATGACATAGATGTTTCACAGTGCTTATACAGTCTCAATTTCAGGAGGAACGCTCTCTGCAACGCTGCTCCCTCAACGTTTGTAGTAAAGGTCCGTTGTTTTGCCCTCAAAGTTGAAGGGCAACTGAGCGCGTACTTGCCTGTGGTATAGATTTTAGTCAGTTGGTTTGATGACAGCAATGGTCAGTCCTTCTGCGAGGTGTAAAAGACTGATTAGAGCATGAGGATGTATTAGAAAATTCCGTTTAAGGGGCCCAAAGAGTTAAGCGTCGGCTGTGCTGAGCGCCGCGTGGGCCGCGACACCATTCGAGAGTGCATTTTCAGCGGCCAATCAGCGGCGCGGAGCCCGCTCCGATTTCAGCCAATCGGGGGGCTGCGGGGCTCTATCGAATTTGAATGAGGAGTGGATCTTTCGGCGCCATTTTCGAGTGAGCTGCGATCGCCTCAGTCGCGGCGGAGCGCGGATGCTGCGAATGTTGAGAGCTGTCGCTGAACGAGGGGGAGCGGGCGAAAAAAGGGCTCCCGTGTGGACTGCGCTTCCAGAGAGGAGGGACGCCGCTTCCCCCCGCGAACAGGTAACGGGAGCCCCCCGCGTACTCGGGCTGCGTTTGGGGTCGGACAGTGGAAGTGGAGGCGAGCAGAGGAACACGGAGGAAGGATCGACCGCGGCGGAGAGACGTTAGCCATTTAGACAGCTTTGCCAGTTTCTCCTCTCCCGAGCCGCTAGCCTGCTAGCTTAGCCCACTAGCACACAGAGGTTGGTCTAACGGTAAAAATGGACACGCACCCGAGGCGAGCCGAGGATATTGAGTTAAAAAAAAACAACCCGAAAATATTTCCTTTATTAGGCGCACTTTGTTGAATGTTCGCCCGTAAAAGCGAGGCTGAAGAGTGATGGGGGTGTTTTTTTTTTTTTGAGGATTCGGAGCCCAGTTTTGAGCGGGAGGTGTAAAAGCAGCAGAGAATCGGCCGGCAGTGTCAACACACGCATCCAGGCTGAGTTGGGAGGGAAAAGCAGCGGCGCCGTGCGGGACGGACGCGGCGCCGTGCCGTGCGGGACGGACGCGGCGCCGTGCGCGGCGGCCAGCCTCCCTTTATTCCCCACCAGCTTGTTTACCGAGACGGGCGGTTTGTCCCCGTCGAGAACTTCACTATCAGACGCCTTTCTCCGTTTATGTATTTAACGGATTGTGAGAGGGAAGTGCGAGATTTGTGGATTCAGTCGCCTCGGAGTTGGTAAAAATGCGTTTTTACGCATTTCTCGTCACGGCGCTTTTGCCGCTACATGTGTGGCGCAGGTGAAACGTCCACGGATTACTCTCTAATGATCCGTCTGGAGCATAAAAGGCGTAGTTTAACTCAGTATTTCGCCCCGATAGGCGGAATCTGGAGCTTTTTGAGATGTCGTGTCGTAGGTCATCATTTGTGATGGCTCGACTTTAATAGTTCTGTTAAAGCGATGACAAACAGCCCCCATAAGACATAATGATGCAATAAAATCCAATCAAGGCGTCCCTGCGAGTTTATTTAATAAACCCGCCGTTATTATGAAAGGTTGTCAGGCACTATTCTGAGAGTCTCTTGGCCTTTTTTGCCCTCACTTCCAGCGACACCTTTTCTGCGCCTTTGACCCTGATTCAATTCAAGTGACCCTGCCAGGAATTATTTGTGCCCCCTTGATCGTGTCAGAACCGACACGACTTGTGCAAATAGTGAATCTGAGGGGAGAAATGTGTCCTGTGTGATTGTTCTTGGGATCCCGCCCCTCCTACTTCCTTGTGAGCAGAGATCGGTTCAGTGTTACATAATGTCAGGCCTCCATCTCCAACACTCTTCTGCCTTATTATACAGTAACTACATGTGCACGTGTGGGACTTCATGTCATTAGTCCGGATGGAGGGACGGCCACGCTTGCTTGTCCCCTGTCCCTTTTTCCTCTGTCCCATCCCTTTTCCTATTGAAGAGCTTTAGGTTGATGGGCTCTTGTTGCCCCACAATCGGCTATAAATTCAAGTGAAAATGCAAATGGGGGTCTGTATTTGTGGTCTGGTGTTGTATTTTGCTGCTGCACGTTGAGCCCCCAGCCTGCTGCTCAGGGAGCCCTTTTAGCCTCACCATGACACCTCCGCCCTCAAAGTGTCCGTCCTCACGTGTGGCTTTTTGAGCTTGTTTGGTTGTTGGAAAATTGGCCAACACGAAATAAGGGAAATATACTTTACATTTACAAAGCAGTGCGGCGTGGGGGGGGGGCTGATGTGGTATAAGAGCTGCAGGATATAGGTGACAAGACCACAGTGCACATGAAACCTAAGTTATGTTTTAAATTTCACCTGTCAGTGTTTCACTTTTTACCCCAATCTGAATTTTTATTAATAATTGAGCTTTTTGGTTGAAGATCAGTGGTCACGCAGTATTTAACAGATTCTACACCCGGTAGGTGTGATATAATGGGAAGTGTGTGTGATATAATGGGAAGTGTGTGTGTATTATACACTTGGATATATTATTTGCAGGTCATTTTTGGAATGTGTATATTTTTAAACATTGCACTTTTATCTGCTGATGTGCCATTTTCTGATTTAAATTAAGTTTCAGAGTACGATGACAGTGCAAGTTGTTTTTGTTTGTATTTTCAGATATTTAAAAAAAAAGAAAGAAAGAAAGAAACTGGCTGGATAATAAATAGTGGAACACATAAAGTGGCAGGATTGACAGTGTTATTTTATACGTGTGTTTTATTTAAGTTCTTCCTTGGGGTATTTTGTCCCGGTCACTTAGTGTGTATTTTTGGTTGCTTTTACACCAGTGTGTATCTGACTGTAACATCATTAGTGTACTTTTTTACAATTGAATCAGATGTGTCCAAAGCAGACCCTGTCAGTGTGTGTGTGTGTGGGGGGGGGCATTTATCAGTCATCGGGGTAATTTTAGTTCTTTAATTCCAGGTGCTGTGATCAGGTATGAAATGTGTGTGAATATCTCCTTGTAATTGGTGATCACACACTGTTTGAGAGCACCAGTGCTGATCCCTGTCAGATCAGCTGGTGTGTTTTAAATGTGCGTTTGTGTGGGTGACAGGCCACAGGTGTTGTGCCCCCCCATATCTGTTTTCCTCTCTTATTAGCACCGTTTTAGCATTCTGTGGCTCCTCACAGGACGGCTCCCACCCCGTTTCCTGCTGAAATTGTGCCTCTTCTTGTATCCATTCACATGTGTTACAGCTAGGTTGTAGAGACACCCCCCCCCCCCACACACACACACACACACACACACACACACACACACACTATTTTCCTCTGCATTTACAGTCGAGAGTGTAGCATTGTTGTGAGGGGGTCTATGATTTTTATTAAATTTCCCCCCCAAACCTTAACTGTGTTTAAGTTGGTTGTCACATCGCTGTGAAGCTACTGCTGAGCTCAGGTGTGTTTATTGTAAGTGGTGTGTGAGGGGTTGAATTTTTATTAAATTTAATTGTAATTAAATGTGGAAAATCTTAAAAGCATTGTGAGGTGTTATTAGAAGACTTCTGGGAAGTGTTGAATAATGCTGTGGGTTTTTATTGTCTGTTGTTTGGGCAGGATTAAACATCCCATAGTGATAAAAGCACACACACACTAATTCTATTTCAGGCAGCATTTCAACTGTTTTCAGAGGTGTTTGAGTAGGTGCTCATTTGTATCACTTTTTAAAAAAGAAGGGTTAATTTCTGTTAAATTTAGTGCACTGAATTTAGTTCAAGATGACCTACAGCAGCAGATCTGACACAGCAACTGTAGCTGAGCACACACACACACACACACACGGCCCCTGGTACACACACTCTTTTCTGCTGCACCAGCAGTTTTTCACGTGAGGGTTTTAGATCAACTTTATTGTATTAGCAGTGGGAAATATTTATGTTATCATAAACGGTTAATGACTGGATTCTATAGGTTTTTACTTATCCTAACTCCATTATTAGTTGAAAACTGCCTCTACTGTCTTTATGTGTGACACAAAAGTCTTAGTTTTAACAAAGGTATCACTAGAACCGGTTCGTTTTATATGTCTAATTTTGGATGTCTGTATTTCACAGATTGATACAGATGTTGCTTTGGCTTTCCTGGTGCACCTCATTTTAAAGTTTTGGCCTGCACCAAAGTCCTGTGCATGTCAGACCTAGAAAGACACTGTGTTTAAGTGTTTCTTTGCGTGTGTGTGTGTGTGGAAGAGCCAAAAAGTGCATGGTCCCAGCAGAACCTGGTGGTGCTGAGCAGGAGGAATTGGTCGTCTCGTGTCTGTTTGGCCGTTTTGAAGACCACAAAGTGCAACTCTTGCTATTTGTAGAGAGAAATGGTGTGAGTGTCTGGGTGTGTCCTTCAGCTCACACATTAGATTTGCTTCCTCTTTTTCCCCTACCTGTGTCATAAACATGTAACTGGACTCCTGTTCCAGGCAGCTGGGTTCTGTGCACACACATTTCCTGAGCTTAATCAAGTGCAGTTATTTCAGTGCAGCTTTGACATTTTTCTGTGTTTATTTGTGAATTTCAATGATTTCATAGTGTGATTTTTTTTTTATATTTTTTTTTAGTATTTTTTTTTTTTTTTTTTTAAGAGTGGTACATGATATTACCAAGGCAGGTGCAGAAGTGTGTAAAGCAGCAGACGGGGGTTGGCGGGGATGTCGGTGATCCTACAGAGGAGCGAGGCGTCGGTAGACTTTTGGATCCTTCGCCACTCACACCGGACTGTAATGGTGAACTGGGTTCTGGATCATTGTCACGGTCTCCAGCCTCACCATCATCTCCTGTACATATGCTCCAACATTGATGAATGTATTGTTTGTGCTGGGGTGGGGTGGGGTGGGGTGGGGGTGTTTAGCTGCATTAAATTTTTCTTTGATCTAGTGGTAATAAGCATTGAGGTTATTTTAGGAATATTTAATTACAGCCGGATGATTATTTTTTCCCCCCCACAGTAGAAATGTAATTTAATGTCCACGTTGCACCACTGATGGATGAAACATTTGATGACATAATGCACGTGTATGTTCCGACTCACTTTGCCAAACTAAACAAATATTTGTGAAAGCCTCCCACACATTTGTCAAGTGTCACATTTTGGAGTCAGGCTGGTAAATGTCGTACGTAACCCACGGTTCACTGGGCCTGCATTAGCTACAGTTAAAATAAGACATTATTCTGGCACCACCAAGGTTCCACATTCATTCCTCATTGTTAGAGATGGCATGAGAGGCCCATCTAAAAAGAGGTGTGTGTGTGTGTGTGTGTGGCATGTTTATTGACTATGGCAATCACTAATAATTCCATATATTGTGCATGTAGAAGCAGACGGAGGAGCAGAGGTCAGTCTTCTAGAAGTGATGAGTGGACATGTCGATGGCCCTGTACCCAGTGGAGTGTAAGAGGTTACTTGACCTTTGACCTTGGGGTCAGCTGACTCTTTGAGGCCTTTGTATGGGGAGCAAATGATGTTGGAATGGGTTAAAAAGGCCGAGCAAAGAAGGTGACATGTCTGGGCATGCTGGCTTTAAAGGAGAGGGGTGAGGATTGTCGAGGTTCGAGTTATTTATGAGGGTCTCTAACAAGACCTTTTAAGAGCTAAATTCTAAAATATATTAATCATGGGAGTGATTTATACAGACATTGAAGTTATGATTTTTCCTGTTTTAGTTCATGAAGCCCAACTGTTATTTCTGGTTTATGGTAAGAAAAAGCGATATTGACATTAAAAATCTTGTGCTGTTCATGTCACCACGGTGACAGGATACAGCTGGGCTGTCTTTAAATCCATCATGGCATCTTCCATCTAAATGCCACTGTGATTTTAGGATAAAATAAAAGAATTTCCTTATTTCTAAAAACAATCTCTCACTGCACACACACACACACACACACACACTCTTGAGGCTTTGCTACATTTAGAATTACTCTCCCCAGTCCTTAAACCAGGTCACCTTTCCTTTTTACACATACAAATTTATTTAGTAAGTATTTCTATTCATATTTGTTTTTACCAGTCACAATTTTTTGAATTTTTAGTTTGTAATTTATTTGTGTTTGAGGCCTGCATCATTGTACACACAAGACAGAACAAGCTCAGAGGGTTACAAAATAAAAACCACAAAATGTACTTCAATTCACAAATGATTGTGTATTTCTAATGAACTAACAAGTGTTAAATAAATTAATTATATTAAAAAAGATGCCCTTCTTCCAGTGGTTGGCATTATTGCCCTCTTTATTGCAGAGATGGGCTGTAATTAGCCTGTAATTAGTGTAGGGGGATATTTGAGAGGACCTGCCTGCACAACACTCCTGCTGTCACAGCAAATCCACCCTGGTGTCACACTGGCTTTATGATGATCACACGTCTCGGAACAAACAGGTTTCAGCTACTGGCAGTAAATTTAGGCTCCGTGTTTCTGCTTTTCTAACTGACTTTCATGCTGTAGCTATTTGAACCTTGTGTTTAAAAAAAAAAAAAAAAAAGTGTGCACGGAGGAAAACGTGTGACTGTCCTGTCTGTTGGACCTCTTTGGTGTCAAAAGGTGCACTCGTGCACTGTGTTGGTGTGTGGAAGTCAGGCTCTGGTGCCAAAGGTCCAGGTCAGAAATGGTTGTATGTCTTTATTAGGGCCGTGTAGGTCACATCAAGAGCCCAGGAAGTGACTCTTATCCAGTGGGGAGAGACTGTCCCACTGTTCAGCAGCTAGGGATCTGCCACTGTCAGTCAAGCACCACAGCACTGTGGATCCCTCTGGATCACTCTGGATCACTGTAAAGGTGTCGCTTACGTGTCTTTTACCAATCAAATCAAAAAGTTGCTTTGTGTATTTTTTTCTTTGTTTACTAAAGCTATCTGTAGACTGGCATTTTTAAAAAAAATGAACTAACCCAAATTTTATTAGAATAATTTCTGCTGAGTCAAGAAAAAGGAAACAAAACTAGAAGACTCAGTTCCACCAGAGTGGGAAACGCAGTTGATTGGATTTGTGTCGTAATGACAGACAGGATGTGGCACATTAAATAGTCCCAAATATCTGGTAGGTTTTGGTTATATATTTAGAGCTTCTGCTCAGTAAATCCCGTGATCCCACTACTGAAGGTTAGTGAGCATTAATCCTCACGTCTCACTTTATTACTAAATCATATCATTCAATAGTGTTTCAGAAATATTTAGAGATTTCATGACTACTTCAAGAAATAATTGCAGCAACCTTTGATGTTTACTAACCTAAAACGTATGAATTAGAGATATTATTCGATATTAGAAATGAAGTGATTTTCCCACACAGGTCTGCTGCCCTAAATGTCTCCCGGTCTCATGGGAGGGTTTGTCCACCCAGGCCTCCTTTGCTGCTACGCACACCTGTGGCGTGTGACGGTTGTTGGGTGGTAAACATCTGCCGGTTTAGCTTCGGTTACATGTTGAGAAGCCCAGAGGGGAAGATGTCCTGGACATGGGTTCTGATTCCATGTCAGAACTGGACAGGGATCAGGCTCTTCTATGTCGATCTTAGCGACCTGACCTCGGTTTCCTCAGTCGCTTCAACTCAGCCAGTTGCTTGGATGTGGGCGTCTTTGTTGTTTGTTTGTTTGTTTGTGAGCTCCTACAGGTACTGCCCTCTTGTGGCACTTGAGTTGTACATGACGGTAGCTTTTATGTAACCTTGCTAATGATCTGGGTTAGTTGTTCAGTGGAAACCAATCTTTATCGACCGGTCTCTCTTCTGCATTTTCGTAGCAATCCTTTAATCCTAACGGGTTGGGAGGATTGTTATAATTTGCTTCATTTGAAACTGTAGTGAAGGTGTCTGCTTTTCTGCCCGCCGCAGGTTGGCGTGGCTGTTAATCATTTCACCCGTCGGACCGTCCTCCTGCCCAGTCAGCAGCAGCTCGACTCGTTCACTGATTTATGGGTTCGAATAAATCACACATGCTTCTGCCTTTATCACGCTAACGTCTAGTTTCTGTCTCATTTTTATCCAGCAGGCCTGAGCAGGGTGAAGTCACCACAGTGTCTCAGATTTGTGGCAACCGTAGTATCAAACCCCTGGTATGTTGTTTAATGCCAGTCACATGGAGGCAAATGGGTTGTTAATTTAGTTCCCCTCCCAGTGCTTATTACCATGGTAAGAGAGGGTTCTGTTACTACATTAGCACTGCGCTGACAGGCTCGCCACTATTTGGTTACATATTATTGATTTGTCCCTAATTGTTAAACTAGTTAGAAGTTATTTATTTCAATCAGTAGTTGGTTCAGGCAGCCCAGCTGTCTGTTATCGTGCACGTGCACTAATGAACGTGCATGTGTGCCCTTGATCGTTTTCATATCATTTTCATGGTCCTACGCACACGTCTCTATTTTGGCAGAAGTTGTCATGTTGATTTCCATATAAACCAGTCCTGCATCTCCTAATAAATTCCCAAAGGCAAGTTGAATTTTACATGCTTTGTTTTTAGATGGTGTTACTAGTAACGTTTACAGTGCACCGTGTTATCTCGCTTTCCTGAAGATAAGATGGTCATTAGGACTTATCAGCAGTCCCTCAGACAGAGTTACAGGAACAGTGTAGTAACCAAGTCCCTCGTCTGCATCTTACTGATATGGTGTCCCACAGGAAAAATGGGAATAAATTAAAGTCCCCAGTTAAGTTTACACGTGTGCTCCTTTTCATTTGAGCTCGCTGTTACTGTCGGACAATCCCACTGTTTTTGAGATTTCTAAATCTTCACAGTGATGTCACATGACCTCTGTTAATGAGAGCTTTTTAACAATATCTAAAGCGTTTAATCATACAAATCCCCACACTTGTGCCTCATCTAAGACGGTCTGTCATGAACGCTGTGTTGTGAGGGCCACATTTCTTATTGTTTTTGGGTGTCCCCAGCAGAAGAGGGAAAGAGCACTGAGCCCATTTTGAATGTGTTATTACAATGTGTGTGTGTTGTAAACAGGCCTGGAGCTGGCTCGGCCCGCAGTCCAAACCTGCCACGTTCAAAGCAGCTGTCACCTTGTGAAGCACAGACAACAGAGAGACCGCAGCGTTCAACAAATCAAGAAAGGATTTTGGAATTCTGGATTACCACTAAGGATTTTTTAGTGAAATGTGCCAAAGCACTAAGATCAGTGCTAATGCTCGATATAAAAACGGCTTCTCAACTTCATAAAACAGGGCCGAGTTACACTTCAGACATTAAGCAACATTACGTCATAACATTGTCCAGCAAAGCATTTATTGGGCTCTGACCCTGATACTTTAGGTTTTATTGGGGGCATCGCATGATTCTAATAGCCTGGTCACCGGCTTATTCTCATAATTCTACTGGCTTCAAATGGCTTACTCTACAAAATGGACTTCTTTTATATGTTTGCTTTTCTTATGAAAGTAGTGCGACTAAACACAAGACTGGAGGTTTTCAATTATAAAGCAGCAGCAGCCAGTGTAGACTGGATGCTTTCACATATGCTGCTTCCTCATCATTTAGTGGGAATCTCTCCCTATAAAGCGGAAGAGTTCCACACAGCAGCGTTATTGCTCAGCTCAGGTTGTAACAGGCACCATTAGACAAGTCAATCATTCTACCGATGCATTTCTTCTGTCTGGCACACAGCAGAAGCCCAAACTTTCAGCAGTCCTGCCGGTCGTCATTGGTTACCACATATTCAGCAATGAAAATGAGCTGGATCAAAGACGTGTGTAGTGTTCCCGCCACAGGCTGCACGCTGACCTCACCAGCGTTGTTCTGGCAGATCTGGGGGTAACCCCACGGTGAAGCGCTGTGGCACTTGTTCTGCTGGCCTGTCGGACCTGCTGAAGGTTTTTCGAGCGTTCTGCCAGATCCCAACACCCAAACCTCTGCCCTCTGGAGCACCATCGCTCTGCACGCGTACGCATTCGGCGTTTCTCCTCGGATCGTGGTTGTTTACAGAAGCTTTGAGAAATTTCTGCTGGCCGGGAGAATAGACGAAACTAAACAGTCATTTGTCTGCCGCCTTTCGGCCGAGTGTTGGATCACAGGCAGCGCAACATTAACGGGAATAAAGTGGAATCCGTTCAGACCCATGGTGCGTGTCTGCCACCAAAGTTCACCGTTCCTGTGACCTTTAGTTAATCGGGTTTGGAGATGGTCATTTTCAACTGATCCTGGATCTGAATGAGCAGGATTCTGACGCCTGCTTGCTTTTATTCTCGCGCTGCAACGCTCCCTTCATGCATGTGCTTCGCTCTGTTTCAGGTGCTGAACGCCGTGACCTCCGAGAAGAGGCAAGTGAACGCACAGCAGCCGGAAAACATGACGGCGACTGCCGGAAAATGTCTGCCTCCGCCTCTCCGACGTCAACAAGCGAAGAGTCCCAATCCCCGAGTCGTTCTGGTGATGCTGTAGCAGCACGGAATGGTTTGTGGGTTACACTGAGATACAGGCCATACTGTGCTGCCGCAGTACAGCCCGACAGAACCACCCGGCTCCACACACTCCTCCTCCGGGTGTGCTGCTGTTACCAGATGCATGGAAACGCTCGCTGGCCACTGTGCTGTAGCAGCACGTAAATATTGGAGTTAAGGCTCTCTGTGATACCTCCAGTATTGATCGTGCTGCTGAAGCAAAGATGACCGTTCACACGGGCCGCCGCTGGCTACATTCACACATGTCCTGTTGCAGCCAACACTGGCGCTCACGCAAGTAGACGTGCACAGTTTGACTTTTTGGGTGTTGTTTTTAGTCTTTTATTTCATGTCGGTTTGCACAGGTGGAGAAATAAAAATCTGAATCTACATTTGGGATGTCTGACTCGTGTGTGTGTGCGTGTGTGTGTGTGTGTGAGAGAGAGAGAAGCGCGCACGGGCCTGCTGCAGTCACTGCAGGATTATCTGGCCTGTTTAAGAGTGGTGACCGATTATTAGTTGATATCACAAAGTGAAATTTCTGTGAGGAAAAGCAGAATATTGTGTTAAAGCGGCCGTTTGGTCGCGGCCCGCTTCAGATCTATTTACCACCACGACCAGAGGACACCTTAAATTTGTTCGTTGTTTTTTTTTATAACGGCCTCAGCAATGTTGTGATTATCACGATCATGCCACTTTTGTTTATTTATTTGAGGTGGGGTTGAAATGCTAACCACGAGTGTGATGGTATTTCGCCTGTATAATGGCTGCAAATCCCACATGAGACGGAGCAAACGCGCTTTTCTGCGGGCGGGACGACGCTGCGCTGCGGACAGAACCCGCCCCCCCCGCGCGTAAAATGGCGCAAAAGCAAGTAGTTAAAAACAATATTAAAATGGGGACATGGCTGAAGTGATTGGGAATATTAATCCCATTTTATTGACTAGTTATTTAATAACTAGTCTCAGCACTTTGCTCTTGGGCCTTGAGGCCTTTTCTTATTTGACATTATCGATACTAAAGTGCTACACAGCATACGATTGTATCATATAGATATCGACATTCCAAACAAATGCCTGCTCTTTTGAATTATATAATGGGACCCAGAAATATGAAATACACGTTTTAGAAATGCAATTATCACGCTCTCATTTAATTATTGCTTATAATTTGGCTGCAGTTGCTGAAAGATGTAAACAGATTGAGAGAATTTTATTTACATCAAGGTTTTTGCCCCATTCCCTTTAAACTGCCTCGAAGCAAAATTATTGTATTAAAAATCTAAAAGTATAAAATTATATTTTTGTGTTTGGAAGCAGCGCCGCTCCAACTTAAATAAGCCCAGTTTAGTCAAAACGGCCTAAGATTTTTAACATTGGGTCGAGCCCTTCTCCCACACGGCATTTTGGACAGCTCGTGTATATATTTATTTTTCTAAATTCTGGAAAAACACGTTTAACTCGATTTTTTTACACAGACGCGCGCTCGTCGAGTGGATGAGAGGTGCCGGCCTTTAGAAGCCAAACCATAAAAGCCGAAAGCTTTTTTTAGACCTCTCTGTACGTCTGAGTGTTCATCAATACGTTTAAAAACGGACTGTAAAGTAAATTTGTGTTCTTGATCGTTTTCTTAAATTTCATTGGAGTGGGATTGTTGCTCTATTTTAGATTTATGGCACAACAATTCTAATTTATTCATCTGCTATATTTCCCTAGCAACATAATTCGCCTTCCCTCTCTCTGGTGTGTGTGTGTGTGAGTGTGTGTGGGGGGAGGGGGGTGCATATATACATAAACAACACACACACACCTATGTGTATGTGTATATATGTGTGTATACATACATGCACAGTCTGCATATATATATATATATATATATATATATATATATATATATATATACACACACACACATATATATATATATACACACATATATATATACATATATATATATACATACATGAATACAAACGCCCGTATAATCGTGTCATTACGTGCGTCCTGAATTATAGCGTAGATTAAGGATACATTCTTTTTTAAAAGAAAAAAAAATCTATCTCGCCAGTAAAATTAAGAGCCTAATTTTCCCTCACGTGTTTAAATAACTGTCCAGCTGAGGCCGCGCCGTCCTGCAGATTTCTGCAGCCTCCCTTTCACCACAATTCTGCCGTGCACATGGTGCCAGTCACGCAGCGAATGCGTCACATGCTTCTCGGCCCGTAGATCTGGAGGCAGAGAAGTGCCTGGTCCACCGCAGCGACCCTCTCACCCCTGATCTGGCATTGCTTTTATGAGCGTGCGTCCATGACGGGCAGACCCGGGCTGCCAGTGCCGGCCTGCAGGCTGCTGGGTCCTGCCCGGGCCCTGTTACGCAACCGCTGTAACCTTGAAGAGGCTGCAGCATCAGTGATGCAGACACGCAGGTCTGGTGTACCAACCATCCCGGATCAGGTGGGTTTTTCCTGCCACATCGTCCGTGTTCACCAGCTTATATTATTTAGCCTGTGGTTAGAAATAAAGTGAAACATGAATCTGACTGAAATGACTCACTTTGATTTATTTAAAATCTCACCATATAAGAATGCGATTACATAAAAAAAATTCCGATACGTCCACAAATATGGATCATGGTCTAATTTAAACTGTAGCCTGATCCGCAGGAACCTTCTCATAAAACAGACGAGTTTCAGAAACTCACCCGGCTCAATTCAGCTCGCCAGTAAGACATAAATAAGGTCTAGCTCCTGAAAATTAAAACAGTCCGCCAATAAATCTGACGGTAGCGTCGACCAGGGCCGCGAAACGCGCCTCACATGCATCAGTCAGTGACGTGCACGCGTCGTTGATCTGTCGCAGATACGCGCCGGCGTGGCCAAGGTGCGCTGACAGCGCAGCGACGACCGGCTCAACGTGCGGAGGCACGTCGACTGTGAGGGGCAGCAAGAACGGCAGCGTTATCAGCAGCATCGCTATGAGAGGGCGCATCCACGTGCGCGCGGACACCCGGGAGCCCTCCGTTCTGTAGGAGCCACTCTCGTGCGGGACTGAAATCTTGTCCACCTCTCGGAGCCTTAGCGAATCCCACTTTTTAACGTCGAAATTACGCACCAGCGGACGCACGCTTATGTTTTTCCGGGAGGGCAGCAGGGTCTTCTTCAGCAGTTCCACCTTCTCTCGAAACTCCTGCATCTGCTGCAGAAAGAAGAGCGGCTCCGTGATGCCCCTGAAGGACTCGGCGATGCCGAGCGCGCGTCTGTGCTCCTCCATCACTGCGCTCAGCTTGGTGATCTCCGGGTCATACGCCTGCAACACCACCAGCTTTAGGGTTTCTAAGTCGGAGAGAATTTCGTTCTTTTTGCACTCGAGGGAATTGATGAGTTTGTCGAAATACTCTGTCACCTTCTCCGCGTCACTGGTCACCGACTGGAGCGCCTTTTTCTTACTGGTTTGTAGTGTATCCAGGTGGGTCAGGATATCTGCGCTCTGCCAGTTCTCCACTCTTTGACACAGCTCGTCAAACGCCTCCTTCTCTCGGTCATATGCCTCCTCCATCGAGCAGAATTTATGTCCTCTGTGGTCATCTGTTGTCGCGCAGAACCCACAAATGAGTTTTAAGTCCGTGGCGCAAAAGATATTCAGCGGCTGGCCGCAGTGGTGTTTGCACTCAGACATTTTAGGCAGAACCTTTATTTTGCTGTACTTTTCCACTATTCCGCGCAGAGAATAGTTGATCTGCAGGCTGTTGGCACCGTTGTGCGGCGCCTCTTTGCGGCATGTAGGGCATTTGAAAGGTGTTCTGAAAGTGGATCCGCGGCTCCCTTCCAGGAGTCCTTCCAAGCATTTCTTGCAGAAGCTGTGCGAGCACAGTAAAACCCGCGGATCCTCAAAGAGACCGCAGCATATCGGGCACGTCAGCTCCTCTTCTAACTGCTCCATGGTGTCCTGTAAACACATTACCCAGGAATCAAAATCGATGCCTCGGTTCAGTACACCCGATAAATGATCGCTTCGCAAAACAAGGCGTAAAAGTACGCACCCATATATGCCTGAGTGCCACCCCTGCACGGAGGCACGGGCACTATTACACACGACAATGCTGTAATATCACAAAAAGGATACAAATGTTGCACGCTGGCTGTCATGTTCCAGCTGTGACGAGGATATCCCCAGTCTGAAAGTGAAAATGACTCGCCTGGCTATGCCCGCGAAAAATGTTGGCACCGGCACAGCCAAACCCTCCGAACAGCCACTTAGCCGTAAAAAACGTCTTTTTTGAGATTTTATCGAGCTCTTCCAGCATATTTTAAACCAAGTAGACAAAAAAAAAAGACTCAAATTGTCAAGAGAAATACTTATAACTGATAGAGAACGATTATTTCCTTCCGGAGAAGGAAGCTTAGAAACGGGGCAGAGCCCTAAATTATCGGCGTCCAATCGCGCAAAAATGATCGATAAAATGGGTTCCAACGCTGTCCCGGTTGGCAAGGCACTAAAGTGGAGCTGTGACAGATTTCGCGAGCGCTTAGTAACATGCAACTACTGGACCAAAAGAATCACTCACCAGCTGTTGAGACGCACAGCGCAACGCAATCATGGCGCTTGTTGCTGTGCAGACTTCGCCCTTCCTGGGTGAAGAGTTAACCATTTCAGCAGCGCACAGAAAAGCTAAGTACCGCATTTGGTCGATTTTTCGGGGCAGGATGAAAGAAGGGGCTTGATTAGAACTGTGTCCAGATCAAAGGGTGTAGTATTTTACGCAATCGGCTTTCTTGAATTTGGCCGCTGCAGTTTTCACGTTTCTTCTCCTGTGGGGTAATTTGACGAAGGTCCCTAGCAGTCGGTTGGGGGAGGGGCTGTTGCTATGCAAAACATTACAGCGTGAAAAACTGTCAACTAGTCGCAGCTTTTCGCATCACAGTCTTTAAAACTGACCTAATTCCGTTTACTCTGAGTGCCTGTCAACGTGTGCATCTGGGAGCAGATGATAAGGCATCCCCGCATCTATTTAAATTAAAAGAAAACTGAAGTGTTTGGGTATCACTAAGTAGGTGTATCTCGGCGCTGTGAGCGAACAGACATTGAAAAGGACGGAATAAATTGTACGTAGTATTTTGCCGCATGATTAATTCTCTCTGGAAAGCACTGATGGCGAATTTAGATCTGGATGCTCGTCTGTGCATGTGTCAGCTGATCTTGTGATGCGCTGTATGAAAGCCGCTTTCTTTTTCACTTGCAGTTATATAACATCGATATCCAATAGTTAGTTTGTCACGTGTAGAATGTTTGACCTTGATTTTCTTCCCTTGTTTCCATGCCATCAGGAGCAACTGCAGATCTTAGCCGCTGTGATTGGATACACCAAGGTGGCAGCGGCTTATGCGGCCCCAGCCTCCACCGCTGGGCGTCGCTGTTGTGCACAGTGCCGGTGAAATAACCCAGCTCTTCTATGGTTTGTTTCCGGATGTGAGTCCGAGGTAGAATGGCCGCGATGTTTACGTGTTGTTTGGGCTGCTGCGGAGATGGCGGTGCGGGGCATATTCCACTCAAAGACATGCCCACGGTTCAGTTAGATACAAACCACATGGGTGCGTAAGTTCACTTCTTATAGAGTTGTCATAGCACAGAATATGTGTGACTACCTGCCTCTGACTGCTTTCGGCAGCGTTTCTTTTAGCTAATGCTAGCTAACGTCAAAGCCAGAGCTCGTAGTAGCATATCATCATTTTATTACATTCATATGTCTAACTGGATTATATATATTAAACTGACACAGCCGTATTTGTTTATAGTGGTACTATAGCAGGCTACGTGCTGTTAGATGTTGTGAAAATACCGTAGAGTGGTTCGAACAGGTAATTTCTGGATATCGTGCAGCTCACACATGCTTGATCTTAATTTTTACCAAAGTATTCTTTTTTTAATACTAGATAATCCACAACATTTTTTTAAAAATCCGCCATGGATTGCTTAAGCATATAGATATAAGCATGTCTTCAAGAGTATTTGATCTCGTCAGAATATAAACGCGCAACACCAGATCCCACGATTAATGCTCCACTTTATTTAAAGGTGCTTTTCTTAACAGCCAAGGAGGTGGAACAAAAGCAGTGATTTTAATAATTCATTAGAGACTAGGAGACTGATACGATGTTAAACTCCTCTGAGGGCTATAATAGAAATCACTAGTTGACATTTTTACCCATTATGTATCCCAGGTTTGCTTACTTAGGTGGACTGATGTTTATTCAGCTGTTTTTCCTCTATGCAGGCACAGATGTTGTTATTGTAAAGAGCGGCAGGAGGATATGTGGTACTGGAGGGTGCCTGGCCAACGCTCCTTTACATCAGAACAAAAGTTACTTTGAGTTTAAAATCCAATCAACTGGTGAGTATCTGATTTTTAACATATTGTTACATTACAGACAGGACTAAAACCACTACAGCTACTCTATCATAATCCACCACAAATATCTGTTTACTTGGAAATAGGCATTTGCACATGCTGAATGACCAACGATTTCTAGACTCTGTGAATATTTCAGTCTTTGTAACATATATGCTAAATGATGTCCATGTGCAGGAGTGTGGGGAATCGGTGTTGCTACACAGAAAGTAAATCTTAATCAAGTGCCTTTGGGCCGAGACACAAACAGCCTTGTCCTGCGACACGATGGCTCCGTATACCATAATAATGAAGAGAAGAATCGGTTGCCTGCAAACAATCTCCCTCAGGAGGGAGACATTGTGGTAAGTGGGAACTTTATGTGTAGGGTTATTGTTGATGGATATTTGGTGCACTGTCACCCCGACATCCAACAATTCAGCAGGTAAATGCCATTTGGTTTTATTCTACAGGGGCTAACGTATGATCACGTGGAAATGAATCTATATCTGAATGGAAAAAACATGCATTGTCCTGCGTCAGGGATACGTGGCACTGTATACCCGGTTGTTTATGGTAAGATTTTAGAAACTTTCACGACTCTTGTGCATTTTAATGTAGCGTGTTGTTGCAGCCTCCCGCCTCTAGAGGGCCCTGTTTGCACGTGTTTAGGATCCCTTCTAAACTTGAGCGACAGTGGGACTGAAATGGGTTTTTGTGTGCTCACTTAAGAAACATATTTAATAATTAAAGGAAAGATGTATTTTCTAAAAGTGTTCCAAACCTGTGCAGGGTTTGGTATTTTTCTAGCTTCCCATTTCTTGTTATTTTGAGATGAACTGTTTCCTGCTTTCATACTAATAAGGCATCAAGTAAAATTTAAGGACCTTGTCAAAGTTTTAGAGATTAAAGCAAAACTATTACAAAAGTTGAGACCTTAAAAAAAATCCCCTCTGCTTTGGCTTTTTTTTTCATGTTGTAAATCCCTGCTATTTATAGCTGCTTTAAAAAATCAACTCCTCTAAATACTATCATAAAAGTCATCTACAGAATAAATCACGTAATAGAATGTGTTTATTGGAATATCATAATGCATATCAGAAATACTTTATCTAATTTACAAAAATCTGTTTGTGCGGCGTCAAATCTAAGCTGAAGCCGGGTGATCGCGTCTGATCCTGTTTAATGTTGCGGACGCTCAGTTTGAAGCCGCCTCTGCTCAGATTCTTAGTCATTGAGGTCACGGTAACACTAGCACCAAGTTCTTAACCTGGATTCCTGTTTACTCTTGCAGACGTTTTAGCTTTAGCTGGAGGAATGTTATTGGTCCCAGGGGGCCTCTTCTACGCTGTAAAATCAGATTAACCATTGTTGATCATCGACCAACTATAAATTCCAAACCCAACCTTCAGCTATGAAGGTTTCAGTAACTACACAGTTCATCCAACACGCATGTTTTATCCGTATTTAGGTTTTATGCTGTATACTTGTGTTGTGCACATTTGAAACTCTCTTGTTTCATTGCAGTGGATGATAGCGCCATCTTGGACTGCCACTTCAGTGACTTCTACCACGCGCCCCCGCAAGGATTTGAGAAGATCTTGTTCGAACAACAGATCTTCTGAGCCTCAGACTGTCCTGATGTTGTCACCCTCCCTTATATCTCCTAGCAACCTCTCTGTGACACTACAGTTTGAGTGATTGGATTGTGTCATTAAGTGTGGCTTGATGCCTTTTTTTGTTTCCTATGATTATTTTGTCTTGCTGCTGCTGCTCTGGAACGAGGCCAGAGGGATCACAGATTTCTGATCGCTGGGTTATGCGGATCCAAATTTCATCAGTTCCATTAGAGACGCTTTCAGCTGCCACATTTTCTCTGTGTAGCCCTCAGCCAGTGGATGTAACGGTTAAAATGGAGCTGAAGCCATGACTTCTGCCACTGTCACACCTTTGAATATGAAATCCCCCAAAACGTACCGGTGCTCCCATTATTTATTTCTATTTATTGGAATCTTAGATCGAGTCGATTCCTTTGGTTTTGTCCTTTTTGTGACTAAAAAGACAGCACCTTTGTGGGTCGCTGAAGTATCCGAATTAAACCTAAACGCATCTGCCAACGTTGCCCCATGAGTTTGTTCCACCACCTTCTTTAATTACACTTGTGGATGACGTTTTCATGTGTTTTGGAAGCGCTGCACAGCCCAGAGGTCGGATTTTTTTCGCCGAGTGCTGCTGAGTTTAAATGGTTTTATGAAGAAATGTTAGCAGAACGGTCGCACCTGTTTCATACCAAGACTCCCTTTTAACACAAATTCTAAGGAACCCTCTACTTTCCCTCCAGTTTTCTCATTGCAACATGTCTGATGGTTGCCAGAGCAGATGCTTTTGTCTCTGTAAATATGTGAGAAGGGTGTTGTGTTGCCGCTGACAGCTTTATCCAGTTCTTGTCTTTGCACTAATGACAGTGTTATACAAACAAACCTAAATATTGTTCAGTCATTAAATGATCGTGTGTGTGGAGCTATACGTCTTTTCGTCTTTCCTTTCCAGTCAAATAATGGGAAGCAGCGTCACCGTTGCCGTGGATACGATAGCGTCATTGTTTATTACCGTTTTCCAGAAAAAATATGACTTACTCATAAGAATCCTCAGATGTTTACAATATTGTGAAACTGTTGGGTAATAAGGTACATGTTCATCTGTATTTAACATCAGCAGAGGGTGGAGGGGGCAGAAACCACGAACAAAACAAGAGGACCCCGTAGGCTTATTATGGTTTATTCCCAACTGAGGTTGGGCCAGTTCCCAGTACTGGAAAATAGACTGAGGACAGGTGAGATCTGACAGTCGTGGAAGTTGTAATGTACAAGGCCAAAGACCTTTGGTCATAAAACCCTTGGCCCTTGATAGATCAAGGGCCAAAAGTCCCACAGGTCCTTTGATGTCATGTTGACGTTGGGTCCCTCCGTGCGGGGCCAGAGATGTCCTGATTTAAGTCTTTCTGCAGGAACTTTTAACCTTCTTAACCCGAGCAGCCACAGCCGTTTCACCCCACCTTGCACGTCACTACAAGGTAAATAGTGCACTCTCCCATTCAGTTTACCAGAGTTGATGTACAGCGTGAAAATATAATTACTGGTGCTTATATGCTGAATATTGGATTAAATAGGCAGAATCATATGGAAACAAGCAGTCCTGCACCTGTAAATGTAAAGGGAGGAATGGGAATTATTCAAAGGTTATCTCAGTAATGTAGGCGGCTTCCGTTGCCATTTTTAACCTGCTTACTCGACATTTTAGAGACTTCGCGAACTCTTTAATTGACATTTTTGCGCTGCGGTGCAGTTTTTTGAAGCCGCCTGTGGTGCGTTCGTGTAACACCGGAAAGTAGGAATTCGGGGCTCCGGCACATTTGAGCTGTCCCGAGTGTGCAGCTACACTTGATCCACGGGTATATGTATCATCAAAATTGTTAGTTTCAGCACGATAACAAGTGGGGCAATTAAATTGGGTCTAATGTTACCACCGTTACCCAACATCTGTCATGCAGGCGAAACGACCTATTTGATGAACGTTCTCAGTCATCAGGTCAAAGAGAACCTTTGGCTCCACATTATTACTCCCTCTAGTTGTTCCGCAGAACTTTCGCCTTTTCACCCAAGAGGCTTCTTCAATTCTAAATCAACTCGCGGGACTCCCAGAAAACCTCGAAAAACGCAGCCCTTTTAGGTCTAATTCCACACCCCGGTGTGAATTGCTGTCATGTCCGGCGTGGATGCCGTGAAGAGCAGCCATCTTGGGCCGCTCGCTCCAACCACCGGGGGCTCCTCCACAAACCGAAACCTCCCCGACCCGAAGCCGCGCTTCGCCCGCGTCTCGGGCCTCGGGCGATGCGCATAACGCGCGTCGGACGCGTCCGTGTGTGGGTTCGGTGACGAATCGCGGCCATAATAATCGCAGGCCGTCGGCCGTGGCTCCTCCCCCCGCCTCCTGTAACGTCCTCGGTCTCCCCCCTTCTCTCCGGAGCAGCAGCCAGAGCCGCAACACCGGAGCTGCCGCGCTCGTCTCACACAGGATCTCCCGAAGCGAAGCCTCAGCCATGGCAGAAAACGCCGGCTTGGAAAACCACCGCATCAAAAGCTTTAAAAACAAGGGACGCGATGTCGAGGTGAGCAAGCGCGCACAGGCGCCGGTGTTGGACGGACCAAACGTGGGTAGTTTTGATGTGGATAACGTTACATTCTGGCCTTGTTGGGGAGAGTCTGGCCCCGGCTGCAGTCATAAGCCCGCTAGTTAGCCAGCGAGCTAACGCTAGCGCCTTAAGTTCGCCATCGGAACTGCGTACCCGCCTAGCCTCAAGCGCGTTGGTTTTCTCCCGCACGCCGGCATGTTTTAGCCATTTCAAGTAAATGGTGACTGTAGTCGATCCGCAGTTAATGTTTGGGAAGAGATGGTACATCGCGTTCATGTCACAGAAATGAGGGCTGGCAGTGTAGCTGTCACTGCTAGCTGGTCAGACACCGGTTGGCAGCGAGCTTCGGCCTAGCCGGCACCATAATCTTGACTTTGGGTTGATTTACGCCACGAAGCCGCAAAGAAAGATCGCTGCCAACTGGTGACCGTTTCATAAACTTGATTAGAAAAACGTTAGTTCTGCGTTACAAAATCCACCCTAACTAAACACCGCCCCTCCTTGTTGCTAGCGCTGGTAGGCGAAATGCTAACATGTAGTGTAATACCAGGTGAGCTAAACCCAGCTGCTAGCTAAGCCACCAAATGTTGCATGGCGACCTGTATTTATCACATACATATCATATGTATATCATATCATATATATCACATATATATAAATATATAAGTTGGGTCATCGTGCTGTTTTAATAGTCACATCTAAATGATGGCCTCATAAATCACATTAATTTAACGAGGATAATTGCGGCGTAATCCCCTGAAAAACGTCGTCACGATGTGACCCGTGCCTCTTTCAACATCTGGCTAATCGCGCATCTAATTTTAAATGTTCACGACAGCAATTCTCAGTAATGCTAACTGACGCCAGGAGCGAAGTAGTTGACATAAGATGGGTTCAGACACGCCAAAATAGGAGCTGATGGTGCCGGGGCGGCCGCCCGGTCGCTAACACCGACTGACACTTTATAGTTGCTTGTTGTGAAGCATGGAGACAGAATGATAAGCACATGGCCAACACACAGCAGGCCCGGCCAACTGCAGTTCTGATACTATTTCAGGCATCCTGGATGTCGGCCTCCCCACCGATGAGTCAGACTCCAGCAGCAATAATAACACTTTAGCCTCCTTTTTGTGCAGGACTGGAAGCCCCTGTGAGACTGTAACATCATTAGATCCTTTACTTTACAGGATAATCTGTTGTAGAGTATTATTAGTCTCTCTTTTCACCTGGGTGTCGTTTTGAAGGTCTCATCGTGTTGTGTTTGTATTTATCTTGGCTTTATCCTCATCTTAAAATAATCATTTGGTTAAGTAATGGCGTGTACAGTATTTAACCTGGTTTGGGTACTTGTTATGTGGACATAGTTGTTCCACGCTAATGCTGAGACCCCTGGCTGCTAACATGGTTATTGCCATTACATTTTTGGTGAAAGGGTGATATGAGGAGGTGGAGCTGTTTGCTGGTGATGATTGTTCCTGTTTACAGGGATTCAGAGACCCCTCCATGTTTTGAAATGGTGATTTTAAGTGTTTTTGAAGGGAGTCGGGACCAATTTCAATAGAAACGATGTGAAGCTTCGTGTCGCATTCATGCTTATTCTCTCAGAGCACGTGGGCTCAACGTGGTTATCCACAAGAACAACTGTCATCTTTTTTTTCCATAACTTGCAAAACCTTCCTAAGCAATCTGTCAATAGCTACTAGATAAATGAAAACGGCACTTCCTCCCAGTTCCCTTAGCATTAGCGTTAGCATTTTAGCAACAAGCGCCAGCAGCCGCGATGTTCCTGCTGCAGCTCAACAAATTGTGATTTTTATAGACAGAAACAATTCACCGGATTCAGGAAGGATGTCAAACACACCACAAGACGGCGCGTTTGCCTGCGAGCACAGATCTGCGCGGCGTTTATGCTGGAGCGTAGACGTATAGGCTCTTCAGTCACTTCTGCAGGCCCCCTCTAGGTCCCAACATGCTCCTCTGTTGGGGGGAAAGGGGGGGTGATCCCCGTGGAAGTGTTCTCCAAATACAACATATTATTGTGTGGTTCAATTACAAATTGAATTACCGATACTTTTCCAGTCACAAGTGGTCCCGCTCTGGGCTCAGAGGCCTCCTGAGTTATGGCCGTCCCAGATTGCGCAAGAGGCTATTTAGGAAGGCAACATGAACCTCTTCAGCCAGTCACAAGATCCTGGTGCATCTCAGACTCTGGAGGGTGAACTAGAACCCCAGCGGTGACGGGAGATGACGTCATCCGCTTGTCTAGCGGCCGTAGTTTGTATGTTTGGGGTGAACCCGAGGTCCGGCGGGTGGGTGGTGAGGCGGCGGAACCAGCATACCTGGAGATGGTTCTGTTCTGTTCCAGAATAAAGCCCAGACCTGCACAACTGACTCTCTCTCTTCTTGTGTTGCAGACTATGAGAAGACATCGGAATGAGGTGACGCTGGAGTTGAGGAAGGTGAGAACGTGACGCGGACGCACAACTAAGTCGTCGTACTTGGGAATCCCCAAAAGGCCGATTGAGCCGTTTTGTTGCTCTTCTGTAACTGGTTGTGTGTCGTAGATGTTTGGTGAAGCCCAAAAGAAGCTCCGCTGTGTCTCAGCGCTGTCGTCCGCCTGGGTTTTGGGCCTAAAAGTGTCCTTCAGAATGTTTTAACCCCCCATCTGAGCTCTGCAGCTCCATTTACGGGACGTTTCAGCTCTTTTCTGGCAGAACTCTTCATCCGCGTTTGTCGTTATTTGCATGTGTTGCTGCCGTCGGCGCACGTGATCGTACGTGCGCGGCCAACGTCAGCCCTGAGCCAGCCGCTCCAGGGTGTCGCTACAATTAACTGAGCTGCACAGCCGGAGTCCACGCGTCACCTGATCAGTCCGAGCTCATCAGGCACGTGCACGTGCACGACCCGCTGGGGCTGACACGGCTCTGGGGTTACAGAATTGTTCAGGGTCGCTCAAGTAATGGTCTGGGACAAGAGACCCACCTCTGGCTTCTCGGGTGTCCTCGGTGATCTGGTTTATCCTGGGGGCGGTCATGTGATGGCAGCTCCACCAATCAGGGCACACAAACGTGCCTGATCAGGAACTAGAGGTTTTCCTTTCCTTTCTCTATGTTTTGGCCTTGGAAACCGCTGCATTATGGGGGTTGTATGCACGTGCACAGGTAGACATCGTGGTTTTGAGGGCTGTGAAGTATAAACCGTGTTTGAGGGCTTAATAAATGCCACAATCGTGTCTCGTAGACGTTTGAAGACGGAGTCCATCGTCCTCGCGCACATCTCTGACCTCTAGATTTTCTGAAGAAAAGAAACTCTGGTTTGCAGAGAGGAAGCGAGCGCATCCGCACCAGAACGCAGCGTCGGTGCGCAGCGCTGGGATGTTCTCAGTCTAGCACATTCCATTTGCTGGAGCAGAGCAGCATGAAACACACCAGTAGCTCAGATTAGTCATCAGTGACGCACATCAGCATGATACACAGGAATGTAGGGCAAGGGAATCTCCTCCTACCGCTGACTCAAATGCCCTGCAAGCTGCCGCGGTGTGTGTGTGTGTGTGTCTCTGTGTGTGTGTGTGTGTGTGTGTGTGTGTCTGAAGAGCAATAAAGTGCGGGGTTGAGAGTGTTGCGATGGCCTTTGTTTTAAAAGCAACGTCATGTTTGTGTCATGGTTCAGGCAGCAGGTGGCGGCCGTGGCGGCTTCGCTCCTGACGGATCAGGAGGAACGGAGAGTTTGATGGGCTGCCACTGAGTTTCTGAACACTCGGATCAAACACTTTGATCTTGTCCCTCATTGCCTTTCTGTCATTCGTCCTCCCTCAGAACAAACGGGATGAACATCTACTGAAGAAGAGGAATGTCCCCCTGGAGGAGAGTCTGGAGGACTCTGACTTGGACTCAGACTTCAAAGGAGTAAGAGAGTGTGTGTGTGTCTGTGCGTGTGTGTCTGTGTGTGTGTGTCCAGTCCTTTACTTGATACATTTTAAGTTTCAAAATACGCATTCTACTAGCAAAGTGAGGACATTTTGGAAAATTAAGAGCATTTTAGCTGGTCCTCACAAATTTAAAGTACTGTTTTGAGGGTTAAGGTTTAGGTTAGTTAGTTGTGATGGAGCTGGGTCATACATCGCTCATATCGGCCGTCACTCACAGCGCACGTGTGTTTCTGACGATTGTGACGACTACAGCTGAAGGACTGCCCGTCCACGGGAATGTATTATCTAAAGGATTTCTTAAACTTTGGCTCAAAAGGCTCCAGATAAACAGAATAAAGTCTTTCTGGTCAGCGGTCGAATGTCGAGGCGGCTCGGAGCCACTCAGAGTTGTTGTGACTCAACACTTCTGTGATAGTTGCAACAAAACAGGATAATTGTTGGTTCTCCTGTCTGATATTTAAGGTTTTCAAACCATTGTTGAACACCTTCATTTAAGAAGCAGATCATGTGATCACCACAGACGGATCAGCGTTCTGATGGAGAGACTCGCTAAAATCAGCCGTTATTTCCTTTAAAAACAGCTCCATCAGGTATTATTGTGGCAGTTTTAGAGCGTGTAGCCTGTCAAATAAAGGAACGCCACCATTACCAGTTGTTTTTATCAGCAGGAAATTCAGAAGTGAACATGGTGTTTTCATATATGCATTTAACGGGAACTAATAATATTTCATCTGTTCCTCTTTTTGCAGCAAAACGATACTCTTGATGCCATCTTAATGGTGAGAGTTTGGACCTTTCAGTCCGTCTATTATCGGCTAAGAGGTCAGAAACGCAGCCATTCCGATGATTCCTGTTTTCTTGTCCCCACAGAATGCTACCAGTGAGAACCCTGTTGTCCAGCTCAGTGCTGTGCAGGCAGCCAGGTGGAGATACAGGAATAAATGCACAACGGCTGGTTTTGTGCGCAGGAAGAATGATACTAATATTTGGTTTCCCCCCTAGAAAACTGCTATCAAGTGACAGAAACCCCCCCATTGATGATTTGATAAAGTCTGGGATCCTGCCTATCTTAGTAAAATGCCTGGAGAGGAATGACAAGTAAGTCTCCTTCTAATAAAGCTTCTGTTTCCCGTGATGGCCACAATGAGCCGAGTATTTGATTTGTTAGGGCTGAGCCGTGATGGATTACTGACTGCTGAATCCAGTGGCCACAGAGGCCCTGTGTGCACCCAGTGTCCACACGTGAGAGTGTGTGGAGGCGTGGGGCAGTTGGCTGGGCTCAGCCCTGCCGGTGCCAAATATAACCGCATTCCTGTCCCCCAGAGCTCCAAATTCCCAGGACCTTGTGTTCTGGGGGGGGGTTGGGAAAGCACACAAGGAAAGGGGCATTTTTCGATCACGATTATGGGTCAATGTGTGACGAGATTGTCTAAGAATGTGTGTTCTGATGGGCCTTATCAGTGCTGTAGCAGATTGGGCTTCAAATGCATCTTTGTGACATATAAGAAGCTACCATCTGCCCTGAAACTGATACGTTTATAGACTATTGGACTCAGATGTAGTCAGGGCTCGGCTGAAATGACCACCATGATTTCACTAACACAGCGAGCACCATCACGACCCTTCATAAACCTTAAAGCTTAAATCAACTTGGTGTCTTAGTTGCACTGGAGAAATGCAAAAGTGCCCGATTGAACATCAGAAAGGACTCTGAGTTTGTGTTTCCTCTCTTGCAGCCCTTCTCTCCAGTTTGAGGCAGCTTGGGCTCTGACTAACATCGCGTCTGGAACATCAGCACAGACTCAGGCGGTGGTTAAATCCAGTATGTCCACCCCACATTTTGTCCTCTGCCACTCTGTCTGTGCTTTTCTGCCATCTGTAAACGCCTGATTATTTTTCCCCCAGATGCTGTCAGTTTCATTGTGTTTTTACTAGATAACGCTGCATTTTACCTTTGAAAATCCTGGATGTGCTGCTCTGTGCTAGAAGCACTTTCTTCCAGAAGATGAGACGGCCATCCTGATTGTCTCCATGTCTTGTGCACTGCCCAATTTAAGTTTATTACTGCTTGGTGATAATCCTTTTAACCGGGTGAAACACTCTACGCTGGCTGCAAGGAGCCCATTTTAAATCATGATACTTCCCTTCTCAAATGCTTCTTTTTCTTGCCCCTGTGCCAGAGATGTGGGTCAGCGTTTGACTGGGCAGAGCATGGCTGCACAAGCTGTCTCCATGGACACATTTTGATGTGGCCTTGTCTCCCTCTCTGTGTCCAGATGCAGTGCCCCTATTCCTGCGACTGTTACAGTCTCCTCACCAGAACGTGTGTGAACAGGCTGTTTGGGCTTTAGGAAACATTATAGGTGAGTAGCTGCTCTCTCCTCCGTGTAGGCACAACAGCTTTAAGTCTCCGTTGACTCACGTGCACTCTGCTGGTGTTGGTCAGGTGACGGCCCTCAGTGCAGGGATTTTGTCATCTCTCTGGGCGTGGTCAAGCCCCTGCTGTCCTTTATCAGCCCCTCCATCCCGATTACCTTCCTTCGTAATGTCACCTGGGTTATCGTGAACCTCTGCCGCAACAAGGACCCGCCACCCCCCATGGAGACGGTGCAGGAGGTGGGTACACAGGTGCTCATCTCTGATGGACCTGATGCGGCTGCCTCGCTCCTTGTGTCCCAACCAGTTTAGCCCCGCCTACCAGGGGGCTGGAAATCCCCCCCAGTTTTTATTGGCATTTGAAATCTTGGTTTGATAACTAGTCCTTTTTTTTCTGACCTATTTTTTTTCCTTCATTTAAGCCAGCTAAATCATTGCCCACATTCAACCCACTCACAAGCTGCTTTCCCTCCCTCTGCAGATTCTGCCTGCCCTCTGTGTGCTAATATATCACAGCGATATTAATGTAAGTACCGGCAGTTATTGCGCCAGCAATGTTTCCTGTAAAAAGATCTTTCCGGCATGATGATGATGTTGTTGTTGTTGTTGTTGTTGTTGTTTAAGAACCATTATTGAACGTGTTCTCACCGCATCTGTCTGCTCAGATCCTCGTAGACACAGTTTGGGCTCTGTCCTACCTGACAGATGGGGGCAACGAACAGATCCAAATGGTCATTGACTCTGGAGTCGTCCCAATTCTTGTGGCTCTCCTCAGTCACCAGGAGGTCAAAGTTCAGGTGAGGCCGCTGCATTGATGGGTTCAAGTTAGAATTGTGTCCATGGTTGAAAAGATGACATTTAAAAATGACGCCCACTTTAACCTGTCTTTTTTTTATTTTTTGCTAATTGGACACCTTCAAATGGCAGACAGCAGCTCTGAGGGCGGTGGGCAACATCGTGACTGGCACTGATGAGCAGACGCAGGTGGTTCTCAACTGTGATGTGCTCGCACAATTCCCCAATCTGCTGACACACCCTAAAGAAAAGATCAACAAGGTGTGTGTCACGTTTCATGCTATGGCTGTAGCTCGTTTTTGCCTTTTTTAACATGCATCGCTGAAGAGAAACGTGCTTTAAAACATACACTGCCAGTGGGAGAAACCACGAGAAACCTGTTCTGGCTGTGATGATGTCTTTATTTTCCAAAAAAACTAGCACCAGACAGTTTGTTTCTGAGGGAAGTCGCTGGGTTTGATCATGTGATGGCTTTTATTTGCAGGAAGCTGTTTGGTTCCTGTCCAACATTACAGCAGGAAACCAGCAGCAGGTCCAAGCTGTGATCAATGCTGGACTGATTCCAATGATCATCCAGCAACTGGCCAAGGTGTGTGTGGCGGCTTTACACTGTCATTATTCATTTTTACGTCTTCTCATAACACAAATGTTAAGTTTAATGCTGTTTGTAATGGTGTGGAGATGCAGAGACACATTCTTTCAGCTGCAGGCAGAGACGAAAACAGTTTTTGAGTTGACCTGAGGACTAAAGGCCACAGTGGTCTTGATATGTCGGTTGGTGAAAAGAGCGTCTGTGCACATCTCAGTGGCCGGCCTTTTCTCTACAGGGGGACTTTGGCACTCAGAAGGAGGCAGCATGGGCCATCAGTAACCTCACCATCAGTGGGAGGAAAGACCAGGTGAGTGAGAACAGGAAGCCAGAAATCGGAGCAAAAGTGTTGGTGGTGAGGGGAGGTGCGTTCAGTTATGGCTGCTGTGTGCATGTGCATGTGCAGGTGCAGTTCCTGGTGGAGCAGGGCGTCATCCCGCCTTTCTGCAACCTGCTGTCGGTGAAAGACTCCCAGGTGGTGCAGGTCGTCCTGGACGGCTTGAAGAATATTCTCATCATGGCCGGAGATGAAGCCAGCAACATTGCAGAGATCATAGAGGAGTGTGGAGGTCCGTGTCTGCGGTACCGCTTTAGTGCCGTGCAATACGCCAGTCCCAGTTTAAATTATGTTCCTGGTTGAAGAACAAATCTCGACTTCAATGTTTGCTTGTGTGTTTCCAGGTTTGGAAAAGATAGAAAATCTGCAGCAACATGAGAATGAGGATATCTACAAATTAGCCTTTGAGATTATTGATCTGTACTTTTCAGGGGATGATGTGAGTATTTCACCAGTGGAAGCGTTTGTGTCGTTTTTGCCGGCATTCCTCTGACTGACATCTGTCCTCTACAGATTGATGAAGATCCCAACTTGATCCCAGACACACAAGGTGGGACCTTCAACTTTGATCCGGCCTCCAACATGCAGACAAAGGAATTCAATTTCTGAGATGTTTGGTTCAAGCGGCTGCTCGAGTACTCTAAAATCACCCCCAGACATTCATCCATCTCTCCTCCAACCTGGTACCGAAGGATTTACTTTGCGTCACGGCAAAATGAAAACTCCACTGAAGGATTTACTCACTCCTGCGTCTGCACACGGGGTGTTTTTTTTCCTTTCTTCTTTTTTTAACGTAATATTTTTAACGGTCATCCTTCGCTTTAACAACGGCAGCCCATATTGAGATCCTGTCAGCATCAGGCCCGTTACATTAGGAGGAATGCCAGTGTTCTCAGCCAGAGCTTCAACAACACCATTAAAATAAAAACAGGATGAAGGACGAAGGGGCCTTTGTGGCAAGGTCGAATTGCCAAATGTCATTTTCTCATAAAGACAAAAAAACAAGCACATTTGAGTCACAAACATACACAATTTTTGACACTTAGAATTAGTGTGCATACTTCTGTTAGAAGCCATCATATCACTTGTGGGGAAGAAAATACTGCTGTTTGTTTGTGGGGGGGGGGTTTTTTCTTTCTTTTTTTTTGTGCTTTCCCTCCCCGGGATTGTTCTCCGGTGTTGCCTCACCCACGCACACACAAACAAAATCCACACAGCTCCACGTCTAGTAACACAGTTCCTTGATGGTCGGGCACCTCTATAACCCCCTTCTCCACCGAGTTTAAAGAGCCGGTCCCAGTGCTAAGCCATGATTAACCACGGATCCCCACTGCCCTCCCAGGACCGCCCTGGGGCAGTTGGAGGAGTGAAAGGGCTCTATGGCAAATGAGGACTCCGTGGCAAACTGACTGATGGGATTTCTGACTCGATGACGTCACTTTTTGGTGACCCTTATTGAATTTTCAATCTTAATCTTTTTTTTTTTTTTTTTTAAATCATTAGTAATGTGAATAAATTATGTCTTTCTTCCAGTGCATTTCACCTGTTAACTGTCTGCATCTAAAAAACAGCAACAGCAGATTTGGGCTTTTATTGATCTGGGTAAGTGTCCTAAAAGGACACGCCTTTAGGTGAGGTAGGATGTACTTGGGAAGAAGAGGATCCTTAGCTGTAGCATTTGCCCCCCCTCCAACATTTTGCCCATATCTGCAGCCAGAAATTGGTCCCATCCAATCAAGTGGACTTGTTGATTCCCAAACCCCCTCGAATGTGAACCTTTGAAAAGGGGATTTCATTTGAAATCAAAATAGTAAAACACCTCAAGTTTAAAAATTCAGCCTGGAATGTTTCAGACCTGACGATTATTTCCATTTTTTTTTTCTTTTTTTTCCCCCAATTCTCCAAAGTTTTTTTTTTTTTTGGTGACTTCTTTTTAGGTTGCAACTTTTTCTGAATCTGTGGAGTTTCCACACTTTTTTTGTTCTTCAGTCTTATGCACACATCTGAGGGGCACAGCGATGTCTCCCTGCAGAATGGGACCTTTACTATTGAAGACTACGCTGATGTGAGGAGTCCAGGTCCCGACCTTTACAGTACTTGCCTACTTTTGACGAGGAGGTCACATGTCATCAGTCAATTTGAATAATTGTACAAAAATGTAATGTGTGTCCCTCCTTGCCGCCTAATGAATATATTTACATAAAGCCTGTACAAAGCTGCTGCAGCTGACAGTCATTGGATGGACAATAACTGTCAACGATGGCTGGGGAGGGGTTCTGTTTTGTTTTTGAAGCAATATTTCATTGTGTTTATTTTTGACTTGCATATGTATAGTGATGACATGCAGATAAATTGGGACTGGCTTTTTCTCTCTCTGCTCTATGTTGCGGTGACGGGACGCGTTCTCTCTACCGTCCCACGTTTTTTGGCGTGCGGGATTGGGTCTGAGGTGTGAGACTTTAAACCCAACCTTAACCCAGGTCTTGGAAGACTTTGTGATCTACTAGTTGGCTGCTAACTACTGAGAGTGGATCAGAGCTGGGTGAGGGGGGGTGTGGGGGGGAAAGGTCACACTAGGGTTTTAATTACCAGCTAGGGCTGTGATGAGCAGCTCAGACTTGATTTTTGGGACTAGTTGTTTTATTACTGAACAAAATTATCAAGAGGGTGTACAGTCAAAAGAACTAGCCGACTAGACCGAGCCACTTTAAAGATTTACAATTTTGTTGCCTTGTATCTGAATTGGATACAAGCTTATGTTTGTCGCAAGATTTTTACTTGCTAATGAAAAGTTGTTTTAAATAAAATAATAGGAGAAAAGCAACAGACAGCGTTTTGGCCTCTGATTGTTTATATCTTTTTATAAAATTTAGATTCAATTCTTCTCTTTAAGGTGGCTCATTGATGCTTTCAACTCTTGTGCATATTAAAGACAAGAATGAGTTGAAAATCATTGTGCCTTTTGTTTTTCATTTCAACTAAAACCGGGTTTGATTCAACAGGAAACGGTTTGAGGAACTGGAGATGTGTGGCCCCCCTGTTGTTTGCCACTGGAACCATCAGTGCTGCTCTTTGCTGTGGAGACTCACTGCTCCTCTCCAATATTATTCACTGAACACTGTAATGCAGAATCTGTCATGCTCATGACCTCCCTCCTCTCCTGATCACCAAAAACCATCGTTACCATATTTGCGTTATGGGATTTTTGTTTTTTTTTCCCTCATCTCACCCTCAGGACATGATCTGTGTTTCTGATCCTAACCAAAATAAACTTGCTGTTTAGCTGTTGGATCCTCTGTGCTTATGAGTGTTGTGATTCATACATACAGGAGCTCTAGAGCAGAAGAAGCTTCCAGCAGATCTCCTTAAATAGTATTTTTGAGGTAGTTGTGGTTTTGACACTTCCTAGGCCCATGCTGCCTCCAAGAGGATTGCGTTTGCTCCGTAATCGCACTCTGCTAAATGTGGACTACATTTTTTATTGGAATTGATTTGCCTTGAGGTGAACACATATATCCTTATATAATAGGGACTGGTGGATCTGATGTTTTCAGTCTCGGCAATGCTGGAGCTGAGTGTTTGTGTCGTCTGCCGGTGAGGAAGAAGGATGCGTTATAATACTGTTATAAACTTAGAAACGCCTCAAAAATTTAAGTACACTTATGACAAATGGGGACAAAACACAAAGGCAGTAATAGGAGTAATGTGAGGGATGGCGATGCGGCTGTGGTACATCTTTCAGTGTTGGCTGAGCTGCATCTCTATAATAAACATTTTCTGCTTGTGAAGAGCTCTGTTTTCTGAAACACTTTTCAGGAAATGATTAACTTGAATGAAATGTCGGGTCTCCACATCAAAGTTTGACCTAGATGTAGGACTGCGTGGTTGTCTGAGAAGCAAATTTAGGGCAACTTTGGAAGCAGCAATTGACCACATGCTGCACAGTCATGGAAGTCAGAGGTCCTTTTGCTTTGGAAGATCACTTGATATGGTCAAGCACACAGTAGGACACCACAGAGCTCCAGAACCTAGAAGTGAGGTGGATTAGGTTTGAGTATCTCTGTTTTTCTTATAGTGTATCTTTCTGTGTATGTGTGTTTAGGCATAGACATCAAAATAGGTCCATAACACTCATAACAATTAAAACTCAAAGGGTGTGTGCGTGCGCACGTGTGCGCAAGAGAGAGCTGCTCACCTAAGAAAGCTTTTATATTTGCAGTATAAAATTTAAAAAGAAAACAGGAACTTGCACAATGAGGCACATAAAAGGCACATTTATCACTTTTATAACATTTGGAATTGTTTGAGTAAGATTCCACTGAAGGATTGTGGGCTGAGGTGGCAGATTATGGACTATGGTTCTGTTTACAGAATCAAGGTACTTGGAGAGAAAGAGAGAGAGGAATCTAAATTGGCTGGATTTATAGTTTTGAATATTTTAGTGGTAATCAATCATCAAATCCCCTTATACATAACGCCATCTTGTCTTATGACATATAGATCAATTAATCTAGTAAAAATACATCAAAGAGGGCAGGCATGCAATTTGTCAGCTGGCAAAACAAATATTCGGATAAAAATTTAGTTAGAGGAACTGGGAAATTCCTGTTTGGAGATTTTGGAAACTATCAGTATGAGTGAAGTAATTATACACCATATCTTCACGCTCCCTCGATACATAATGCAAAAACAAAAGCAATCGATCCAATCTGCAATCGATTAGTCACGACTTGTACCACGTGACATTGTTTTTCTTCCCATTTCCGGAAAAAGCGTCGCAGTGAAAGTGAAAACAGGATCCTCCTCAACAGGCAGCTGCTGCTTCTAGTGACGGATAAACAGGTTTACCAGGTGGGATTCATAGAAACTGGGTTCTTTCCTTTACCACTTGTGTTGTTCGAAGGTAACATTTGTAAGCCTTTGCCAATTAGCTTAGTAGGACTTTCCCCGCGGATGAGTCTAGCATCAACTCGCTTAACGTGTTGGTTCACTGGACAATTTGCTGAATAATGCGTTTGTGACAATGGAAACCAGCAGTGCACTCGGCAGATAGCAAAGATTGTGGGCTTTCCCCCCGTATTTAACATGTTTGTACACTTTAAAGGCTAGACTTTAGTGTTAGCAGCGCTGTTACAACACTATGTAACAGCATTTCCTCGTAATACTGCTAATCCTTAGTGCCCCTTAAGCTGCTGCTTCTGTCAGTGTTTTATTGAGAATCCAACAGCGTGCGTGTGTGAACTAGTTCCCATGTTTTAATTTAATTAATTTTTGATCTTTTGTGTTCGAGAATGGTTTGCATTAACTCGTTGCAGCTGATCACTGTCAGAAAACTGATTTCCGGTTTATTATCAGTCCATTGACAGCCTTTTTGTACCAAGGGTTGGCAGGTGAATCCACAGTTTTATGGTACAGAAAACATGAATGGTGAAGCTAATCCTGGTCATATTGGGTTTTAGTTGCTTGACTCACAAGTATTATATCCAGAAATCCTTTAGATCATTCAAATATTGTAATGTCAGCCTCTTCAGATGTAACGTATGTATGTTACTATGTGAAAGTATTGCTCTAGGGATGCCTCCTGATCGTGTGTCTCTTTAAATTCCTTCTCAACAGTAACTTCAGCAGTGGCATCTTTGAGGGTCTCTCTTCTCGTCACTACCATGCCCATGGACTGAGCTCCATGTCCTTCACCCCATCCTTCACACAGACCTGCACTGTTTCCATCATGGTGGACTTAACCAAATGGCCTCTCTTCAGCCTGATGAGTCCTCAGGAGCTGTCCACCATCCGCAAAGCCTATGTGTTTGGAACCTCAGCCAATGAGGCGATCTACATCACCAGTGATGATGAGGTCAGAGGTAACTTTAGTAGTAATTGCTTTAGTACAAAGATATTTAATTTTGTTTTAAATTCTGGCATTGTGAAATCTTTATTAATCCTATTAAATTGATACAATTAATCATAAAGTGGATTTGTGGAAAAATAGAAGGGGTGCAGCTAAATGCAGTCATCTTTTTCAGATAGGCCCGTACTTATGGAAATGATCTTATACCCTCTTGATATATTCATACGCAATAACCCGATATCACTTCTTCAGTTTCATGAGGAACATACAGACATGCATTCGTCTGTCGTCTTTTTTTTAAATAATGCTCAGCAGCTTTCTAGATATGTTCAATTTGCCTACTTCCCAACGAACCTATTTCACTATGCAAATCTGACAAAATAAACTGAAGATCAGTCGTGCTGCCACGGTCCTTCACCTTCCCGTGGCAGTGATGGGGGACGGGACGTCTGACCAGCACTACAAGAACCGCTGTTGATGTTTGTGTGTTTGGAATGTGACCTGTTACCTACTCTGCTGACAGGGGCTGCTTATCCCTGCTAATCACTGATCCGTGGTGTGTGCTCTGCCTGGTTTGTCCCTCTGCTCTTCACACTCAGGTGTACGCGTTTGGACTCAACTGTAGTAACTGTCTGGGGACAGGGGACAGCCAGTGCACCATTGTGCCCAAAAAGGTGGACATTTTGAGCGGCAGGAAAGTGGTCAGCCTCAGCTACGGCAGCGGCCCCCACATCCTGCTGGCCACCGAAGGTAGCAGCGCCAGACGTTTAATCCTTTTCTTCACATTTGGATTAAATTGGATTAGGAGCTGCAAAATGGCCTGTTTTTAATTCTTCAGATGGAGAGCTGTTTGCCTGGGGACATAACGGTTACAGCCAGCTGGGAAATGGGACGACCAACCAAGGAGTGGCTCCGGTGCTCGTCTCTGCTACCCTGCTCAACAGGAAGGTGACAGAAGTGGCCTGTGGCTCTCACCATTCGATGGCTCTGACTGACTCTGGAGAAGTGAGTAGCACGTTTTGCTTCCGGGGGAGACCCTGAATCTGTCCAAACCACCGCACAAATGGGAAGAGAGCTGCAGTTGCTAAATAAATGGGAACAAACCATGCGTTTAAAGTGTAGAATCTTCACTGCCTTCCTTTATTTGATAGCAGTTACAGCAGCTTTTAAGCGGGTGACGTTTTCCTCGTTATTTTTGAATGCCTGTTGTCCCCTCTCACTTTAAATGTCCTGTCTGCCAGGTGTACGCGTGGGGCTACAATAACTGTGGTCAGGTGGGTTCGGGCTCCACAGCCAACCAGCCCACGCCCCGCCGGGTGTCCAGCTGCCTGCAGAACAGAGTGGCTGTCAGCATCGTGTGCGGTCAGACCTCGTCCCTGGCAGTGGTGGACAATGGAGAGGTGAGCCTACCAACAACACTTTATTTTCTCCTGCTGCCACTGCGCTCATGCCATCTCCATGCGCTCCGCAGGTGTATGGGTGGGGCTACAATGGCAACGGCCAGCTGGGACTCGGAAATAATGGGAATCAGCTCACTCCCTGTCGCCTCGTAGCTCTTCAGGGCTTATGTGTGCAGCAGGTATGGGATCCCCTCTGGTGTCTAGTTATATGTAATATATATAAGAAGATCAGTGAGATGGTAGATCAGCATTACATTCTGGTTTAGTCACACAGAATCTGGGTTCATATTAGAAAGAGAATATTAACAAGCGAAAGCCAAAAGAGCTGAGTGTCTTCTCAAGAATACAGTTTGTTTGAGTTTGCTGTTCAAATTTGAAGTATGAAATACTTGATTGGCCATAGAATATATCTTCTATTTACCCTTTTCTTTCAGGTGGTGTCAGGCTACGCTCACTCCTTGGCGCTAACGGACGAGGGGCTGCTTTATGCTTGGGGGGCCAACACTTACGGACAGCTAGGCACCGGAAACAAGAGCAACCAGCTGAGCCCAGTTCAGATTATGACCGAGAAAGAGAGGTGAGCAGCATCGCCACAGACCTGCTGACCCCCATAATACACCCGGATATGTTGACGTGTTCCGTCTGCGCTTCGAAACGGCAGCGGAGGCCGTTGGGATTCATGCCTGTGTCCCCTGGCTGCAGCTCTGTTCCCTTCCAACTGCACCGAGAAGTGAGCCCTTTGTCATACAACCTTTATATTGTATGACAAAATTAACCCTAATACACAATAAATAATCAGGAAATTCAACACTTGCGTGCAAACAGTGGAAATAGCCATTTTAGAGTCACCAAAATCTGAAAGAAAGGGTATGAAGTTTTTCATTTGGTAGTAATATTGTGCGATTGTACATGAGCCTCAGCGTGCAGCACCACGAGGACACAGCCAGCGGACGCAGACGGTGGACGGCGTGGACACGCTCTGTGTCCGGGGCGTTATTGGGGTGAGCGCTTTCAGCTTTACACCACTTTATTCTCTGCTCTGACTTCTGTTAAAGGATCGTGGAGATCGCTGCCTGTCACTCCACACACACGTCAGCCGCTAAGACCCAGAGTGGTCAGGTGTACATGTGGGGCCAGTGCAGGGGCCAGTCCATCATCCTCCCCTACCTCACACACTTTGGCTGCACCGACGACGTCTTTGCGTGCTTCGCCACCCCCTCGGTTATGTGGAGGCTTCTCTCTGTAGGTATGGCTACTGTCCTCAGTGAGGTTGCTTTTGCCACGTTTTGTGCCCAACCTCTAAATTTACAGTTCCTTTTTTCACATGTTGTTGTGCTGCAGCCTTGTGCTGAATCTTCTCACCAATCTAGGTGCAAAGGTTAACTGATGTTTAACCTCAGACACTTTGATAACCGTCTTCAGGTGTGGGAACCTTTAACCTTCCTTCTCAATCCTGTGTTGGGTTTCAGGACTTTGGGAAAGCATCCGTTTAACTTCACCTCGACTGTGGACCGTGTTAGTGTTTCTTCATTACCAGTTTTTCAAATGCTGCTGCATGGTTTCTAATTTACCACATCAAAATGTGATTATTCAGCCTCGTCTCTAGTTTTTATTGCCTCCCTCTTTTAAGCCTTTTAATCTCTCTTATTCTTGAGTTCCACCATGCAAAGCACTTTGATCACTGGATCTTGTCAAGGACTATATAAACAAATATTGATGACCGATTTGGTTTCTTTGACCTCGTGATCACCCTGAGTCCAGCTCTCAGCACGTTACACACACGCTTCTTGGTGGCTTTTGTCCCAGACGGTGGTGTGCAGACACGAGGCTTCATAACAAACAGCCAACGTGTGTTTATATGACCCAGATTAGTCGAGGACACGTCAGTGACACGAGAACCCGCCAACAGACAGAATCAGCAACTGTATTATTAAAATCACTCCACGATCCAGGTCACCTAAAGTAGCTGCTCGCCGAAGGCCATGTCACGCAGCGCTGTCTTCCTCCAGATTACGACGACTACCTGACCGTCGCTCAGTCCCTGAAGAAAGAGTTTGACAATCCCGAGACGGCCGACCTCAAGTTCTGCGTCGACGGCAAATACATCTACGTCCACAAAGCAGTGTTAAAAATCAGGTCAGAGGTCGACTCTGCTGGTTTGTGAGTTCTGATGGGCTGTAGAAGAGCTAAAACCTGTGGTCTGTTCTGGCGCAGATGCGAACACTTCAGATCCATGTTCCAGTCCCACTGGAATGAGGACTTGAAGGAGGTGATTGAAATAGACCAGTTCTCCTTCCCGGTGTACCGGTCTTTCCTGGAGTTCCTTTACACGGACAACGTGGAACTGCCTCCCGAGGATGCTATTGGTCAGAACCACACGCACACAGCTGCCCTTCACCGATGGCCGTGTTAACGGAGTACAAGCGCTCACCACCTTCCTGTCTCTGCACCACCAGGGCTGCTGGATCTGGCCACGTCCTACTGCGAGAACCGCCTGAAGCGGCTCTGCCAGCACATCATAAAGCGGGGCATCACCGTTGACAACGCCTTCTCCCTGCTGTCTGCCGCCGTGCGCTACGATGCAGAGGTCAGTCCGCGTCGCTCGCTCCGCTGCAGCGTTGTGCCGACTGAACGAGGCGTTTCACCCCTCCGCGTTGCTGCTCTCATGTTAACCACGTGCTCCTGTGATCCAGGACCTGGAGGACTTCTGCTTCAAGTTTTGCGTGAATCACCTGACCGAGGTGACTCAGACGGCTGCTTTCTGGCAGATCGATGGGAACCTGCTCAAAGACTTCATATGCCGAGCGAGCCGCTGCGGCGCCTTCAGGAACTGACTCTGACGGGCTCAGACCCGAAGACGGAGAGGCCGGCGACGCTGCTCAGTGACTCGAAGGTTAAACCTGTTTACTTCACTTTAGATCATCGCCATCGGCAACAGGTGTCAGGTTAGAGGATTGAGTAGCTTTTTACATACGTTCAGGGCAGCAGTTTGCGTTAGTCTACGAAACAAACTTCAATACTACGCCTTTTTCTACTAACCCGGAATGATTCCTTCCAGGTTCTGAATACAGCCTGGTTTAAGATCTTTGTTTGCACTTCTATAGAAGACATTAGTGTCCCCTGTGAGACAAATGCATCAGTTTTGATGCCCACTCTGGAATCAGGGATTTTTAGAGCGATAAGAGGCGCGTGCACTTGTAGTTGGCAGGCCAGGAGTATTTTTGTAGACTTGCTATTGACTCGTATAGTCAACATATAGTTGAATAAGTCATCTGAATTCAGACTCAGTCTTTGTGGCTCCCAGCTCTGCAGGTTTGTACCATGAGCCAAAAACGGGGACTCAGCAATCACAAATGTGAAAGCTCGCATCCACTGAACTCTGCTGGGTGAAAGTATTCTAATACGCAGCTGCGTCAGGTCGAAAAACGCTTCTTTCGCTGTGGGCAGGATTTAGAGTTTACACTGAGGCGTGACAGGAAGCAGGAGCCTCATCTGCTTGGACCCGGACATTTTACCCACATTACAACATGGTTGTTTGTGAAATGAAAAGTTTTACAATGTAATTATTTACAAAGTCGTTAAGCTGATGTGAGAACTTTGGAGAAGATACTCGCTTTTTTAAAAATGACATCTGTGGATTCATTCTGAGTGCCAGTGGAATTTGTGACCTTTGCATAAACATGAATAAAGATTTGTGATATTCTCTTTTTTTATTACTTCTACTCAGGTAAAAACAAATATTCTTAAAAAAAAACAACATAAAATTTCTTAAGCGGTTAATGAAAAGAAAGCAACCCCCCGGAGTGATTTAAAGACCTGTGAAGACTCAGCGGATCAGATCTGCGGTGCAGCAACAGAGAAGGTTTGAACACTTCTAGATTTGAGGCAGAACATCCAAAAGTTGTGCCAAAATGACCCTAACCCTCTAGCATAGAACATGAACCCCACCCCCCCAGAGGTGAAACACTGAAATCGTTGGCAATTCAATACTTACATTAAAAAGGACAAGGGTAAAAACGAATTCAGTTTCCCTACAGGGATGAATAAAGTAAATCTTAAATTAAAAAAGCTAAATATACACTGTGTGTGTGACATAACAGAATGACACATGCTGTATATTTTTATTTATCTAAAACAGAGATATTTTAAGCGTGGCCACAAGCAGCGCAGGCTATTAACTGACCAGCTGAGGTGAATACAGAGCTGTACACAGCGTACATGATATCAGATCTGCTCACAGATACGGAGCCGAGATGATGAAGAAAGGCGTCAATCTGGTAAAGGATGGGCTAATACTGTTCAGGTGTTATTGTGGTTAGATCTTTTATCTGTTTTATCGTTTTCCAATTTAAAACAATATATTTATAAAGAGGATACATCAAATATGAACAATAGTGAAACTAAAACTAAAAACAGGACGTCCCTGACTCATCTCTTAAGTGTTGAGAGGATCTGCTTCATAGCTGCAACAACTTTACAAACCTCCATCTGTTTCCTTTGTATCTCTGGAAAAAAAACAAAAAAAAACAGACAGTTGTTTAGATAAGGAAAATATTATAAATATATCCGAGAGGCAAAACACACTGAAACAAACATCACTTGTTCCTGTCTTATTATCCACAACTCAAACAACGTCATCATGTGTCGCTATATCTCCTTTGTGGAGGTCAAAGGTTAAAAGCAAACGCCACCTTCATTCTGCTTGTTCACAAGATGCTCCAGTTTCCCAGAAGCCTCCATCACCAACAGAGCAAGGTCATAATCTGTGGAGAGGAGGACGCGTCTTCAGCCGATGTGATCAGAGTCTAAATCCAGTATCCTGCCTGGTCACTCACCCTCCTGGCTGGCCCGGTCCTGCTGAATCCTGTCGGCCATGTCGCTCATCTCCTGAAAGAACCCAGAGAAGATGGCTTTGGTGCAGCCTGCTTCATTACAGCTTCTCCAGAAGCTGGCAGAGTCGATGCTGGGCTCTAGAGCCGTGCAGGAGGAGACGGAGGCGACAGGTGGAGACGAGACGGGGTGCGGGGACGAGGTAGAAACACCGGGAACTTCGGCGTGGCTGGGCAGAGGCGCGGACGCCACAGCGGTGGGTGACGCAGGAAGGTAGACGGGGCTGGGCTCCTCCTTGCTGTGCACTAAAGGACAGAAAGGAACGGCTCCTTTAACAGCTCTAAAATGAGTGGTGTGGACAGACAGAGACGTGCACAGCAAGGAGGAGCTTTTAAGAAGTTTATGTTCAGATTATGTTTAAATCTCAGGCAGCTTCCAATCCTGCTGATTATATGCCAAATATAACATCTGTGGATTGATGCCAAGGGCGGCGAGCTAAAAGGATTCTACCATTAACTTTGACCACCATCGTTGTCGCCTTGGTTACACTGGTTTGTGTCCCCACATTTGTTGCCATGGCGGGGTCTAAGCTCAACCGGCCGGGTTCCTGAGAGGAATCAGACATGTCAGATCAGTGAAATGGACATTTTTAATCATCGGTCAAACGCCACAGCAGCGCGATTAAAGAGCGAGGAGCTCTGAATACACACCGGTGGCGTTTCATCGGAGCTCGATATCCTACGGAGACGTGCTGCCGGAGACGAGAAGGAACCGTTTCCACTCTGGCTCTGCATCCATCCATCTCCACCCAGAGTCTGATGGAATGCACCTGCAGAACCTTTGAGATCCTCCATGGCGTTTCTGTGAACGCAGAAATCAAGAGGCGATTTATCAGCGTTAATATTTCCCATCTTACCCTGCAAGGGTGTCAAACGTCTGTTTACGTCAAGAGTTGTGTGTGTCGAGGGTGGCTGCATCACAAACATCACAGGTTTTGCCGTCCCTGAAGGGACATTTGGCTCTGATAAAATGCTGATCAACCCTCCGAATGTCCAGCACATGGCGTAGTCAGACAAACACTGTCCCCAGTAGCTCAATATTTAGAACTATGAGCAGTTCGTGTCTGGAGAAAATGTATATTTATGTACATTCATATATTGGCTTAGAACACAGAATCCAGTACATTCTGGGTTGGGAAACATGTCTGCGACCCTCTGCTGCTGCTTATCTGTGGTCTTACCTTGCTTCTGGCTGCTGGTGAGAAGGGAGAATAAGAGAAGGGATATTTATTAATATGTCCTTTTGCACAGCGCTCAATGATCTGCCTACACTCAAAGATGAAACCTACCTGGGGCTCTTCATCTTCATCTATATCAGTTTCCAAAGGGGCAAATATTGACAGATCTACAAACAAATCCCAGCGTTCTTTACTTCAGATTTTTTATACACCTGACTTCAGATTTTTTCAACCCCCCCCACCCGGTTCTGGTGTGCCGTTCACCTGAATCTGAAGAATCCTCCAGTGCGTTTGCCAAAGCCTTACAGTTCTCAGAGTTTAAAAACAGGCGTTTGGATGAAGGTTCTGGGTGACTGGGACAGAAGACAATCTGACATTAAAAATCACAATTAAAACATGTTTTATGGAAAGGCTAAATCCCTGAATGTGAACTGATCCAACTACACACGCCTGTAAATGTGTGTAAAACAGGGTAAAAACTTAAAAATAGGTAAAGATTTATTTTTTTTCTGTCTGCAAACTCAACATTTAGTGTTGAGTCCAAGCAGTTCCCACAACTATAACTGAAAGAGGTGCTATGTCAACTTGGTCACACCAGCATTCCAACCATCATTTCCTTACTTGGGAGAGCCGACCGTCCGTTTCTGTCGGAAAAGCAGAGGTGGGATGATTGTAGCAAATGAAGTGTGTAATTAAATGTTGTGAGCTTAATTACTCTCAACAGCCTGCAAACCTTGGAAGGTCCTGCTTGACAGGGACTTTGGTCTGAAGCAATGGGAGAGGAACCATTGGTGGAGGTGCCGTTTCCTGCAAACGGGGATTAAAATACAACTTTTTAATGATTTTTTTTTAAATCTTGGGAAGGAGAAACATTCTGTTCATCTGTCCCTTCTGACCTGTAGTCTTTAAATGGTGCTGGGGACAATAAAGTCTGAAAGATTAAAAAATAGACATGAGTTTCCATTTGAAGACCAAATTTAAAAACCAACAATTAGACTAGAGAAGAACTCTGACGAACATATATCTTCCTCGTTCTGTCTCTTCAATCGTCTTGGCTCCGTTCTCCACAGCACAGGGGTAGTGGTAGGACCTCTTGCAGCGTCTTACTTCGCATCCTGCCGTGGCGCCTTTTTTCTTGCATTTGCAGCACATCTCCAGAAAACACACGTGCACACACACCACTCAGTTTTTAGCATGCGACCGGCAGATTGTGTCTCTTGAAATCAACAGTCTTTACCAGCTTTTTCCCACGTTTCACCTCCTCCAACACGTCCTTCACCGAGAAGCCAAACAGGTCGTCAAACTCTGGACTATTTTCACAGCAAAGGCCGGAAGCAAACAGCTGCCAAACAGATAAAAGCCGAGTCAGGAGTAAAAATTGAACATGGAAGGGACCAAAAGCAATCAAAGTTCAAGAAGAGTGAAATGAAGTCAGTAGTTGTTCCTGCTGGTGTTGTTTAATAATGGGGCTGATTGAAAGGTCTCTAGTCTTCAAGGTCATCTTTAAAAAGGTTGTTCTATGATAATAATCTATGTTTAATATCTCGGCTGACAAAAATCCGAAGTTTCATTGACGTGAACACACTTCCATTAGATTTGTTCAATCTCAGCTTTTCTGGCGTCTCCGTCCTCCCTCAACGAGGCGCCAACATTTCAAATCTCAGCCAGATGAGATCCAAACATGAAAGCTCACATTTGGAGGATATTTACCAGACAATTCTGATGAGCTACCACATTTTCCTTCGACGATAATGTTCCAGTGTTCTCTGTCTCGTCGGGCCGGTGACAAAGTACACAAGTCATTTTGTTAACTAATCCCGAAAATACCAAAAGTAAAATGATCTAAATATATATATATATAAATACCAAAAATAATGATAATAATACAAAAGAATGCAGCGGTTCCTGTGTCTTGGCGACTTCCTGACTTGGTGCAGAAACGCTCTTCCTGCCGCTTTCGCTGAAACGCAACCAACCCTCGGGTTGCCAGGTTTTAACTCCACTATCCTCCACTCCCTCCCAACATTCTATCAAATGGATTTTTTTTATTTTTAAAACAACGATCGTGATTCTTCTTCACGGTTTCCTTTTAAACATCATTACATTGCTGATTCTGTTGTGATCGCCGAGTTTGCACCGGCTCCATTTTCTGAGAAAGTCCAAATCTTTTATTACAGTCGGAAACGTTTGAAATCTTCACCCAGTTGAAGACAGAGGACCGTCTACTGTGCTCTTCTGGTCAGAAGCAGCACCGGTTTCATTCATTTGTTACTGATAAACCCATGGACATTGTTTTATAATACCTGCGTAGTATACTGTATTATTCTGTGAGGATTTTCGGAGCGGTGCACCAGCAGGAAGAGCAAGCGTAAAGCGGTCCTTCATGGGCTTGTGGCCTGGCATTTTCTTCTGTGATGAAGGTATGGCGAGGCATCTTTTTCAAAAAAAGGCCCGTCTCATCACAATTAAAAACTTGCAGTGCAACGTAGCCTTCATCAATCACCAATTGTTTGAATCAAATTGCACAAATTCTGCAGCCGCCTTGTGGTCAGCGCTACATACCTCACCACGGCGAAGAACAGAGTAAATTCCAGTCCTCCTCCTGAACTTCTCGAACCACCCCCGCGATGCTTTGAACTCCTGGGTTCGTTCTTGCACCGAGGTTCCCTGAGCTGCACCCTCCGTCACCAGGTTATTATAGATGGCGGTTGCCTTTTTGCAAATGATAGCCCCGGTCATTATGTCACCAGCGATCTCTTTCTCCTTTATCCACACGAGTAACAACCTTTCCATCTTATCATTCACTGCCGACCTCCTCTTCGAAATCACAGAGAGTCCTTTGGAAGGAGTCACAGCTTTTAGGACTTCCTTTTGTTTTAGTACCGAGCAGATCGTCGATGCATTACGGCCATATTCTTTGGCGAGATCAACCAAACGCATCCCCCTTTCATGCTTTTCTATGATTTCTTGCTTCGTTTGTATGGACAAAAAAGCTCTCCTTTTCTTCTTTTCTTCTTTTTCACTTTTCTCCACCACTTTCCTGGGGTCCATAGCGAATAAAAGTTAAACGAAGACGACGCTGGGATAAACACATGTACCTGTACAGATTGATGTCCCTCCTAGCTAATGGGATGACAGGAAATAGGGCGCTAGCCAATGGGATGACAGGAAATGCTCGGCGACAGCCAATGGCAGAGCAGCTACAAGCATGTTTACATTCGCTAAACGCCGCGAGCTTCGGGCAGCAGCGGTAGCGTATTTTTGCCTTTCGTATCCTGAGATTTCTTTCGTAACAAGAGGAAATCTTTTACCGTTGTCGTAACCTGAGGCCCCACTGTATTTAGAATAGAGAAAATATGACCAACCTGGCAACCAACCCGGAGACTTTCAGTTTCGTATTTCCGTAAAGCAGGTTGGTTGGGTTTGGTTTCTTTGGAAACAGCACTGGAGACGGCTTGTCGTCTTATAATCAAACACATCCATAGTTCATTTGTTGATTACCTTGAGAAAGATTTTCCAGCACATTGCAGGTGATCAAAACCTTTATCGCAATCAAAAGCAGGGAAACTACTGTTATTATTTAATTACCTGTGGATGGAACAGTAACGAAGGAGATTTGATACTCACACTCTTCATCAAAATCTTCTTTATTTTTTAAAAATGATTTTTTACTTAGATAGGCAACGTTCCACCACATACTGTACATCTATTACAGCAAGAACAGAAAAGGATGGATGCAGAAATGCGTCCACTGTCCTTCCAGGACCAGTTGAAACAATAAGGCAACAAGGCAGCATCTCCTCAAACATCCAAAACAACACATAAAGGACAAAAATGGGTCGGTGTCCGAGAGCACAATTACAGGAGAATGAAATCTGATCTGACATGCTCAGTCCATTTGGTCCTTTTGTTGTAAACTGTTTCTTTTTTCAACTCTGAAGGGAAAAGATAACTTCTCCATGGCTTAAATCCTGGAAATGATCAGGCCATTCATCAGTAGTGGGTGGTTCTACTTTTGAACCACATTCATGTGACGATCTCTTGATGATCCATGGCTCTCGTCCCAGGTCTTATTGCCAGACACTCCAAAAAATATGGAAGTGGACGGCTTCTTTAGACCCTGCAGGACTCCCTCCATGTGTTTGACCTGGTTGAGAACATTGTAGCCGGCATATTTCCTCCCAGCTCTCCTATATGATCATTACCTTTACTTCCCTTTCCCATTTCTTCCTTCTGTACTCTCTATTTGCTTGTTTGGATAATAATTGGCATGATATCATTTAGAGATAATTTGGTATCCTGATCGGTGTAATAATAATAATAATAATAATAATAATAATAATAATAAATCCTTGCATGAACCCTGACTCACCTTTAACACTCTTCTAAATAGTGTAAATAACTGATGTTCTTCTCTACACAAAATCCTTGTAATGCACATTTGTAATGCAACTATATATAAACACAATCCATAGGTTCAAAAGTAGGTTTTTAGCTAACCTGTGTATATAGGCCGCTCATTTAGGTGGAAAACAATAACTTTCTGATCCAGAATATCACCAATCTGAAAGTTTCATTTGTATGTTTATATAGACAAGTTCTAACCTCTGTGCGTCTCTCAGCATTAGCAGACATGCTGTCTCCATCTTGTTTATAGGGTGTGCCAACCAATACCAACCATAGACTACTCCAGACCTCTCAAACTCCTAAATATCTGGACACGTATGTATCTGATGCTTTGCTGGGAAATAAGGGAAGAAAGTTGTGCAAGTGTGCTGCATTTCATGGCAGGTTCCATTTCCTGTAATGGAAACCCCCAGTTATTTAACTTTTACCTGAACACTCACTCTGTTTCCACACAGGAGTCCCATACTGGCACACGGTTCACACACGGTTGCAGCGTGCCCTTCAGAAGCCACTTCTCTCTACAGATATCAACACATTCAGGAAAAATCGTTGTACTGTTACATGATCCGTTACCATTTGTCCAGTTGTGCATTTCTGCAGAGAAGGGGCGTAAAAACCCCAACCTGTGCTTTCTGACGCTATTCCTCCAGGCGTAACGGGATGTCTGATTACCGGTATTCCCCGATCTCAGAGCTTAACTTACAATTACTCTTTCAGTGGTCGATATAAAAACTATTAAAAATTTATATTTCAAAAGGATTCAACAGGTTTTGTTTGTTTAAACCCAAATTTGGCAGCAGAGTTTGTTTATTTAAGGTTGTCTCATGCACGAGGATTTTCTTGTAATTCAAACCAATTTACAACTTATTCGTTCTTTTCGATGCCATTCAGCAAAACCAGCAAGAGCACTTTCCAATAGATAAATAGTTTGGAACGAGCAATAGTTGGTTGTGAATGTTTTCTGGTTGCCTTCATGCTGAAGAGACGACAGACGACTTGTTGAATTATGATCCCGTCTCCTCTGGATCAAGGAGAAACTGTTGAAGCCTCCGGATGAACAAGCACCTCCAACAGCCAAATCCAAGGCGTCCCCAAGGCTGTCTGGACTGAATGATGTTGAGACTAGTGATCATCGTTGTCTGTCTGCATCTCTCTAACGTTTCCAAACGGTGTCCCAGCTTGCCTCTCTGCCTATCGAACTCGCTGTCTTCTGTGCATTATGGCAGCGCATCTCTTATACTCTGATACGCTCGCTTCTTCCTATCTAGACTTCTGTCTGACCTCCTGACCTTTAAAGCACCCCCACACCAGAAATGATCCACAACCAAGACCAATGCTTACTTTTGTGATTGTGTAAGAGAAAGTAGATGTAAAAAAGTGAGAAAATAGATAAAAGAAAAATGACAATAGGTTCTTGTAACATTTATGTAAAAAAGTCACAGTAGTGACATTACCATACTCAATGTACAATATAGCATTTTGAATACCAAATATTTTCAGACAATATTAATAAACAATATCTACATTCAGAATATGGTCCCTCCATGGGGAATAAATTAGCACTATACAGTAATCTCTCATTTTGCAAATGAAGGACCCCCCCCCCCCCCCCCCCCAAAACTGTAACGGACATGAAAACCCACAGAGTTCAAACATGCAGGCGTTAGAGCTCATGGGTCCACTGGCGGCCTCTCAGGTTCCTAATGACAGATACAAAGACTGAGGGGAAGCCAATACACTTAAATAATGAAACATAAGGAGCGCGGGGGACAGAGTGACAACAGAGCATCCGGCTAAGTTAGTGCAAATGTGCAAAAAAACAACCCTTATCTACATATGATACGTGGTCTCGCTTCAGTGTAGATGCATCAACTGAGATCAGTCCTGCTGGCCCATCCATACATCTATGACAGTGTAATCACAGGGATCCTCTCTTCTCTAGAAAAATATGCTGACGGATGTGAGACTACAACACTACAGTTACTGTGATGAGTTTGTAGCTTCCACCAGACAAATATACACCGTCTGTGCACACGTGACTTGTTTAGAGTTAACAGGATGTGACGCCGGCGGCCCAGCACAGAGAGCCACGCGAGCTGTTTGCTGCTGCCTGAGGCGCGGAGGAGTTCAGGGTTTGATGTCGGAGAAGCTTGTGTAGGTCTCGCTGCAGCTGGATGAGGTGCTCAGGTTCCCAGAGCCGCTGCCTTCTGAGGGAGACGTGCAGAAATGACAAAGAGCGTCGACATCAGGTGGAAAACTTCCACTCTGCTGTTGTGGTGCCGCACACTGTGATAGAGCATTACCGACCTGAGCTGGTGAGCGACTGGCAGGACTTGGATTTTCCAATGAGAGACAGGAGATTAGCAGCTGTGATCACGCCCTCCTTGGAAGTGCTCAAGTTGCGCACAAGCCTGCAGGAATGTACATATAAATGCATGACCGCTGCCAGAATATCTGTTTTTATTCCCTGTGAGTTTCTCTGAGGCCGTTTTCTCACCACTGTCCATCATCCTCCTGCTTGATCAGCTCCAGCGTCTCCCCACTCTTGACTGTGAGCTCCTGAGTGCCGGCCTTCTCATAGTCAGCCTTCACTGTGTATTTGCCAGCACGCTGCGCACAGCAGGCACAGTTTTCAGAGAAAGAGCAGTTCATCAGCACAGATCGTGGCTGGAATCTCATTTTTTATGACTGGACACAAATGACACTCACCAGTTTCTTGCCAGCGTCGTCTTCTGCGTCAGAATGAAGAGGATCCTCGGCGCTGGAGTACCCATCATGCTCCTCTGACGCATCCAGGGACAGCGAGGTTTTGTTCCAGCCTGACAGAGAGATAAAGGACACATGCTCAATTCCCGACCGCAACGGCCCGTCTGCGTGACCGACACTAAAGTGAGAACGAGTGAGAGGAAGGGCCGACACGGAGGAGTAGAAGCTAATTCCAGGAACGTCAGTGGGAAAGGAACACCAGTAGGAACTGCATGCATGCAGCTTGATGTATGAATCAAAGAAAAAGTTGCAGTCCGTGTGCTTTGATTAGATCTGATTGGATCCAAAAGTGACGAGGAGACCTGAGATCAAAGAATCAAAAGGCATTCTGTTGGCGAGCCGTTGCGCCTGATACATGGTGTACCTCTCCACTTTATCTGTAAGACACTAGAGGTGCTGAACCACTTGGCCCTGCTCAGGCTGAGGGGGGGAGGACCTGCGTCTGGGGGACAGGAGCCAACAGAAACACGTCCAGTCACATGACCTGGAGTAACTACAGCTGACAGAGCTCTTCACTGTTCGACATCAATCCCGATGGATGGCCCAACCACACAGACACAGAAAGCCATCACCATGGCACAACAGTTACCTTTGAAGCCAAAAGGCGTGGGGTCGCTCTGCCGTTTGGTCTTACGATCCGGACTGGTGGGAGATCCTGTAATCAGGCCAAAAGCAGTTAATCAATAAAAGAACCGTGGAAAAAAATCCAGCATTCTAGCAGAACACATTACAAATTACACATGGTGCACAAGCATAAACAGAGATAGATAATACATTCAAAAAATATTTGATATTAATGCTACACACACGCACACTTTCCTAACAGAAATGTAAATCTTAATTTATCAAAGTGCAGGGATCACTGGGGAGACCACCTGTGTGGAACAGTTTTCACGAGTGGGTCTTTTGTGGCGCTCCACGTTAACCATTGTGTGTTCGAGAGCATGTTTTCAGCCCAGAGCTCAGGGCTACTGCTGTTATGACATAAGAATCAGAACTGATGTGACATGTGAATTGTGTGACAACATGAACTCAGCAGTGGCCTGCAGTTACCTTTCTGCTCTCTGATGTTACTGAAGCCCTGTAAAGTAAAGCGCTTTTTAGCCTCTTCGGCTCTATCTGAGGGAGGGCTTGTCTCATCTGACTCACAAGAAAAGTAGGAAGACCAGAACACACAAGAGAAGGAGGAGGGTTAGTCACACGACACGCAATGGACGGAAACAAACCATCAGGAAAGAAATCAAAGTAACAGACGGACGCTCGGGACAGGGTTCGGATGTCTTTTCTTTCATCCCTACGTCTCAGGCTTAGTCTCACCTTTTCCTGCGGGCTTTGGTGGGGAAGAGGAGATCACATCGGTGCTGCAGGGCTCCGCTTTCTTCTCCTCTGTCTTCTTAAAGCTCCTCTGACCAGACTTGAAAGGACTAAAAATATAGAAAGTAGCACGTTGAGATGCTTCACGAGGCTTTCAGAACACCCAGGAAACCCAGGTATGGAGAGAACACGCAACGTTCACACACTGAAAGGCCCAGAGCTGGAACCCAACCTCTAACTGTGCTGACTGCTGCACCACTGTGCAACCACCGTTCTACCCCACACCATGGCATTTAAAGACACACCTCAGGGTTGCCGCTCCACTGGACACAGGAGGGAACTGGAATCCGGGCTCAGTTGACCTCTGCTGGCTGGCTTCTAAAAAAACAATGTTGATTTTTTTGGTGGGGACTAAACACTTAAGAACTACATTTGAAAAGATTCTCCACAGTTTTACCTCTGCATGCCTCCAGCTGAGTGGTTAGAACCTTCCTGATCTCTTTGACCCATGTGGTTTTCACTTCAGTAGTTGGTGCCTGTTAGACAAAAAGCAGTCACTGTCACCTAAACAGAGATGTATCCTTAAATATTACACATGTGTATTATTTCAAATGGCAGCTTTCTAAAACTGGAGGATAATCCAAGAGAATTTTTCTTCATTCCGATAATAATATAATATATAAGGCAACTTGCATTACCATATATGGACTTGTATTATTTTGTAAGGACTGCTTGTTATTGAACAAACTGTACCAGCTCTTATACAAGAGTGTAGAAAGTCGGGTTGACTTTGGAGCTCGTCATAACTGTCATCTCTTCTTAAATAAGTGAGCTGAATCTCTTTAAACACAAGATAAGAGAAACTTGCTGATGATAAAGACAACAGGAGCTGTCTGCTTTTTTTTTTTAAAAAACCAAAAAACAAACAGAAACTTTTGACCCCAGTGGAACGAGGGGGAGGTGCAGCTCCTTCATACAGCCTGGAGATAAACACTCCTATTAAAGCCTTTCATCTATGGCACAAGGTGACGCAAATGGACACCAAGAGAAAACAGGCCAAAGAAGGTTAACTAGAGAGAGGACGTGGTGAAACCATCTGCCCACGCCCATATTTTACAACATAAAAGGTGACCTTGTCTCAGCTTAAAGATAGTTGTTTAGCAGAACTGCTGGGGCTTTGTTCTTCAAGAGGAAAAATAAAGCTTTGTTGGACTCCAGCGCTTATTTACATTGTGTTTTTGCTGAAGAAAATTTGAACTCTTTAAACGTGTGCAAGAGAAACCTAAAATCCCATCAGGTACCTGGACGATGTAAACCTCCTCTCTGGAGTTCCACCATATTTCGAACTTCTTGTTGTCCCCCTTTGCGTTCTCAGTGATCCCGACAGCGCCCATCTTTGAGAGCATGGTGAGAATGAAAAACATGTTAGGAATCGGTGACCAGACTGGCCTCAGGACGCTTTCATCCGTGACTGCGGTGGACCCACGCTCAGGGAGTGTTTGAAGCTGTACGACGGGGCTTTCTCGTAGCCCTCTCCATTCTCCTCCCTCCGCTTGCAGAAGAGCAGGGCCTTCTCATGGAGGAAGAGATGCCTCTGCATGGGCTTGAAACGGGCCAGATCTTTCACCTTAGCGTGGCCTTTCTTGTGTTCTGTCCAGACGCTGAACGAGCCTTGCATCAGTAACTTACCCAGCTCACTCAGATTACCCTGAGGAGGAAGAGTTGAAGATGTGAGTCATTTTTAGTCTTCATTTCATTTCTAGCTCTCCTCTTAAAACAGCATCTGAGAAGCATTTTTGACCTAAACGTAATCCTCAGCTCATCTCTGACCTCCATTTTCGTGCCGGCTTCACTTTATTATTATTTTTAAATAAAGAATCTCTGTTTGAAGGTCTCACCTCATATCCTGTAATGGCAATGAGGTGCATGGAGTCATTGACAGCCTTGAGGATGCCCAAAATGGAGGTCAGTGCCTCCTGCAGGTCATCAGCGCCCTCACAGGTTTTACTGTATTTTAACATTTCCTGGTCAGAGGAGACATAAACAGGCTCAGACAGCTGATGGGAAAATGTAACAAAAGGATTAAGAAGGCAATAAAAATGACCGTACCTTGAGAAGCAGCTGATATTTTGTGATCCTCTGAACAGGCTTCAGCAGATAAGAATCTAATCCCAGTTTGTGCTCCAGCTTTTTCTGACACTCCTGATTTTAGTAAAAGATAAAGTGTCAAATCAAACCCATTAATGTTTTTCTTCTCTGTGAAATCGTGTTTTGGTACCTGGAAGAAGGCACAGTCTGAACACTGCCTCCAAAGACTCTCGGAGCGAGGCTTGTTGTGACAGTACTTCTCATAGATTTGCAGGTCGGTCATCTACAAGGATGCAGTAAAAAAAAGTGACTTAGCAGAAAAAAACCCTCATTTTTACATCTGCATTTGTCTGCAGTCACTCACCCTCTGTAGGAAACATCTTCCAACCAATTCAGGACAGTCAGTGTACTGCTCCAGCTCCCTCAGAAATGTCCTGTGATAAATAAAACGATTTAAATGCAACACAAGGTAATATAAAATGAGGGGAAGCGATGACAGAGGCGGCAGTCTGTCAGGCGGTATCGCCATTGACCGACAGATGGCGCAATTTCACCTCTTGTGGAAATCGTAGATTTCAGGCATGTTTCCAAATAGAACCTCCTTTTTGTTCTGCAGGGGAGCAGGTATGAGGTGAAGCACAGCTGGGTTGTCCATCTCAGATGCATAACCCTGTAAACACAGCAGAGTCAGTCCAGGGATTCTGCACAAGCGTCAGAGAAGAGTTAATGCCCACCTGGAGTACGCAGAGCAGCTCCTCCACGTAGGCTCTCTCGGTTTCCAGCAGCTCGTTCATGACGTGTCTGCAGAGAGAGAGGGAAGAGATCAAATGCATGGAGATAAACTGTGGAAGCCACCAGAGAAAACGCAGTCACTGTCCATCTGCCGTGTAATTCGATTCCAGATGAGAGAGCGATGGCTCACCTCCTCAGCACTGCCAGGTTCTCCTCCTCCTCTGAGAGAGATGCATGTCTGTTGTGGTCTCCATCCTGCATTTGTCCATTCTCCTGTGGAGAAACATCAGCTCAGGATCATCAGGAGCAGACGTAAAACCAACCACGGGAGCGGATGAGAGCCAACATCATTTAACCTCACTTTGTCACAGCTGATCTCAGAATGTGTCTCTGACGTGTTCTTCTCCTGCGGTGTTTTGTGGACTGTGGAAGAGAGAATGAACAGGGAATAAAAGTATGTAAAGGGTGTGGCACGTCTATCTGCGTTTATGTATGAAGACTGACCGGGGGAGCTCAGGGGGGATTTGATGAAGGCTTCAGGTCTGGGGGCTACTGGCTGGACTGGCCTGGTCTGTTTGGCTGCTAGTTTTTTCAGACTCACTCTTCTCTTGTCAAACATGTCCTGCATAGATAACTGTTTCCGGAAAACCTTGTCCACCTGGTCCTGATGGAGGCAAATCAAGAGAAATGAGTTAAAATCCACACGTTTGTCTGTAACGTTGGAAAAATCTGGGTCTTGTTAGGTTGTCTGACCCTGAACTGCTGGTTGAGCACCAACTCATATTCTGTCCCGATGGTACCGGGGTCTGAGAGCTGGTTCTGGTCTGCGTTATTCAGGTATCCCTCCAGCTCCTGAAGGGCTAATTCTGCTCCCTCGTGTGATAAACACTTGTCTACTGGTTGAGATGCCAGCAGGTATATCCCATCATCCACCCATTTTGAAGACTGGGGAGAGCAGCAGAATCTTCACAATATGAACGGCGTCACAACGTGATGACAGATTTCCCGTTCTACGCCTACCCTCTCCAAAGCGTGATGCAGCTCTATGGCTTTGAGGAGATGCTCCCTCCTGGCCGTCAGACTGGCCCTCACATCTTCACTGATTGTACTGATCTCTGTGCATTTGGGCTGAATGGAGTCCTGAGCATAGTGGGACTTCTGAAGCAGATCCTCCCCCTCCTGGGCCAACGACACAGCTCTGTCCAGCACCTCCTGTGGACCAGCAGGAGAACATTCAATACCATTCAGCTTTGTAGCTCACAGTCATTGAGCAGCCTTAATACAGGTCTGATGAAGAAAACGAGATTTAAGCATATATGTATGATGATCACAGTAACATCAGATGGTTTTAAAAGAATGCTCTTCTCTTCACCATCATCATCATCATCATCATCATCATCATCATCATCATCATCATAATCATCATCATCATCATCATCATCATCAAACAAGGCTTCAGTTTACTTACGTTGACTCTCTCCTCATAGGTGGTGAGCTCGCTGAAGATATGATCAGCGTGAGCTGGGCTGATGCCGACCTCAGAAAAGGTCATGAGTTTCTCGGACACCTGTTCCAACAATGTCCTCACCTGCGGCAGAGATACCCGGGTCTGATTTAGGGTTTCAAAAGGATTTCACCTGGTCTTTGGGTGCTACCAGGAACCAGCTCACCTCCGTGTAGTTGTGCTCAAAGTGGCGCAGCTGAAGACACTGCTCCAGTTTGGTTTGATGCCTCATCCAGAACTCATCAAAAGCCCGTTCTGTCTCGTCCAGCTGAGACAGCAGCCTGGATATGAAACAAGAGAGACAGGAGGAGACTTTTTCTCTCAAGCTTTTAAATACGTCTTACTGGAACTTATGACAAGAGATACACTTGTAAATCAAACTATAGGTGAAATAACAACTTAGCTGTTAATAAAATAAAAAAAATAACAAACTGGTGGTAGATTTTCTAGACAGACTGTCATTGTGGCTTGATCCATAGAGAAAATGGTGATATAAAAATGACAAAACTTGCAAACTTGCAATATCAATGAGCAGTTTAATTTAATTTTTTTTAAACAGGTAAAACTAGAAACTCACAATCTGTAACTGGAACAGCCTTTATTGTCAAATAATATGTCATTTTTAAAAAGAGCTGTCAACCGCCTGTGCATACGACTACATATGCTACAGGGGCTCTAACCTCTGAACTGTAGCCAGGTTCTCGAGTTCGTCCTGGTTCATGTTGTGGTCGGGGTCTCGTACAACCGGCTCATTGATGCTCTCCAACAGCCTGCTGCCCTGACCCAGAGCCACCAGCAAATTCTCCTGCACAAAGACATCCAAATAGAAGTAATGCATGTGGTGCACATGCATTATCATGCAGGATGAACAGTGCATCTAATATGTGATTGTGCTACCTTCATTTGGTCTTTATTGTCAGTGTGTGTCCTCAGCAGGACGGTCGTGGCCTGGACTTCGCTGGGGAGTTCAGTTTCAGCGAGCTCAGTCCCAAATGACTGCAGGGTTTGTGCTGTTTTCTTTACCATCAGGGCAAATCCTTCAATAGCCTGATACACACAATAATGTCAGTGCTCCGTTTCACTCAGTCATGAAGGATGATCCCGTGGAGGTGTTAGCATCGGCCATGCTAACCCCGTGGCCTGTGTGTGCTTACGGTGCGGTGCGAGATCCACTTGTCGTGGCAGTACTCCTGAGTCCCCCCCAGTTCCTGCGTCAGCTGTGTGCGGTCGAGGTAGGAATGCAGCTCTGTTATGGAGCTCAGCATGATCACCTGAAATAATTCCACATGTCACTGCGTAATAATCACATGAAGGTGGCTCTGAGGAGCACCGTTAGGCCGTTCTGTAGCTGTACACACCGGCACCTTCATTTTGAACTCATCCTTGTTAAATTTGAAGAAGATATCGGAGAGCGTCCGCTGTAGGAGTGTTGTGGGTCTCAGAACCAGAACCAGCTGGAGGTTCCCAGGAAAGGAGCCCTAAGAGGACAGAGAAAATCCAGAGAGTTGTGTGCGCAGTTATACTGACGTCTAATGTACAATTGTATGAACGATTCAATTGTAATCATATTTCTAGCTCAGTTTTAATTAATGATGCAGCAAAGATGGTCGAATAATATCTTATTAATATTAAGTACATTCAGCATATTGAACGAGGTTGTCTGGAGCACAGACCAGAAAAATAATCCAGGATTATTGAGTTTTGCATATGTTACACATGGTTACTGGTGTTTTAACTTCTATCTTTGTGAGGACTCTCATTACCATAATCCATCCCCAGCTCCACACCCTAACCCAATCCATCGCCATTAAAACGCCTAACTCAACCCTTAAACTAACCTTAACCTAAACTCAATCCTTACACCCAAGTCGTAACCCTCAAACAGACTTTGGAAATTGTCATGAACATTTGTGCATTCTGCCCCTCACAACGTGGCAAACACAGTCAAAGACGCGTTTGATTTAGTAGTTAGGACCAACAGTAACTTCCTCAACTGAATTTAACCCTGGTGAACATCCATCTGTCATCAGACCTTCACGGCTGCGACTGTGTACACCGATGTGTCGACATCCCAGAATACAGAGGTTATGTCTAAAGAACACAAATCCCCACACAAACACAGCTCCTCAAACCTCTACATCCTCTCTTTGGGCTTTCAGCATCATCCTTTCAGCAGCCTGGCTGACTCACATCACACGGGACCTTAATGCACTAAACGCTTTCCTAGCACCAGTCTGTCAGCCGGAGCAATAATGGGCCTCAATTTAATTTGAAATAAGCAACACGGCCTCTCGTGTCTCCTGGGACCTCTTGAGCCGACATTTCATCTCCTCTAAATGTCTACAGACTGCTCTGCTGCTGTCAGCATCCATGGCGATGCGATGATCTTTCCCCTCTGACCAGCACAGGCTTGTACATAAAAACATCTCTTATAGCTTAAATAAATCAACTAACACACCAAAACTCGTCACCTCAAGCAGAGACGTTTGACTGGAAAAAACTTAAGAAACTAAGGACGCAGAAAGAGATGGAGAGAATGAGAGGGATGTGGACCAACCTCCCCTCTTTGTGTGAGTACAAAAGAGTCTCAGAACCCCAACAGTGGGCAGCGTTCCACCAGCACTCACCGCGATGCGCAGCAGGGTCCCCTTGACGGCTGCCCATCGGTCTTGCCGACGATCAATAACCAGTATGAAGCCCACATCTGTTGAGGATAAACTGGAAGACACACACACACATGCACACACGCGCACACACACACACACACACACACACACACACACACACACACACACACACACACACACACAGGTTAATTACGATCACAGCGGGGGGCCTCCTTCCCTGTGAGAAACTCTGCCCATCAGAATTACCACAGGATTCTGCTGATAATCTCTCCCTATGACAGAAAGTCATCCAAGGAATTGTTCTTTCCAGGACTGATAAACAGGAAGACAGTCTTTTGAGCTGAGTGCGCCGTCGGGATAGAAATTCCTGATTATTTTGCTGTCTGTCCTCTCAGACAGTCGCTGCTGCCCATAAAAGAAGCTGCTGTGAAGCATCCCCACATCTTTCAGCTATGGACCAGCCGCCTGCACCCCCTCTCTGCTTCTCACTGCTGTCCTGACTGGTCCCAGGAGAGAGGAGCCCCCTGATATTAACTTCCAATCGCATCACTTTAAATTCCCAAACGTGAGCATCTTCAGCGGCGCGGCTCAAGAGGAATCCTTGCCTAAAGGCCATGCAGCGAGGAGCCGTCCCGGGGACAATGCAGCAGACGAAGGTGTGTGAGGCCGAGCTCAGCGTGCTTCTGTTTGAGTGAGGGGAGCTACATGCTTCAGATATCATCGGCTCCGGCCCCTCCCCCTAAACCTGCTATTCACCATGTCCGTCTCACCATCCAATGAGACAGTGGCAGCTGCTGAGATGCAGGTTCCTTACAGGACAGCTGCAGGACTGGGAGCCATGTTTGGGGGGGGGGGGGGGGGCAGGTTCCACTGAAAGCACCAACTGATTAAATAAGAGAATATGTGTTTGTCTTTGTCTGCTCCTCGGCAGTCTCGTAGCAGACCTTCACGTGCCCTCATCACACACCCATGTTTACTTTTGCTACTTGATTCCAGCATCATCCCCACTCCTCTACGCTCTCAGGCAGCAAAGCTGGAACTGTGTGATGGGAGGAGGAGGAGGATTAAGAGGAAGAGGACAGTGAGAAAGGTTGAATTAAGGCTGAGTTACATCCAAGGCTGAATTGATAAAGAAAAGGAATAAAAACCATGTCCAAAGACAAACTGTAATGTTTGGGTCATTAGAATTAAGGTGAATCATTAGAAATTAAGCTTAAAAATATCACCAATGTTTATGATTTACAATCTACAGGATCTCACACACACACACACACACACACACACACACACACACACACAGACACACACACCATCTTACATCCTGTGGTACAGTAAATCTTAAGTGGATAAAAAGCTGCGGACTCATTTACATAAAAGCAATCAGCAGCTCTTGATGCAGGCATCTGCAGGCGTCAGTGAGAGACAGGAAGAAAGGAAGATCTGAAGTGAGTTAAAGCTAAAGTGAATAAACGATGGCAGCGAGGAAGAACGTTCTACACTCCTGCATTTGTGACCTTATTGATTGCGTCTGCTCAAGGCCATAATCAGGCATTCGCAGGACATTTGCCTCTGGCTGTGGTCTGGTTGCTCATGGAGGACTTCATTCCCTCTGGTGGCTGCAGCCATCTGCCCCTGTATTTGCAACAGCTTGGGGATCAATGCTGGTGCCCCTGTGGGTGACCCGTCCTCAGGTGACTGGCAGCAGACTGACCGTGAAGGAGGAAGATTTACACCGAAATACAAGCGGCCTTTCAGAAAATAACTCAGCGTGGTGAGTTTATGCTCAACATTTGCATGATGATTTGAGCTTCTCTGAGGTTTTGTCTTCAGGATGAAAAAACTAAGTGCCCAACACTGGTTCAAATAACCAGTGATAACCCACAGATGGTTGAATCGTTGAGGGATGGTTTGGTACCTTCCCCTTGTCTCCTCTTGACCATTCTTGTGTGCAATGACTCTCTGCACAACACTGATAAACACATTGGGCCATTATTAGTCATTCATAATACATAAACAACATCCCGCCACGCTGCACAGGAGCTGTGCGCAGGCAGGTACTGCCATCTACTGGCGAGGAAGATTAAGCATCTCCACATAGTGACAACCCGTCCTGAAATACTGGGAAAATGCCCTGAGGGTTGATGAATAATGACTTCATCTTATTATACACTGGAAATAAGACACAACAAAATGGGTTTGGATCACGCAACAACCCTGTTTATGTACATTTATGTGTGTGAACGTCAGCCTGTGGTTTTACCTGGGCACACTCGTCAGGTAGGTCAGCACGTTGTGAAACTCCCTGTCTGTTATTTCTCCAAATGTGGGGAACTCTGGGAACACAATGATGGGACTGCCGTTGTCTCCTCTCCCTCCTGTGGGACAAAAAGCAAGTGAGCATAGCTACAGATGTCCTAAGGAAGTAAAATGATTTTGACGGTTTGTGGCGTCGGCTGTCCTAGCAGGACCCTGCTGAGGTCAAACCACTGAGAACCGCACAGAAAAGGAACAGAAATGCAGGAAATGCACAAACACAGACCAGAACAGCTGCTCTGTCAGTGCTGACCGGAATATCAATCTGTCTGCTTTTCCTTGCCTCATCACTATAGCAACCACAAGTGCACAGCCAGGTTTTAACAGAGGCTTCGATTGTTGTTTGCAATAGGGTTCTAGACTCTGCCTATCACAAATAAAAGGTGATCTTTTTTTAAACAAATGTTCAAATAGGAAAAAAGATGGGAATTAAAACGATGGGAATTACAACAGTGCCAGTCTGGCAACAAGGCCTTCAGTTATAGAATAAAAACACATGAAATATAAGGAGAGAGGGAATATTATTACCATTTACTATAAAATACCATAAAATACAGGCAACACCTTTAACAAAATATCAAAAATGCATTATTAAAAATGAAACTGTTCTCCTCAGCCTTTAATTTCCCCACAGGTGTTGCTCATAGAACACTACAGTGTGACCTTTGGAGATGCAGAAGCAGCGCCTTTTAGGGCACATGAGAAGCAAAGATACACAGTAAAGTCAGTGTTGTGCTTCGTCATAATCTATTGGTGATGTTGTGAGTCCTCACACAAATTTACAGCAATAATGTTGATTTTTTTTTTAAAAAAAAAGTGTAACTTCAGGAAGCATCACTGAGGCATCATGTCCATATGCTACCAGCTCAGAGTTAAAATTAACCATTATTATTATTATTATTTGTGTGTTGCGGTCCACAGCTCGACTGTTTCGATCTCAGAGATGAAAAACAAACTGAGGTAAAGAGAGATCAAGAGGAGTGTCACCTGAAAGGAAAGCGAACTGCCTCCTGAGCTCCGGGGCGATGTCAGCAGCACAGAGCGGAGCGCTGTCCAACTGCATGATCTCATCTGGACAAGACACAGAAACGCACAAGTTAATGACATCAGTGCGGAAGCCGGTTTATATTCAGGCATCGTCTTGGTTGGAACTTCATTCTCACGCATAAATGCAATTCGACAGTTGCATAGAACCTACAGCTTCCTGGGAAGTGGACAAGGACAGCAGCTGCTGCAGCGTCAAGTGAGAGGTGCAACGTTTGACGCCTGTTTAGACTATTCCTATTTAATATATACGTCCCACTATTGCATAATTCGTTTTTTCTGCCAAGAGAATATTAAGATAAACATCCGAACCCGAGGGACCTTTTTTAGACACCTGATCCAGACCGAAGTGGAGCAGTCCTCCCAGCGCTTCCTTACTTTCCTTCCATTTAAAACCACAGCCTGTCCACTTTATCTCTTTCACACACAAATAGGTTAAAGGCAAAACATGAAAACACTTAACCCTAATCAAGCTTTTAGATATGAATAAAAGCAGCTGTATACATTTTATACAAATCCTTTTATCTTTATGCTTCTCCGTTACAGAAGCGTTTATAAAACCTGCCGCCACCATGAGTTTGTTCAGTTGGTATAAGAAGATTTATGGGTCATTTAGGGGACATGGGTAATAAAACAACAAGAAGAAGAGTAAGAAGAGTCTCGAAAGATGATAGAATTGGCATCAAATGAAACATAGATATGTTTGACACCAGTCTGTGTGAGCCCGTACCTGTCATGTAGCGTCAGAACGTGACGTCAAGGTCACAGCGGTGGAAAATGCCATCATTTAATCCGTTCTCATCGTCTGAGCTTCAACACGAACATGAACATGAAGCAGCACTCTTTTAGCGCGTTGTTTCGCTCTGTATTTTTCCTGTTTCTGACTGTGACAGACGCAGCACCTTTACTCTGAGTCACCCTCTGACTCTAGTTTAAACAAGCCACTGTTTGCTTTTAGCTTCTATTTGACAATGAGACTTCTCAGGCGACTGGGCCTGGGGGTGACCTCCCTCCCTCTCCCTCCCTCTCCCTCTCTTTATAATTCACCTGTTCTTGATGACACAAAATTGATGACTGCAGCTCAAATTCCAGCAGAAGACACCTTATTTTGTTACTTTTGTTGTGTGGTGAGTAAAAGTTGGGTTAACAGACAAAAAAGCTGAGCATAGATGAGACAGTAACACATGGACATTAATTCCAAATAACTTGGTATCTGTTCAATTATATAAATGAAAAAAATTGAAGCGCACACTATTGCGTAACTGTTTGCAATACAGGCTCAACGGCTATTTTCCCACCCAAATCACGATCCTAAATGAACCAAATTTGGATCTACTGTGAATGATAGAGTGGGTATCAGGGAGTCATTCTAAAATCAGAAGTGCAGACACATAAACACATCAGTCGGTGACTGTTTCACAGCAGCAATGTGACTCCTCGAGGAGACAAAGCTGTGACAGTTGTGCCTCACATCAGAATCAGGTTCACACACAAACCTCGAACCATTTCCACTTTGTTTTGACCTGGCCTCACTTGCTCTCTTCCAGCCCCACCTTGCCCCCAGCAACTCCCACACATATCAAATCACCCCCCCCCCCCCCCACACACACACACACACCAACACAACTTTGTCTCCAGAGGCTATTCTTTTACTGAAAAATCCCCCTCCAGAAGGGCCGAGCCACTTCTGTCGATACTTTTTGTCACCGTTTTGCCACTTTTACACAGTATCATCCAGGCATTAATGACCCCTGCGGCCAGAACGGATGAAACGGGCCACTTTCAGAGGCAAGTCCACACAAAAGAGAACAGCGAAACTTCTCTTTTTCTATCTCATCTCATCACCTAAACAGTTCTTTGCAAAGGACTTTTTTTTCATTTAAAAAGACTAAAGTGTGCTAAAAAATAATGTGTTATTGTTCATTATAATGTGGAGATAATCAAATATAGGCCATCGACCAACAAGAAAGCCAGGGTTTACACATCATTTTGGATGATCTTCTGCATTGCTCACCTTAAATCCAACTAATTTTTCGCCTTTGCTTACAAAATATTTTGTCTCTACTAATTATACAACCTGAAAAAAGCCAACACCCATGTAAACACACACATACATCGCCTGCTGGTTGAGGAGCTAATGTTCTTTAAAAGGCTTAAAGATGGGGATTAGTGTTCACTCACGCTCACGTTTGTGGGCACCAAGTCAAACTTTAGTGGGTCAGTCTCACACACACACACACACACACACACACACACACACACACACACACACACACACACACCTGGAATGATTATGGTTAGAATAATCAGAAATGACAAACTAACTCAGTGTTGGCAGGTTTAGGTTCAGTGGAAAAAGATCATTGGGTTAAGAGGACCCCCCAAAAGGAGTGTCCATAAGGGGATCGAAGTGCTTTTCGGAAGGGAGAATAGAGACAAATACTATTATGTATTAACAGATGGATCCATAATATTGTGAAAGAAGGAAGACAGGTGAGAGGGTTCAGATAAGCTTTATAAAAAGGCTTTTTTCATTATTCATTCATTTGTGGTGCTCTGTTAAATCTTTCACCTGCAGAACAACTTGAATCTCTGAATATGCAAAACTCACTGAAACTTAATGTCAGCATATGCCTAAATGTGGCCACTGCTGACCAAAGCCTTAAATGTACCCACAGACATGACCATTAACATTATGATTCTCCACTAAGAAATTCATAGAATAACTAAGCCAAGTTGAGAGAAAGAGACCTCAAAGGGAAGATTTTTGTGATACCCGTTGGTACCATCAACATACCGCACAGCCAGTGACAGCAGCGGGAAAACCTGTAGTATCTCTGCACCTCCTCCAGAGAGATCCGGACATGACCCCCACTCCTCTCTATTGGCCACAAACAAACATCCAACGCTCTCTGCATGTCTCGCTCATCCACCTCCACTCCATCTCCATCTCCATCTCCAGGTTCCACTTCTTCCTTCTCCTCCGAGTTGACCTTCTTCTCACCAGCCCACTGGCTTTGGCTCCTCAGCTGATCACCGGTGAATGCAGGATCTCCAGCCTCTGTAACCAAGAACCAGTCCAACTCCTCTCCCTCAGGGGACAAGTTGGAACCTGATCTTCCTTCTGCAAACTCAATATTGTCCACTGCAAATCCAGAATGTGTCCTCTCTTCTGCACCCATCCTGGTGCACCACTCGACTTCCTGTTCACCCGTCTTCTTCACCACCTGTTCCATGCAGCTTTGCACAAAAATCACTATCGAGGCTTCACTCTCATTCAGCAGCAACTGCTCCCAGACTCCTCTACTCTCACCGGCAGGCTGCAGGTGCTCTTCAGCCTACAGGACTTCCTATTGCCACCTCAGATTACCTTTCCTGTGGACAAAAGCAACAGTGTAGCAGCCTACCCCACCCTCCCTGCTCACCCAGAAACCCCCATCTTTCCCCTAAAAGGACAACACCTGACCCCTCCCAGCTTCCAACCTGACCACAAAAAAGGAATTCATATGTTATGTCACAGTGGTTATACCAGGTGTAGCTATCAGCCATTTTGCCCAGTACTCATTTGCCTAGAGGAACAAAAATGATCATCTCTCTTGAGATATGGACCAAAAGTACAAAAGCTCCATTCTGAGGAGTCTATTCAAACACAGGCTGCAATCAACCACACACAGACTGTGTCTGTTCAAAGTCCTGCTCTTTGCACCACCCAAAAAGACCCCATTCTTACCAAGAAACTGAAAAGCTGATTTCCATTGAAACCCCTCAAAGAAAGATTGTCTCTTGACAGAATGTGCCGATTCAGTTATTATATAGATGATCTGTGTAGTAGATGCACTCTGGCTCAGCCAAAACAGGCAACAAGACCCTTCTTCGTTCTAGCCAATATTTACTCACGCAATTGCTGTGTGATAAGAACAACCAGCGAGTTACATTTGTGTACTTGTGTGTTATCTTGTGTTTGCAAATGACCACGGGATGTTAAAGGTTATCAGTGTGTCATAAACCTTGAGAAACAACCCAAAGTTTCATTAGGGTGCAGCAAAGTCAGACAGGACAGGCTGAATTCAGCACACAGACACTCTCAGTTCTACGGGAGAGTGATGAAGTCAAATGTATCTCAGGAAGTGACCCTCAGCACAAGCTGCCAGGAAGTCATCCGCTGCTCCTCGAAACAGCAGCAGGACCCACACAGACTTGTGATGTCTGACAAGGAAGAGAATAACAGGAACTCCGGCTCTCTTTGCTGCTGGGCTGGTGGTGTTTTATTCCGTCCACGGTCCCATGAGATCACGGGGAGAATGTTGAGTCTGCAGACCAGGTGACCTCTGGTCCCTGTGTTGATTTTTTCATTCACTTATAATGAGCCGACGCGCCGTCCCGTGATGTTCACTTATTGTCTGATGGATCACTTTAATATCCGCGCTGCCTGCAGACACGCTGCAATCTAACAAGATTCATTATTTGTCTTCAAATTTAAATACCTCCTGACCAAGATGACCACAGAAGCCATGGCAAATATTCACTCGTTCCATGTGTTACCGTCTAACACAAAGTACAGAAACTTTTCCTAGTGGTAAGGGAACAGGAATGTCTGGGCTGATGTTTGCCTGCTGTGTGGATTTGCTCTGTTGGCAGCTGGAAACTTCAGACTCAGGTTGCTTGAATTTTGTGCCTCTGTGGCCTCCACATTTGCATTATTAGTTGGATTAAAAATAAATTCATGCATCAACACCCTGGAACGCTCGGGAAAAACAACAGATAAACTAAATCTCATAGAAAAACTCGGTGTCTTCAAATAGTTAAAACATGTGCTTCAACGTGATCAGCAGAAAAGTGATTGAAAAAAAAATCAGCTTTTGGCATCATTGATTATTCCTATAGTTTAATGTCATTACAAGGCTTCTGAAGACGAAACTTTTCAGTTGTTTTATTAACACCTCAGGCTTCAGGTGCTTTAGAAACTTGGCGCGTACTTACTTCCAGACATGGGATTGAAACTCAAATACAAACAAAAAAGTTTTCAAACCTCACAGGCAGAACTGGAATAACAAGCTCAAAGTGAAAACTCTGTCTAAAACCTCGTATGTTCAGCACAGAAGAGCGGACAAAACAACATTTCCATAATATTCAAGCATGCAGCAACAACAACAAAATCTCCTGACTCACGTGGCGTCAGTGGAACCATTTGCATCTCACTATTCCACTGAGGACTCCTCCTGGCTTTCCTCCCCATGCTTCTCTCCTTGAGATCTTTTCCCAGCAGCCAATCCGTTTCCAAGCAAACGCACAAACTGAGATGTGAAAGCAGAATCGGGCTGCTAAAAAAAGCGGCATCGCAGGGAAAACTCAGCAGCCTAAATCAGCAGTTTCCATCCCAGCTGTATGCGTTCCCGCTGGCGAAGTGCTGAATGCAGCATTTTCTGCATCCGTCATTATTCTCCCGGTATAAAAAAAAGCATCTGTTTGAGCTGCAGAGTCACGCACTCTTACAGACACTGGAGGACAGAAGCAGCCCAGCAGGGAGACGAGACACTCTGGGCACCGAGCCCTGCAGTTCACATAAACGCACAAAGGCTGAAGTCATGGAAGCTCTAGAAAGGTTACACAGAAGCACAAACATTGCATTTGCTGAGGCTCCAACTCTCTTACCGTCCCAGTCCTTCCAGGAGTTCTTGCGGCTGCTGGGGCTGAAGGGAAAAGGGGATCCAGAGATGTCCAGATTCTGGATCAGGTGACTGAGCCGGTTCATAATTCGGACGGACACCTCCCCACCCTCCCGCAGAAACTCGTGCAGAGACATGATTGCTAGTTGTTGTTGGTCTCAAAAGCTCGAAGAAACCCTGTCATCCGGAGGGACCCCCCCCTCAAAGCACCTGCAAAGCTCCGCTGCACACACTAATAAACCCCAAACTGCAAAGAATGGGAAGGGCCCTCTTTGTTGTGATGCGGCAGGTCAGACAGAATCAAGATGAGCCACGCTCACGCTCATCCTGTGAAGAGCTTCCTGCGGCAGTGTCCTCTGCACAGCAGGAAATGGTAGTGCAAAGCTGACATAAGCAATAATAAAAATAAATAAAAAAAACAGCAGAAAAACAAAAATGCTGAGTCACTATTGGCACAAATTGTGGAGGTGAGAACAGGTCCAGTTCTGGTGACTCATTGCAAGAGCAACTACTGACAGCTCAGAGTCTCCAGGTCTTAGGGGAAGAATGAGAGGAGGAAGGTGGAGGGAGCAGAGGGCAGCCGGCAGAGCACAAATCCCCTTCTGCTCCTCATGCTAATTATATTCCTCCACTCCTCAACTAATCTGCCTTTTCTTCCCCTCTTCCCATCTCCCCCAGCATTCAGGCCTCGTGAACTAGGAACAGGTTTGTGATGGAAAAGCATGAAAACCTTTGTGCTGAAGGGAGATGGCTCGGGGAATACTGTTCCATTGTGATCAATAGGTATGAAGAGCGTCCACGGGCCTGGAAAATATGTGCGTGTTTTGCCTTTGGAGAGAAAGAGGAAATTAATGCAAATAGATTTTTTAAAGAGTAGAAGAGAGATAATGAGATGATAACAGCAGGAGGCCATTTAAACGCGACCCTTCATCTCTTCGACTCCCCCTTGCTTAAACTGTTAATCAGGTCTGATCCCTTCACGAAAACATCTCCACTCTGCCTCAAACATTTGCCCGGACCTGCTTGGACAAGAGGCCTGCGGGGGTGGGGGGGGGGGGTGTCATAGTTATTCTTCTTCAAAAAAAAATAGATAGGTTACCTATACTGAAGATGCACACTCAAAATGGAGGTTTGACATGACTCAGCACAATTCCTGTTGGCGTGACCTTAAATCTGAATTGTTTCAGAACAAGTGCTGAACAGTTTGTACAGCATGGCACACACACACACACAGACACACACACACACACACACACACACAGACACACACACACACACACACACACACACAGAGCGTAGAAATGGAGATTGTGATAAATTCTGTTTATTTTGATAGAATAGACATAATTACAGGTGTCATCTGGTGGGATGTAATGTGTTTGCTGAAGGTTTTCCAACAATATCCCTTCTTTGGTTGTGTGTCACAGTTGACTGGATGTAGGAAAGTGGCCTGTTGGATCCATCTGGGTATACACCTGCTCTGCCTTTAGGGATGAAGAGCACAGCTTACTGACACAGGCTGGATGACCGTGTGACCTCAAGCTTAGAAGGGATCCAACTCACACAATGTTAACAAATTCATGTGTGGATTATGTTTGATTTATAGCCCAGGAACAGGTCTTCATGATGCCTGGTCTCCCTGCTTGGATCCTAGTTTCCATGGTGAAAGCAGATTTCACCATTTTTTTTTTTTTTGGTGGGTGGGGAGCGTTGTGTTGTTTTTTAACTGGGAGAACTGGGATGGACAGCCCTGGTTTTTCACATGCACTGGTGCCTCCAACCATATTGTATTCTATGTTACCATCACTACTGAATAAATAAAACCATCCTTTAAGCGTCGCTGGCTGCAGATGAACACATTCCTGCTGGAGGAGCTGAGAACTGTTACTACTGAACTGGATTTGTCTCTTTAAATCAAGTGGAAGTAGGTCAACTGGCCAGTTGGAGACAGCAGAGGAGCCTTCCAGTGATCAAGCCTAAGAGAAATAGGTTTTATTTATTTAAAAAAAAAAAGAGGAATGTGGAGTGATTCAGTTTAAAGATGGGCCTTTTAAGCTATATTGATTAATTATAGGCACATACAGATGAGCAAATAATAAAAGTATGAATTTGTCAGTGTGAATCACCACAAAATAGAAACATCTGCATTGTCATACAGAGATAATGAGAGATATTAAAATGATACGTGAATAGCTGGTGATCATTTTCTGGCCCAAAGCGGTGCCTTGCAAATGATTAGCAAAGAATTTCGAATTGGTTTATTACATAAATGTTTAGATTTGGATTTCTTGCTGTGCGATACTACTGAGCTAAGCAAATTCTTTTCTGGGATGTTTTCTCCATATTTGAATTGTGTCATGGTTGAGGAGATTTGTGCTGCACATTTAGAAGTGCACAATCTAACCTGGCCAAGCTTTCTTCTCTAAAAGTAAAACATCTTTCCAGGAGCCTCAACTCTACACAGCCTCAATGCTGACGTGCGTGCCCTCAAACGCGGTGATTAAATAGGATGCTTTGATGTGATGTTACGGCATATACAATGAAAACGCATTCTGTTTGGCAGGAAATGCTGTTTGGCAGGTTAAAGGTTAAGTCCTCGTCCTCCTCGGTTGACTTTGTGTCTCCCTGTCCCTCACTCTCCCTTCCTCGCTGCTGTCTGCTGGGATCAGTGTTGGGATCTCTGCTCGGAGCTGATTACTGCTCTCATCTTCCTGCCACAGCACATCGCTCTCACACTTCCTCACAAACACAGAATCACCACAATGGAGGCAATTAGAAAAAAAAGATAATGTCACGCACATTTCATGGACAAAAAGTGTTATGATTAATTATTTTAGTCATCTAGAATAAAGTGAAGAAGCTGAGAATTCTCCAGAGTTTCAGCTGCAGTTTGTTGGGTTTATTCCTATTCATGGAAGGAGCGTCACCCTTCCCGTCCACCCATCCACTGTCATCAGCATCTCTGCTGCTCATGAATGTGAGAGGAGCTCAGCATGCACATGAAATCCACAAAATGCCTGCAAACCAAATGAGCACCTTTGGCCCCGCTGACCTCCAGTGAAACAGCATCTAATGAAACGTGCATTCATGCCTGAGAGAGTGGTCGTAGATCCATGGAAGCCAGGATCAGAAACTCAGGGCAGTAGTGTAATAGAGGGAAAGTTTCTCTCCTCTGATTTATGAGGATATTTTTGTGGGATGCTTTTGTTGTAATAATGTTCTTATCTGTGCTCTATAAATAGATTTGACCTGATTTCTGTCAGTGGAAATAAATGGAATTTGCAACACAGGTACTTTTGCAACACATCAAACCAAATTGCACCAAAAAGGAAATCTTGAATAAGCGCAGATCTTAAAATAACGCTTTCTCCTAAAAATGTCCATTAGAATAAAGGAAAGAGGTGTGTGATGTGTCACAGCTGTACCAAACACAGGGACCGCTGCACAAAACAAACAGTCCAAATCTAAATGGGTACTTGGAGTGAAATCTGAAGGCAATCAGTGGTTACAGAACAGATCGGGTTCTAACCATCTCCCATTACATCCATCATGTTGTTGCATGTTAGATTGTGAGGGTGGAGTAGAGAAGAATCCTAAATAAACCTGTTTGCAGCTGACATTGCCTATATTTGATGCAAATCATGAGAAAAATCCATGCTGTATAACCCAATATCACTCTGCCTGCAAGATCCTCTGAAGTCACATACAAAAACAGATTGAAGGGATTATATATACGGCTCTCACCCACCTATGGTTTGGATGACTGTCCTCAGTCTCTCCAGCAGCTCCCCCAGGGCCATCTCTTCTGTCTCCATCCACAGGATCATCCTCCAGAGGGACAGTGGAAGACCAGCTGCCCAGCCAACAGACACTTTTGCAGCAGGAAGAGACAGCTTGCCTGCTTTTCCCAGAGCACTTCAGAGAGCAGAGGATGGGGAAGAAGATGGGAGATGGGGACAGTTGCAACGGCAGACCCAGCAAAGCAGGAGCGGAGGAGGAGGAAGGTAGATCAGCCCAGAACGTGACGCCACTGCTGCTGTCTCGTATGATTCATGGAGGCTGGAGGGGAGAATTCTGTTCGACCGCTGAGCTGCTTGGGAGGAAATGGAGGCTTTCAAGTGTGGAGGGATGCTGCCGAGGCTGATGAAGGGACGATGCTGATGAAAATGCTCCGACGGTGACAGCCGCCAGAAGCGCCGATGGGTCCTCGGGATGCTAGAAACGCAGGTGGGGAGGGTTGATGAAGCAGCAGGGAGCCTCATTCGCACATTCATGCTTCAGCATCAGCACACATGATGGTGCAAACCTGTGTGGAGCTGGCAGACAGAGGGGGGAGGGGACGTGAAGGTCAGGACTGCGGTTGCCACACAGCCGCAAATAATCCAAGAGTGACATCTAGTGTAGAAATAAGACATGGCAGCCATAATATAGAAGCCCCCCCTCCACAAATGCGCTTAGTTCCTGACCTTTACAGCTTTTTACAGGATGGAGAGCGAACCTGACAGGTCTCGGTGCGGCCATTTTGGTTCACCAGCCTGCAACTGTTGAGTTCACGCTACAAACGCATCTCACTGGCACCACAGCACCCTAAGAGGGTCTATCTTGTGTTTGTCTTAAGTTGTTACTTTTAAACAGTCAAACAGCTTCTCCCAAAACTGAAATGAAACCAAGAACTTGTTTCCATTTGCTCAGTGCTGTTGCCGCTGGCAACCATCTTTTTACAAACTTGAAAACAAACACAAATGCAGTGAAAAATTAGCAACAGAAAGTGGAGCAGCACTCTGGAGGGGCCAGAGACGCATCTTTGTGTGCCACTAATTGTGTAAATATGCATAACTAGTGTGTGAAGGGCCACAGGTAGCCCACATTTGACATACGTGAATTACGCAATAGAAAGGCACGGGAGAGCTCAGTGGTTTTTACTCATTTATTACTTGACAATACAGTTTTTGTCCTCATATGCTACAGACAGGCTGGCAAAGAAGTCCAGAGGAGACCTTCTAAAATCTTTAAAAGAATAAACTCTCAAAACCTGTACAGTTACAAACACACTGGACGAACGATATGAAGCGTGCTGCTGCACGAGAGCTGACATTTCGGACCTTCGCCGAGCTCAGAAATGACAAGAGGAGCACCTGCTGTTTTGCCGATGGACTGCGGGAAGCAGTTTGACATTCTGATCAGCAGTGGAAGGCTGGTGTGGAAAACTGACCCGAGACTGAGGTGGACCCATACAGACAGTCCAAGTCCAGTGATTTGGCCCCCCCACTTTAGTTCTTTTTAGAAAAATAACTTGTGAGCAGGAGTGAACACTTAACAAACCCCAGCCAACAGACAGGAGACTTTACTTTAGGGGAAAAGATCAAGTGTAGAACAACAAAGTGCAGTGTGTAGACCTATTGATAAATCTATCCAATCATAAAATGTACATGTAGGTTGCATTTGGACTATAAACAGTTAAAATATAGTTTTCTCTCTGGGATACAAAAGCAGTAAAAGAAATACTCTGAATGGCCAACACAAACCCGGATGTGCTGTGAAAACCTGGCGGTAAAAGAGCTACAGAATATTTGTGAAATTAGTTCTCCTGATCGTGGATTGAGAAATGTGTAGCTACAGGATGGCAACAGCACAGCGGATGTCAGAACCCTGGTAAATGGGTCCAGATGTGCTTGTGGAGAAAGAAACAACCCCCACAATTGTACAGATGTTTTGCTGCAAAATCTGACATTCGGGACTTCCAGAGTCTGCCATCGTCTGTGCGGCACGAAGATGAAACAGACACTCCACTTCATCCACAAGAGCTACAATCATCAGCTGGAGAACACGATGGACACATCAGTTCAACATTCTGGTGATTTGATTGTGACATCGCCGATTCAAGTCTCCTCCTTCAAGGAACTCTCACTATATATAGTATATATTTCTATATACAGTACCCAAAGTTTTACATCGATACGTCAGCATTCACCATAGTTAATCGTTTTTATACAAATACGTAGAAACGTAAAATTGAACAGAACGCAAGGAAAATCTCTCCTTTACGCGACATTAATTTTGCATGACCCTCAGGTGAGGTGGGACATTGAGAAACATCGAGACAAATTAAGATTCGACTGTGCTGCTGTTGCTCGACGTGGCCACATGGAGGCAGAAGTGAGCGGTGTGCTCATAGAAAAGAAAGCGTGATGTGACCAGGAAACGAACACGCGCGCTCCCGCGCACACAGTTTGATGCAACTATGAATAAAGAAAAACATGCTAATGCAGACAGGGATTTTACTGTGTACTTAGAAATGTCTTTACATGACCTCAAAAATATCAAATCAATTTAAAAAAATGATGAATTAAGGCATGGTGGCTTGAATACTACACATCCATCCTTTAAATTTCCCCGCGTCTTTTCCTCAGCTGATGGTGTGTGTGACTGTAAGGCTTTGTCATACATTGATTCTGGTTTTCCTTCCATATTCACTGTAGCTTTTCTCATTTGGCTCCAGGTCTGCTGCTGTGTGTTCACCCGTAAGGCAGAAGTGTGTCACATACAAACACACAGGCAACGTTCATGCACACGCTCGCACACATGCACACCTAAAGGGCTGAGCATTGCAGGTTGCCCTTTACTTGGCCAGAAGACATGCTCAACAAACATTTACATAAAGGACAAGGAAGTACAACAGGCAAGAACATGGGAAGAAAGACAGGAAAAGACAAAAAGATGCAAAATAATTTAAACAACACAAATCCACAGTGGATGAGATAGCTTCTCACATAGTTCTGGTTTCGTTCTGAGATGTTATCAAAAGTTTTTTGGGGGAATTTTAAGAAAACAAAGCCTGGGAACACACTTAAACCCCCAAGATAAACCCAAAGTAAGATGAGGTGTGGAAGGCTGGAATCTAAAGGGTTATCCATTCAGGTGAAGCCCAGAAAATGCACATGGTGAATGTGTTTCTTGATCCTTGAGAAGCAGACCACTGTAGGATATGTTGTCTGTTTCAGCCGATTCCCTTTAGCTAGAGCGGCCGTGCTCCGGATCATACCGAGGTCTCCGGCCCGGGAGCATAGTGAGCAAAACCTGCCCCTGAGAACCGGAGCATGAAGGGGCTGAGAGAGTTTGCACCTCCTCCTTCCGCCAGGTGGCCCAGTAATTTCTGGGGAAGGGTATCAGACCTGCGGAGTGACAGCATCTCTGTGGTGCCGAGGTGGCAATGAGAAGAGTCCACGCTAGTTCCTTTGTAGGACTGACACGAGGACAGCGGAGTCAACTCGGCCACGCAAGGCGGTGACATTGTCTCAAAATGCTGCGGAGAGACAGAGAACGCTTTGTCACAAGATGATCTGAAACACAGAAGCAGCACTGTGGTGTGCAGCTGGAGGAATTTCTGACTGAGAACAAATGGAAGAATGCTTGATGCAGAAAAGCTTGAAAAGTAAGTTTATGCTGGGAATGTTTTCTAGAGAATAAGGAGGGTTTTTTTGCATCAACAAATCAATCTCTCATGATTTTTAAACAAATAAATCCATTACATTTTCTTATCTGTGCATTTCAAATCAAACTCAAACTCAATCAAATCTAGAGACTGACGGGAACGTCAACATGCAGTTCCATAGTTAAACAGCAGGTGTCACACGTGTCTCTGGTCGAAACCGACTACAAAGATTTCATTTTCTGGCTACTCTGTCATGAAATGAGCGTTAAAAATTTGAACTACTCAGTTTTGAAAAATTAGTAAAGACAGCAGCTTCTTCAGGTTTGTCAGGATGAAGAAATGTCTTTTAAACATCCTGAAACAGCTCGAGTCATTGAAAAGCACGCCTACTGCACAACAGCACAAAGACATCATATATGATTATCACTGTATAGGCCAGATTTAAAACACACACCGGATAAATGAATTTTTGCATATAAATGATTGAAGACAAACATATTTCAATATATTTTAGATGAATGATCTGCCAATAAACAAAAGACAAAGAAACAAGTTATGTGAATTTTTCCTACATTGGCAATGAATCACAAATTCATTGCCCGACATTCATAAAACACAAAAGCGGCAACAGAAATCACACATAGAAAATGATGTGAAGTTTGTACTTAAAATATATATTAAAAATATGGCAAACGGAACAAAAAAAACCTGACTTTGCAAACAAATAACGAAAAAAAGTTTATCTAACCTGCCAAAAAAAGTCTGTCTTGGTTTGACAGCAAACGAGCAGATGAGACAATGAAGGGTGGTTTATGTGGGGCCACCCCACCATTCATACAAATACAGGCTTAAAAGAGAGTCACCTCCACTTCCCGCTCCTCTCTCCTCCCTCTGGGCCAATCAGAAACTCATTCTGCTGGAGGATTGAGAAAGCATGAAGATGGTGGAGGGCTCCACAGTAAGGCACGGGCGAGTGGACTGCAGTTACCCAGAAAGAGTGATGGGGTGCAAAGTGTGAGGCATGCAGGGGTGGAAAAGAGTGAGGAGAGGGTAACAGAAATGAAGGGGGGGGATGGGGAATAATGTAAGGGAAAAGGGGGGGAAAGGATGATGGAGGGTGGTGTGAATTTCCCATTAGTGTGCAGCAATAAAGGAGAAAAGAGAAGATAGAGCACAGCAGGAAGAAATCTGTCAATCATTTGTCTATTTATAGTGAAGCTTTCTTTCACAGGAAGGTGAAGTTACGCCACAAGGAAGAGAAATCATTCTGAAACACTGTTGCTCAAAGGTACAGAGGTTCATAATATAATGGCCTATCTGGGTGGCTGAGAGAGTGGTATTAATTTACAGTCTACTCCATAATCTACTACAATAACACAATATTAACGATCACCCTGTTTTAAGAGACTTTATTAGGGGCCATTAAAGTAGATTTCTTTTATCTTTTAGAATAACTGAGAGACCATGAATTAGTCATCGTTAATGTTTCAGCCAAGCCACCGTGATCTAAAGCCTGGAGGCTGGGCCCTTGCTATTGCTGCTGAGATTACCTGAGCACGTTCAGTGGCTGTGGGACACAATGCCCTGCACAGAACCTTTTTGATGACATCCGGCAGCAGGCTTATCGTAATAAGGAGGATGATGCTGAGCCATGCCGGCCCGCTGGACAGCATCTGCATGAAAACGTAGTACATCCTCTGGTAGTTGAGGAAGGGCCTGGACAGAAACAGCAGAGAGAAACTCAGTAGCCACCTCCTTAGGCAACGTGAAGCTTCTAAGTGACACTGAAGGGGCATAAAATGGTGCATACCAAATGATGCCGCCCCAGAGGAGAGAGAAAATAACGTAGAAAAGCAGCGACCCCCAAATGACAAAGTGATTGATCCATGTCCAGTGGTGTGTGTCCAAGGCAAGCTGAAACAAACAGATTGACCACATAGCAACTGCTCATCAAATCAATAAAGTCGATGTCTTTGCCTTCTGGTTTTACTGCAGCGCAAACTGAGCTGCTGCTGCTGGCGATCCCTAATGTAACATGATAATTAACACAAACACATTAAGTACAGTCTCCCACAACATCAGTTTAGCTACACCTGCAATTGTAGCGCAGCGCCAGTGAGGAGCTAACTGCTGTTTACCCTGTCGAACAGATGAGGTCAGTGCTTACACACACCTTGAGAGTAACAGTGAACACCAGCACAGTAAAGACAAGGGTCCCAAAGGTCCAGTTCCCAAACATCTGAAAGGGAGAGACAGGAAAGGAGTGAGAAACACCACAATTGCAATATTACAGTCAGAGAATCTACGGCTCCCTGCCAGCATAAGGTTTTCTAATGCTTAAAAATGGACCCAAAATAATAAAATGCGTGCCCAAAATAATAACACGACCTTTTGTTGGCCTCATTTTACCGCCACAGTAAAAAGATCTTAATCTAATCTGTACGTTAATGCTGATGCAGGTCTTCCTGTGGTTCCTTTTGCTGTTGCCAACCGTCCTGCTGAAGACTCTGATTGACACATGTGTTGCTAAGATGTAGCATGAGCCTGGAGAGCCTCAAAGGAAGTCGGGTTGGTAAAGCATTTCTCAAAAGCATCTAGACACATGCATGATTAAAAATTGATTTGGCAAACCTGAATGGAGCCGGCCCACACCCAACAATGAATGGGGCTTCGGTTTGTTTTACAAAAAAGGCTCTAAACCTCACTGATCCTCAAATCTTCTACGATGAGCTGTTTCACAGTACAAATCTTTCTCTTTATTGAACATTGCCGCCAAATGTTGAACATTTCTGTCATCTTCTGAAGCCTGAAATCCTAGAAAGTTTTAGGCAGCCGTGATCGAACAGATGGAATGAATCCTGATGCAAAAAGAGGGAGAGTGGGCGCAAAATTAGGAAATAGGGCAGTTTATGTAAGAGCCACAGCTGGTTGTCGGTATTTTTTGCTACAATCCCCTGATTCGTTAATCCTTTATGAGGTTGCGTTTGAAACCTGGCTTGTTGTCAGGAGTACGGTTCCTCCACTGGAGCAAATCAAACACCAACCCACCCCGAGAACGGCTCCCACAAATACACAAACACACGCACACATGCACAAACACGTTAGACAGAACATCAAACAAATGTTGGATCTAAATCTAGCAGGAAGCTCTAGCAATAGCCTATTTGCTACTACGACAAAACACACAGATCACATGGGAGAGTCGGAGGATTCTACTGTCAGTAAAGCGTGTAGGATCAGGTAGTGTGCAGGATTCAGGGCTTTACACAGATTAGAGAGAGTGATGGAAGACTGGAGGACTACACATTCAAATGAAAGTGGTGGAAGACCTGAAGTGAGAGGATGAAACTGGATGAAAGGGTGAAACTGAAAACTATGAACAGTACGACAAGAGGCAAAAAAAAAGTATGAGAGACAGAGAGAGGAGATAGGGAGAGGAGGGCTTACCATCTGTGTGTTGGTGGTCATAAGCTGAGGACGAAGAAGAAGAAGAAGAAGAAGAAGAAGGAGGAGGAGGAGGAGGAAGAGGGGAGCAAAACAAAAAGAGAGGAAGCAGAAAAGAAGGAGGGGGAGAGAAGAGAATCAGGACAAAGGGTAAAATGAATTACAGGATGTTTCAACTGAAATAAAAGAAAACAGGGCCAAAAGGCAATCAAAAACAGTTGACATGATCCAAAGTAACAATACAGAGAAAGATGCTATTGTTGTCATATGAATGGAGATCCAATGTTGGTGACCTCTATGGGGCTAAAATAGAGAGCTTGCTATCAGGGAACCACAGCGGCATGCTGAAGTTGGCCACCCGCGGTCAAAAGGTCTGTTAATGTGAACAATCAATCAAAAGGAGGAGGCGTTCCCTTAATAATTCAAACAAAACCCTTTTCTAAACTTTGGACTTCAAGGAGGAGGGTCTTCAGTATTCAGGGTCTTCTACACATGGTTGCATCCAGAATTTGTTGGAATTAAATCCATTTGTTCCTCTAGCTGTGAAACCTCCCCTTGAGCCACTGCTGCAACGCCCCAAAGCACGACGGCCCCGTGCTTGACAGCTGTTCTCCTTTATATATATCAATATATGTGTTATATTATATTCACACATATGTTATATGTTTGAATATATGTGTGTGTTCTTTCTTCTCCAAACCTAAAGTTGCTCCTTTGAACCAAAAAGTCCCATTTTGACCTCATTAGTCCACAGGGTCCTTAAATGCATCAGGCACAGGAGAGGTTTTCTGATGAGCGCTCCATAAAGGCCAGATTTCTGTTGCAGTTCTATTAATCCTGTGAGCAGTTCTCTGATATTATTTTTAAACTTCCAGACCTGATCTTGACCTTCACCGGTCCTATTAGACGTAATTTCTTAATTAGATCCTGAACTGAGGAAATTGGACCCTGAAAAACTGTGCTGCCTTCTTAAAGGCTTAAGAGGAACCCTGGGCGTTTATAAAGCTTTCAAACGTGCATCAGTTGACCTTTCCTAACGACAACTATGAACAAGTCACGAGTCCAACAGGCTAACAGGTCTGAGAACTTTAACCAGAGCTCTAATCTCCTGGAGTTACCAGCGCGCTGCTTTCCTTTAATGTTTCATGCTGAACTTTCTGCCTTTTGGAGACCATTTTGTCTTCTGCTTGTTTAACTGTTCACAGAAACAGAACTTCTGCATGTCACTGTATAACATCACTTAAATATAAAAATAATAGTGTTTCTATCTTAACATGAGAATCCAACAGAGATGGATGCCTGATTTTAAGGAAACGCTCCTTTGTATCTCCAAAAGGACACATCAAACACACCGCACAGCCGATCTGTCTCTGCGTCACCGTCCCAGCTCTCCCACAGACTCACCTGGCCATTGCTGGTGAAAGTGGTGTTGTCGAAAAGAAAGTAGGCACCAAAGAAGAAGATGACGGCGTCGAATACTCCCAGACATGTCCAATACATGAAGACAGGCCAGCGGAGGAGGGAGTTCTTTGCTATGTCCCTGATGTCAGTCCGCAGGGGGGAAAAGTGTTGGGTAAAAGCAACAGGCGCATCACACACACGGCGCCAAAAATGTAGAAGGCTTCATCGTACCTATACAGGGATGGATCCCTCTTCAGTGTCTCCATGGTGACATGTTGCTCGACCAGGCTGTAGAGAAGGATGGGGAGCGAGGTGAAGCTGATGTTGTACAACGTCAAGTAGGCCGTGTCATACAGAGGCTGCATTGAGATAAAAAGAAAGGAATCACACAAGAGGAAGAAAACAAAGGAGGATAAATAATCTGCGATGGACGTGTGGGGACGATGGACGTGTGGGGACTGTGTCCATACCTGCTGCGAGAAGCCACAGAAGAACTGATAGAGGAACTGAGGGAAGATGAAGCACACGTTCTGGAGAGATTTAAAGACAGAAAAGGGACACGCAGAGAAAGTGAGCGGTGGCATGTACATGCGATTTTTAGATTTGGAGGATCTAAAAATGCTACCAGCTACTGATTTCTCTGTCTGCAGGGCTTGTGCGCTATAAGCTCAGGCAGAAGTCTGCCAAAGAAAAGAGAAGAATAAGGCTTCCTTTGGCAGGGCGCTGCTCCGCGTGGAAGCCGCCCACACTGATCAGAGTGGCCGTGCATTCAGGAGGGGATGTTTCACTCCGGAATCACCAATTCAGCAGTTTCGTCAGAATAGCTGCAAAATCTGCTTCTTTGTATCCCGGCGTTTCACTGGGATTTACCACGAAGTGATTAGAATCAGTGAGCCAGCGGAGAACACGGGCCGCTGGCAGCGCACCTTGTAGAAGAAATACTGGACCAGTTCGGCAATCCGGATGTAATAGTAGTGGCCGTGAACCAGAAGGATCTTCTTCAGGTGTTTGAACTTGGGGATGGCGTAGTCGCTGTTCCTTGCTGCCTGCCGTCCTTCTTTACCCATGATGCCTTACGGGAAAAAGACAAAATGTTTAGGTGTAATCAGGATGTGGTCTGTCAGAGAGGGATGCTGTTTCCCCTCATCGAAACAAAATGGCTGCAGCTCAGCAGTGAGGGATGTAGGTATGTGTTGGCAAAAATTACACACATACAATATTGGCTGGATTTGTGAGATGTGAAAGATATTCAATAATTCAAGCATCTCTGTTAAGCATCTTGCCATGATCCTTCATGATGAACAACAATATACTAAAGAACAGACCTGTTTAAAGTTAGAAAAGCGCATATTAATGAAAAAATGAGCTCACCGATGCCCACGTGGGCTTCTAGGATCATGCTGACGTCATTAGCGCCGTCACCGATCGCCAGGGTTATGGGGTGCTCTTTGGAGGCTTTAATAAGTTTCACAATCTGCCAAAACAAGGAAGCAAAAAGTGATCAGCACCACTGGGGGCCGAGCAGGCCGCATGTCAGTGACGAGCAGCTCGATCACCTGAGCTTTCTGCAGCGGCGCCATGCGACAACAGAGCACAGCGCTGCAGTTGCGGCAGATTTCTAGAAAAATCTCTTTGTAGTTGCCCGGCCCGGCGCCCTCCTGGCTGGGCTTTAGCACAGCGGACAGCGTGGCCCCGTCGATGATCAGGCCGAAATCCAAACAGTCGACCGACAACCTGAACAAAATCCCAGAGCAGTGATCAGCAGGAGGCTCTCCACACAGGCAGATTTAGAACAGAGGGCGTTTCAGTTCTACCCAGAGATGGAGCGCTGTCTGATCACGGTCCGGTTCAGCTCGAACAGCACATCGTGCAGACTCTGCTCCTCCGTGCGCTTCTTGGTCAACTCGAGGATCTGGGTGCTGCGGCGGAACAGCTTGCTGGCGTAGCAGGTGGCGGCGGCCGTCTCCATCTTGTCCCCCGTTAAGACCCAGACCTTCATCCCTGCCTTGTGTAGGGACTCGATGGTGTCTGCTGCCTTCTCCTGGAGCCTGCACATCAATAAGTCAATAACTGCTTCAGCCTCCGGCGAGGTGGGTCACGACGTCCATCACCGCTTCAATCAATGTAACCAACTGGTGATACGTTATCAATGCCCCAGCAGCCCTGCCCCAGCAGCCCTGCCCCAGCCCATCGCCAGTTTACCAGCCCACCCGACTGATCACTTAAGAAACACATTTGTAGGTCGCTACTGGGATTTGGTTGAGCTTAGTTGAGGTTAGAATATTCTAACCAAGAGGAAGACAGAGGAAGCACAGTGCTGCTACGTCGGCTTATTAAATTCTAATCATTTTTGCCCTCATAAGCGTCACAATGCTTTAAAGACACTTTGCGACTCATTAAAATGCTCTCCGGTCCCAGTTTCAAATCAGACCTGAAAGTCTGGACTGACCTGTCCTCCACCGCTGTGGCCCCCAAAAGCACAAAGTCCCTCTCTATGACGTCATAGGCCTGTGCAAGCTTCTGCTCCCTATCCTGCAGGGCCAGCTTGGCTTCAGTCAGGTGATGACACGCCTCCTCGTATTCTGTCTGTGACAGTCGGCGGTAAGCAACACACAGAGTCCGTAGCCCCTCCTGAAAAGGGAAATACCGAGGTCACTGTTATGCAAAAAGAAGTCAAATGGACATTTCCAAAACCAAGAGCGGCAATAAATGAGTCGTGCTAAAAATCAGTCTTGTCTTGACACGTCAGCGTGTTTGGAGCTGTGAATTCTTCATGCTGTGAAGAGTCCTTGGTTCCTGAGGGAGTGATGTGGCACCTTTGGTGTGGTCCACGTATCTGAGAACAACTGGGAATTAAGTCTAACACTCATATTCACTCAGTCATCAGAGCAAACAGGATGGGTCCTCCTTTGCCGTTAGCATTTTTAGTGTTCAATTGGGTACACGAATGCCCTTGTAAATGCACATATATCTATTTTTTATATTTCTTTAACTGTTATATCCAGTTTCTGTTGAGATAGAAAGTTCCCATGATCTTGGACTGTAGATAAAGTCAGTGATCTGATAGATCCAGGTTATTATCACAATGTTATCCCATTTTATGGATAACAGATTGATCTTATCATTTTCTTGACGACTGATAAAGCCAGTGCAGAGAATGTTCAGCGCCGTGAACTTACGACAGCGTTCTGCTCCACCCGGGCTTTCACCTGCTCCACCTTCCCAGACACTACTCGTGGAAAGATAGAGGAGTCCGCTCCCTTACAAAACAGCAGATAGTCTCCTGGGATTTAAAAAAAACAATTATAAAATGGATGAACCGAAGTGACATCTCTCTATATTTGTATGTGCAGCTCACCTGAGCCGGACTTGACTATGACACTCATTCTCCTCCTGACGGAGTCAAAGTTCAGAACATGGAGCAGCTCAAACCTGTTGGGAGGTTTTGGATTGTAAAGGACTGGTTTCACCTTTGACCTTTCGCCTCACGTGCATTTTAGCGGGTCATTACAAATGTTTACGACAGGCCTCCCAACATAAATGCAGCTCTTATGAAGACGTGTTCAGATCAGGTGGATTCTCTCCTTGTGTTAGTGCTGATCATCACAAAGGAACACATGCCTTCACACTCTTATTGTGTGAGATTTTCCTCAGCTGTCATCTTAAAATATCCTTATTAGAATTATAACTGTCGCGGGGCAAAACATTCAAAATCACTGAAATAAGTAAGGGCTGCTAAAGTGAAATATAAGTGCACAATATTTATATTCTCAGTTTCTCCAGTCTAGCAGATGCAGTCCTTCCTCTCCAGCTGGTTTTGTCCCTTAAAATAGCAAACGATCGACAGGAGCCCACAGAGATGATGAAGAGAGGCTGCTTACATGACCCCTCTCTCGGCACCACAATCTCCACCAAACTGGAGAAACTCTATCCCTTATTCTCACAGATAAGGAAGATTGACTGAGCATTTTTTTGAACCACCAACAGTACAGTAATAGCAGAAACACCGAGAGCCATTTCTTTCCAAGACTGCTGCCCAACATCAAGCTCTGTGGCCAGAACCTACCTTTCGATCTCGTCGTCTTTGTTGAGGATCTCCATGTGGTTGTCTTTCAGTCTCAGGTAGGTGTAACCCAGCCTGGAAATCCAGGGAGAACAAACTTTATTCACAGCTCGAATATTTGAATGCGGATCTCCCCTCAATTAAGAAAAAACAATGCTGATGATCAGGTCTGAACAACCTGAAACTGTTTCTTCCTGCATTTTTACCTCTTCATTCCCTCCACCAGCGCCACCTCATCTGGTGAGGATGATATATAGAAGGAGGTGGGTCGGCCCTGATGGATGCCCCTCTTGATGCCGTCCACCGTGTCCTCCTCCTTCACCTGCACCGTGTGACACAGGCACAGCGCCCGGAAGAACAGGTCCTCATGCTCCTGCAGGTGCAAAGCACAGGTTCCACACCAGATCTTTTCAAAGACCGAGTACAGATCATTCCAGGGATCGAACAATGAAAGAAAGCCTTTAAAGTGGCGCTGTATACTGCCCACATTCAGTTTCCCTGTTTTCTCTTTCTGCTGCTCTTGCTGACTACACACTTTGACGCTTATTAATCTAAACATGGTTGTGTTACTGCTGCTGCCAGAAGAGTGTTGCTCATCACTTTTCTGAGTATCAGGACTTTTTTAAAACAGTAAAACACACGAGGTTAAAAAAAAGACTTTCATTAGCCAGACACAAAACCCTGCTGTGCTTTTATATGCGATGAAAATAAACAAAACGGGCTTTTTCTTTGAAACGGCGGCCCATTGGCCTGCGGCTCAGACTCCTTATTGAATGAGCAGACTCACTCTCCTGTATCCTCCTGGTGAGGAATCGATCATGTCTATGCTGGAGGCAGCACTGAGGATTTGGCCATTGCAGATAGCGTGTGGGATGTGGACGTTCCCATCGACGCAGCACTCGATAAATTCCATGTTGTTTTCGGTCAGTGTGCCCGTCTTATCAGTAAACACGTACTCCACCTGGGAGGAAAGAGAGGCCAGGGTGAGTAAAGTCTCCAAATTACCGTTGTCACCTGCAAACCTGCGCTCCGGTACCTGTCCCAGCTCTTCGTTCAGGTCAGAGGTGTTGACCTGAGCTCCTTCTCCCAGCTCTTCGTCAAACATTTCCTCATCCCAGGTGATGAAATAGGAGCCGAGGAATTTCTGCATCTCTACCGTCACATACATGGACACTGGGATGATGTAGTTAAATAAAACCATGAAGGCCAGGAAGTCTGTGAACGCTCGGATCAACTGTTGGAGGCGGGAGAACGAAAACATCGTTGAGGTATTTTGGATGAAAAGATTTTGAACTGGACTGTTGGCAAACCGACCACATGACGCTGGCGCTCATTCTCCGTCCTGTGGTTGTACCAGGGCTCGTCGCGGTCCGGCGACCACTGCCAGGCGTACTTGAGAACAGTGTTGATCACGGCTTTGCTGATCAGGATGCACAGGTACACTATGAGGAAGGCGTTCATCGACCTGTGAGGACAGAGGGTCGGCGTTCCATCAGCGCATTCAGAGTGAAGCTTGTTGCACGTGTAGGAAACTCACAACTGTTGTGAGTTCAAGTTCAGTTGCTATTTAAACCGCACGGGAGGAGGACAAACACTGACACCTGCATCTGCCTATAACCAGCAAAGCTGTGTCAGGCTTCTGGGTGTACGACACGCTACAGAATTTTCTAGGTAATATTTTCACTATTTATTGTTTTTCATTTTTACCTGTATTTTACTATCACGTAACTTATTCTTTACTTTTTTTTTTACTTCATAGAAGCTTAATAAATTCAAAAATGTACAAGAAAACCTAAACTTTTGTAAAGAAATGACATAAAAGAAGATGAAATTAAAAGAAACTATCCAGAATTTATCTATAAAATTTAAACTATAACTGGGGGATGAGTCCTCCGTTTTGTGTGTTTTCCTCTGCAAACGATTCTCCCCCCAGCTCTTTTTAAAAATGGAAACTATGATCTAGCATGTCATAAAAACACAAACATGTGGTGTAAATGAGTGGATGTTTTTGTACTTTTCTACAGCAGAACGCTTCTGTGATTTGGACTGGTAATTCAGAGCCATCTTGGTCTCCATTCCCGTGTAAACTGCAACAGCTAGAGAGAAAAACATAAATCATCCTAGAAGAAACAACAGTCCCGTGATCTAACTGCAGGAATCCACAGGTTATTACCATAAATGTGTTGTGTGTTCTTTAATGTGGCTCCTCTAAGGAGCAAGTTTTCAGCCCCGAGTGGTCTAGAATAACACAGAATACATCAGAATCGATATTAAAGACATTTGTCCTACCGATACAGCACTACGGCGTCACATGCTGATGAACTCCCTACCAAAATGCACACTCACCTAGCCACAGGCTCTTCTTTGTCCTTGTAAATATTAATGCGTCCAACAAATCTGCGACGAAAGTACCATCGAAATGAATTCAAGGGAAGCAAAGAGGGGAGATGTGCTGCAGCAGATATGCATGCATCAGAGAGCTCGGCGTGCTCACTTGTAGAGGTCAGGCTGCGGTTGTTCACATTCAATAGTAGCATGTAGTGAATCCACCTCCCGCTCCGTTCTAAAGGCCATGGTATCTGGTACAGCATAATAGGTCTGCGACAGGAACGTGGAGGAAGGGGTGAGCAGAGGAGGACATAATGGGAAAATGTCAGCCACACTCAGTAATGAGTTCATTTGAATCTTCCCTTTGGCTCCCAGCAGATTTCAAAAATGACTGGAGAAGGCAGAGAGGTGGGCTCTGCTCCTCAGGTCAGTGGGGGACGGACATGGTGGTCACCTCAGAGGCATATGGGAGGGGCACTTGGCCCTATAATATGGTGTGTGTGTGTGTGTGTGTGTGTGTGTGTGTGTGTGTGTGTGTGCGTGTGTGTGCTCACCCATGTGTGGGAGTCTAAGTGACATGAATGAAAGATCAGAGGGGAATTGACAAACAGCGCTGAACTACAGATCACCTCCAAGAGTCTCCACTTGTGTCTGTGTCTCTGTGTTGACTCCAGCCAGAAGATAGTTTCATTTTCTAACTGGTCTGATGTTCATTACATCACACCTTTTTAATGGACTGATACTGATCATGTTTCAATGATTGCTTAATAAATCATGGATAAATGCTAAACCACTTTCATCCTAAAAATGATGTCAGTTTAAAGGTCATTCAAGAATGAGGATGATTAAGCATGGACGCCATAAAAGACGAGCTAGACTGTCCTGTCTGCTGGTCCTTCTACCTTATGACTGGACTCTCCGTCCAGGCTGGTGGTGGTGACGTAACAGGTCCCGTCATGGCGGCTGGAGGACAGCAGAATGAGGTCACAAGGGAACGTCTCATCCTCCCTCACCACCACGATGTCCCCCACCTGACAGAGACACACACCACACACCCCATAACAGCTCCTACATCAATAATTAACACTGAGCAGTCCAACAAGAGTGTCACGTGCACGGAGCGGACGGCAAAAACAGATGGACCTGTGATTAAAAGGTATATCCGCTCTTCATCATTTCTTTTTCCAGATATTTTTTTTTTCTGAAGGATTGAGAAGTTACATAACAGATTAAGCGAGCGGAGCAGCTTAAGCTCTGTTAAATCCCATCTCCACGGTGACCGTACACATGACACACACCCTCCGAATTCACATGATTAAAATATTCATCATTATTCCTGTTCCTGCTTTAATCCTCTCTGCGGGAGCTGCGGCTGAAAGAAACGGTGATTCGCAAAGTGCTGGAAAACACTCGCAAAGAAACAGAAGAACATAGACGTGCTGCGACTAACCAGGACAGAAAAAAGACCAAAACGGCAATCTGGTAAAACCTAATCAGCTGCAAGGGTGAAGCCTTGTTCCAGGCTGACCCTCAACACCACAGGAGTCGTCAACACAGCAGCTGGACCTGCTTCCATTGAATCCATCCTGCATTTAATGTAAAGAAATCCCGTGTTTTCTAGCCCAAAACAGTTAGTATAGTAAATATATGGCTTGATTGATAGAAATAGATTATAATGCCATATTTTTGAAATGATTCTGTCCTAAACATTTTAATAACTATTTAATAACTCCATCGCTATTGTAGATGCAGGTTTTACTGTATTATATAGATATGAACTTTGGATGTTAGCTCATTTCTAAGCTCTACTGACTGTAAACTTGTAGGCTTTGGCTACATTAACACTACCTTATTGATCAAATGTAAAAAAAAAAAAACACCTTAATTTTACAGTGGTTAGAATGGTAGAGGACTAGACTTGCTAACCTCCTGCTAACCCACTGCATGCTGCTACAAATGCACACCTCACAGATGGATCAGCTCAGATTTAATATTTTAAAGCCGAGACAAAACAGCTTTTTCCCTGCACGAACCAATATGGCTATCACTTCATATGCAGCAAATTAGGCGGAAAAAGCAAACAGGAGCTGCAGGACAGAAAAATAAGAGATGGGACAGCGGAGTGCTCTGTTGCTGGGCCTCAGGTGCCGTCCTGGGCTAATGAGGCCATCCTTACCCGCAGTTTGTGACTCTGCGTCCTCACCACCTTCCCTTGCTGCACCACGTCCACAGGACTTTCATTTATAGAGCAGTCGGCCTTGTGTCTGAGCCAGTCCTCATAGCCCTGAAAGAGATGTAATAGGCATAAAGGGGAGGGAATATTACAGTGCAGACAGAACAGGGGCCAGATCAGTGTTATTAATTAGCGCTGTGCTCTCTGAGCTTAGTGGCCATACTTCCTGCTTTTCTACTGGGTTTAGATTTATGTCGGACTAAAGCTCGGGCTTCCTTAGCTGAACAGCTCCATCTATCACCGATAGTACCTCATCACTCAGTAGCAGGGATGTGGTGGAGAGGCAGCATCTCCCAGGGGCACAGATCCTCAGCCACAGTGATTAACAGAGGAGAGCATTCATTATCATATTTCGCACATCAGCAGACATATTCAATAGCGCGTCCTTTCACTGGAGAGGAATGTGTATATACAGAGCAGCGATTGGTAAAACGTGCGTGCGTGTGTGCGCGCGCGTGTGTGTGTGTGAGAGCGAGACACACACAGGAAGAGAGGAGAAGAGAGAGATTCTTTGCAGTGCAATATTTCCCCTACCTGTTTTATGGCGGTGACAGTGATAACAAAGAACAGAGGCAGGCCGCTGGTGACGGGGCTGGTGGGGGTGTCAATGATAAGCTGCAAGGGAGACGAGGGTAGTAAAGCATGAGGGGAGGGAAAGGCAAAAATAAAAGAGAAGAGTATAAAAGTTGAGTAAGAAGGCGCGGCAGCAACAAAGATCCAGAGACCAGAGCAACGTTTGAGCACCCATCGGACAGATCATTTTACATTTGGTGCAACATTGTAACTCAAGGATAAAAAAACGTTCTTCCTATTTTTTTAAAAGAAATATCCGGACAAAGGACACAAACAGTCTATCACCTTGACAAGACCATAAAAAGAAACCTAGTTGATCTTTAAGCAGATTGGTTTGAGTCCAGAAATTTCCCGAGATGTTTTCAGCTTTATGACTCCTCACCTGAACCAGAAATATGACCAGGAAGTAGAAGTTTGCGATTCTTCTGAACTGCTCAAACAGATTCTTGGGTATGAAGTTCCACAGGGTATACTGAGGGACAGAGCAGCGGCACAAATATGGTCACAAATACAGGAAGGGATACGATGAATCAGCATTTAAAACACGGCTCAATAATATGAAAGCAGACGGTAGTGTGATGCTCCAGCCATGCTGGGGCTGTGAGTAATGAGCTGCGCCTCGCTCACCTTGGACGAAACGATGCGGTTGTCGGGGTAACGCTGAGGGATGTAGGCTTCAGCTCCCGGAGGGGGTTCTTTGTGCCCGATGTAGACCGTTCTACTGTCCACCCAGATCTCCTCCCCCACACACTGGAAAGACAGGAAGACGCATATAGAGATATAAATAGTAATAGAGATGGAAGGAGAAACAGGCTCCACCAAACTGTAGAATATTCTTTATTCTAAAGACAAAAGAAAAATAGCAACTTAAACCAGTAACACCTTAAAAATGAACATTTTCTTTCCAGCTGGGCTCAAACTCCAACAATATAATCAGTTACTAATAAGTATCCTCCATTTCATCTCACATAGAATCTTGGGATAAAGAGTAAGACTGAAATTTTTGACGGTGAAACAGGAAAAGAGTAAGTAATTAAAAGGAAATTCAAATAAATATTAATAAAAAGATGTTAAAAATCACTATTATATAGTATCAGGTGGCACAATGATGATGTCACTCACACATTCTGAACAGATAACCTCACAAAGAGTGTGCGTGTGTGTTTGTGTGTGTTCAAGTGTAGGTGGAGTGCGCCGACTCACACCTGCGGGTTCATCTATTATTGTTCCCTACATTTCTCCTCAATCCTCCCATCTTCTGGTCCAAATCACCACTGTCTGAGTCGGATATTTGATTAGAGATGAAGATACCAGCCCTTTCTGTGACATCTATGCTGCTCTATCTGGGAAGCACATGGAATTCTGGGAGTTCAGCAAACAGAGCAGAATGTTCAGCTGTTTGTTTCCGTCTGGCTCACATGGCTGCGGCCCGAGTGGGTGGGGCGAGCGCAGCCTGAACACAACACAAAGCCCAAAACTCTGATGACCATTATCAGCAAAACTTCTGCAATGTGTGAATGATGAAGCTCATCATCGTTGGCAACGGCCAGATCATCTGTTCATCCCATCATCCCTCCTCGGTCACATTTGGAATTAAAGTTGAACAGGTTTAGATAATCATAATAATGATATTAGAATCCTGCTGTAAACCCTAATGTCATTACAATGTTAAATCAAGGTTAATGGACGTGTTCGACAATTAATGGCCAATGTCAAAAAGGCAGCAAGTGGAGTCGCGGGTCTAAATTTATCCACAGTGCAACCGACAGTAGGATGGAAATAGACATGGAGCCAAAGTCCTCCAGACTTTTTTTTTTTTTAACCCTGAGACACAGAAGTTACAGCTGAAGAGAAGGCAGCAGTGGAAATAATGACGGCTGTAACAAGCTTTTCTCCCATTTGTCTGCTTCTGGGTCACAGGGGCAGAAGTCCTGTCACCTGATCCACCAAACCTCCTGACCCGTGAACTGCCCACGCCAACCTACTGCAGCTGGGGGGGCTCCAAACCCCACCACAATGGCAAAGTGATGTTCGGGAAGGCATTATAAAACTGACAAGTGACAAGTGAAGAACCTATATCAGGTAGGTCCAAACCCAGTCCTGAGGGCCAAAGTCCAGCCGGGTTTTCTGTCCGACCAGGCTGAAAATGCAGTGGGACAGAAAACCTGGATGGACTGGACTGTCTGGACACGCTTGACCTCTATTGTGTGAAGATGCAGACCACTTTTGACATGACCACAACATGATATTCTTGGTTTAATAACCCTGGCAGGTATTATTTAAAAGAGCTAAAACATCCTCAAATAAGCTCCTATTTATACAGTGAGACAGTTTCTGCTGGATCAGGGGATTCTATTTGAACAAAGTGAACTTTAATGAACTCTGTGAAGAATAATGTACCGGCTGACAGCAGCGATTCTTAAATCTGTGCAAATCTCAGTTAATTAACTTTACTATTTAAAAAGCGAAAGCAGGACTCGTGTTTGTGTCTGATTTATCAGAGGGAAAGTGATTAGTAAACAATATTAATACCTTTATTTCACACTTGCATTCATCGGATGTTCAAGTAGATCAGCGTTAGCCCCAAATCCTTCAAACATTTCTCCATTGTATCCGGAAGCCCCCGATTATGTTTGCAGGGTTTTATACTCATGATGGTGTCACCTCCCTCCTCGTCCTGACTCCTCATATCAGACTCCAGACTTCATGACGTGACTGTGGAGCGGGACGGGGAAAGACACGGTGCCGCGTTTGGGAGTTATCCGATCATTACTCCTCACTGCTCCACATCAGCGCCGGCCTCGCTGCTCGCTCCTCACTAGCTGCTCCGTCAAAGGGCGGAGCTGGAGGGTTCGGTGCAGAACTGAAAGCCTTCCAGCAGCCAGGCTGATCTAAGTGGCATCACCACCAAACATCACCCAGCCTGGTGGAATGAGATGACAGGCCAAAATGTCCCTTTAAAAAGGACACAAATATACATTTTCACTTGAAAAGCAGCCTCCTCCACCACCTCCCCCTCGCCCTGTCAGCCGTGAGGCTTTCATGACTCCTTCCCAGTCCTTCCCTCCACAGAAATGCCATAAAAGCAGACGCCATTAACCAGCCTGATTAAACGGTCACGTCTCGGCCCTCCTCTGCTGTCCAAACCATGATGAATTACACAGACGCGGCACACATCATGTCGAGCAGGTATCCCTCATTAACTCACACAGCAAATCTCCCTGAGTCGGCTCTTTATTAATGAAGTCCACCAACAGACTGCAGGACGGGGGATAAAACACACTCTGCTGTTTTATCCCACAGCACTAATCAGCTCTTAATTCATTAAGATACAATTAAAACTGATATAATCAAGCTAAATGGAAGTGGAGCTGTATCAAAACGCCCATGATGACGAGTGGCTGCATTTTATTAAACACAAATGTGTTCAAAAAAACCCCAAGTACGAAGAATTAAAACAATGCTGCTTGTTTAGGAAATTTAAGAAAAAGGTGAAATTAGGAAAAATGAAGGGGCATCATTAAAACTAGCCATGCTTCTTCTACTTTGTAACCCTGAGCTCTTTAATAAGAACCCAAAAATGGATGAATCCTTTTGTTGATCTCACAGAGCTGAACATGATTTCTTGGTGGATTTGTGCAGCACATTAAAGGAGCTGTGAGATCTGCTGTGGCCCTGAGGACAGATGAAGGCAAACAGAGTCCTTGATCATCTGAAAAGGAAGTACATGACCTGCACAGCGCACACCCCACTGCTGCTCATTTACCACTGCTTAATCACCATGGAAATAGGGAGCAACAGATAGCAGTGGGATCACGACAATCATCTTTCTCACTGACGTAATGCTTTGAAACCAGACTCGACAGAGGATTCTGGGGCATTAAGAGTTGCTTTTTGAGTCAAGATCTTAAAAACTTTCACACATTTAGTCGTCTCACCAGGATAAACAGAATACTCTCAGAACCATCCAGAAAAATCAGCCAAATGATAAGAGAAATTCAAAATAAGCCAAGACAGAAAGCACGGGAACCAAAAAGGATATGCTAAACACATTCGTCAGCTTTTTTCTTTTTCAGTCTTAATGTTACGACTTATGAATGAGTGCTTCCCAAGGAGCTTAACATGAGCTCCACGTGGCTTCAGTGAAAAGTGCAGCTAACAGATGTCTCATTCCTGTCTATCACACAAGCAAATGCAGTTTTATTCCAGGATCTGTTGGAACCACTCCAGCATCAGCAGAAAAAGAGCTGGTAATTGATTTGAAATGCTGCTTCAGAGTATCTTCTGACACAGAGCACAATTATACAGCAGGAAACAATGCAGCAACTGCAAACGGAGAGAAAATTTAGCTTTGTAGCACAGAAAACGATTGTCAGTGGTCGTCTTAGAAACATCTGACAATACCGATTTTTTAAGCAGTCAGGATTGCATTGTTCTCCCCGACAGTCTACTGAATTGATCAAGCTCTCAAACACACAGATGTGATTAAACACCAGTGGGTGAATTCAAACAGGTGCTGGTGTTGGATGAGCATTAGAATAGTTATTTCAAAGAACAAAAAGCTTTGATTATCATCGTACCAAAAAAATCTGAAGGCCAGATAGAGGTTCAGTCACGAGTCGCTGTAACTTTGGGCCAATCAACCTAAATTGGAGATCGGGACAAAAACCCGCACTGACACAGATGGGGCACAAAACTAAATCAACACAGAAAGCCCTGGGAGGGCTGGGAATTGAACCTCCAACCCTCTGACTGTGAGGCGACAGCTAACCGCGATGATATTGGGTCATTCTTTACATCGCCACCCACCGTGAGCCCAGGCTGCCCTGAGCTAATCAAAATGGTAAATAAACACCAAACTGATGGCCAATTCTCAGTCCCGACCATCCAAACATCATTAGTCATTAGGCACCGAAGCAGAAGCTGCTGGTGTGTTTACATCATTTTCAGCGCAAGCAGGTGACATGGATGCTTCAAAAACGTTCATCCCAAAAAAGGATTATTCCGTTGTTGCCCCAGCTCCCTCTGCCACTTGATCTGCTGTGATCAAAGTGTTACGCAAGTCTTTAATCCAGCTGTGCTACTTTTGCTCTCCTCTGTCCTCTTTCTCCCACAAAAATCTCAATGCTAGCAAAAAAAAGCCCCATTGATTTTAAACTGAATATGCAACGTGCTAATTCGGACCAGAAACGGTGGTATAATGAAAGTGCTGCCTCAGGGGAGCACTGTGGGAAACTAAATCATTTAACAAGCCAGCACATCTGCTGGTAAACAGCCAGTGTGGTGGGTAAAACAGAAGCCCCGTGTGTTGCTGTCACCAGCAGACTCCGTCTCTGCCAGGACCCCGGCTCTAAAGGGGGCAGTGGACAGAAATAGACTGGCCTTATCTGTTTGGAGCAGCGGGAGCTAATGTGGCAAAACGTAAACCGAGCAGGTTGCGACCTGCTTTTCCACACCGGCGGAAAAGAAAGTGAGAGAGTTGCAAAGTTAGTCAAAACCATCAACCTTTGACCACACTGGAACCCGCGAAGCTGCATCCAAGTGTTTCGAGGACTCCACAGACTTAATGTTCATGGAAAAGATGCAAAGTGGGGCGATAACAGAAAAGGTCTGCAAGGGAAGCTGATGACTGAAAGCAGTCGGATGCAGTTTGATGCAGAGCAAGTTTATAAGTACTGTTAATAACTAGTGACATTGTGCCCCAGACATCCAACCACTGTTTTTAGTATAAAGTGATGAAAGGACATTATAGAGAAGAGAAAGGTCACGGGCGCTACACCCTAAAATAGTGTTATTATTAACTATTCCACTGGATGTTTTTGATTACTCTTTCAACATTTTCAACCAAGCACATGAGTGGTAATGAACTGGTTAGCTTGGTTCTATGCTGGGCCCTTCTATGTTCTCCCCATGCTTGCGTGGGATTTCTGAGTATTGTTTCCTCCCACAGTCCATAAACATGTAGAGTAGGTTGATTAAACGGCACCTGTGTGAATGCATGACTTGAATTCTGTGACGGAACGCTGACCTGTCCAGGATGTATTCAGCCTCCAGACCAGTGCTGCTGGGACAGATCAGCACCTCTGTAACCCAGACAATGATGAATGGATGGATGGATGGATGGATGGATGGATGGATGGATGGATGATGGATGGATGATGGATGGATGATGGATGGATGGTGGATGGATGGATGATGGATGGATGATGGATGGATGGTGGATGGATGGGTGGGTGGGTGGGTGGGTGGGTGGATGGATGGATGGGTGGGTGGGTGGATGGATGGATGGGTGGATGGATGGATGGATGGGTGGGTGGGTGGATGGATGGATGGATGGATGGATGGGTGGGTGGGTGGGTGGATGGATGGATGGATGGATGGATGGATGGATGGATGGATGGGTGGATGGATGGGTGGGTGGGTGGATGGATGGATGGATGGGTGGATGGATGGATGGATGGATGGGTGGGTGGGTGGATGGATGGATGGATGGATGTATATGCTGTGTATATACTGTATATAAGTCTTATTTTATTTTATTTATCTTATTCTAGTGTGGTGTTGATGTCTAGTGTTATGTTGAATGTCGCAGCGGCACACCATGACAAATTCCTAGTTTGTGTAATACTGTGTATCACATGAACAATGGCAATAAACCTTCTTCTGATTCTTCTGATTCTGATGGATGGATGGGTGGATGGATGGTGTAGGAACTGTGACAGGTTTGTGGGAATAGAAATAAACTGGTTACACTATGCGTGACGCTGTGATCATTCGAATAAATTGTTTAATATTATCATTTTTCCTGCCATTTTTCTAAATCACAGTCCGCACAGACACCTGTTGCTCCAGCTGTAAAAAGTAAGGTGGAAGATCTAGGAACATGATCACATTTGGATATTTTTCCCAGCTATCTACAATAAACAATCTGTCTTCTTTACTTCATGCCACCTCCTCTGTCCCAGTCCTTTACGTTAGATATGCATCTAACACGATGGACAAAGACTGGAAATACATTTAGGATGATCCTGTTGGACCAACTGGTGATTCTGCTGTCTTAGTTTGCATTAGGAGCCATTTGTTTCAAGATCATCTCTTAAGATGGTTTGATGATCTAGATTTAAAAAGATCTGATTAAAAATAAATGGAGACGACAGGCCGTGAAGACATAACCTGATGGACTCACTATAATAGACTTAACTTAAGAAGTGGAATAATAAAGTGCATGTTCCCTGGCTGATTGGCAGGCAGCTGTTCAGTATGGCAGGTTAGAGAAGATGATCCGATCAACCAATGAGCCAATCAGGCATTTCCAACTCAACGTGTGGATTTATTAATGGCCTTCACGGGGGTTGGAAATTCCGGGATCTTTAACGGATTCGATTACTACGATCACCCCCCCCCCCCAGGTATACCAGATTCGAAAGGAGAAGGAACCTATTGAGGATCCTGATGATAATAAATAAGGAATTATAAGAAAAAAAATGTTGTGTTTAATCTCTGAGGCTGCTGATGGAGGTGTGACTGTAATCAGTCAAACTGGCCCAAAACCACCCTCACTTTTACAAAGGTATGTTGAAGTTATTTGGTTTTTCAGTAATCAAACGTGACTAAGTCCCCACATTTTTGGTCCTAAATTTTCTGGAATTAGAGAATTTTCTAGAAATTGTCTATTCTATTACAGGCCCGGTGTGGTCAATGGTTCCATGCGTCACGCTTCCTGCTGATTTCCCCTGATAATAGCCCTGCCGGAGCATCCATCACCGCCCTCCTGCTCTGTCACATACTCGCAGTCACACGTTCACTCATCGACGCCAGCCTGAGGAACCACCAACAACAGGGAAAAGCACTTTCCCTGATCCCTCGTCGCTCATACCTGGAATCTTCCAGCACCTGGGCCAGCAGACGACCGTCAAGCGTGTGACGGCTCCCCAGATGAGTCCAGTCTGATGAACACCTTACCTGTCAGAAAGCCACCAACCAGCTGCTTCCTGCCCCCATCAAAGACCGTGGAGGCCATGATCAAAGCAGCCAGAGCAGCAGGACCAGAACACCCAGTAATACCATTATGGCTCAGCCTCATCTGCGGTCTTTGCAGGCATTTCCTGCTAAGTAAGGATCCCGTAGTTCAGTATCAGATGAAGCACAACTTGTCCGGACTGTATGGAGGCATCTTTTAACGCCAAGCCAAATCTGACCCCTAATTTACCTACAGACCAGAGCAAAGAGAAACCAGTGGGACTCATCTGAATGTGTGTTGCAGCTCATTAAAGCGGCCAAAGTGGGCCAGCCAAATTCATTCCTATTCTACACATTCACCAGCCATGATGGCATCTGTAGCCACTGGCACCTTCCCAATTCACATCCACAACAATTCCAAAGCCCACAGTCGGTGGCCGTCCACAGCGGAGTGTTTACCATCAGCTCACCGCAGGCAGCTTTGTTGTGACACTTTCACGCGTAAACCCGAGAACACAAATCCAGACACTTGCAGACTCAGTTGTGACAGTAGTGACGGACGTGTTGGGGGGGGGGGCTTACGTATCTGCTGATGAGATTCCGGAGCCGGGTGAAATCCATCTTCACCACAGCCGCGCGTCGACGGCACTGCGCGGCAGAGACGTGCAGCTCTCCCTGGGTCCTCGAAAACGCTACCTGATGGGGACCTTTCTAGCAGGATCCATCCCTGTCCGCCGCCGTGTCTGTGATAGCGAGGAGCAGCGGTCTCTTACTCGGCTCTTCTGATTTGCATGGCATTCCCGGGAAGAGCCATGCAACGAGGGAGCGAATCCAAAAAGCCGCACTCAGTCCGCCGCAGGCTGCATTTCACGTGGAGGTTTATCGTGCGTGAACCTTTACAGACCTGCAGTGCTGTTTCCAAAGCTCAGTCCTCGTCTATGAGACAGTTGGAGCCTCGTAACAGACGGTCCCTCATGGAGACAGTCTCCCGCTCTGTGCCAGAGCCGTGCGGTGAAACGGCAGCGCTCAGCCGTCAGATGATTACGCTGCGCATGCGCACTGGTGTCCCTTCAGCTCCTGGCCCAAACATGTGAATCACAATAATAATAATAATAACAATAGTCACAATAATAATAATAATAATAAACCAGTTTAATTAACATTAGAGATCTCTTTACTTTTTACAATAAAAATGTGTACATAACGCAACAACAGGAGGTGAACCTGTAATATCAAGGTTTTTTCACATAAAGATACACTTCCAACAGAAATATTAACATGTTTCAAGCAGCAACTGAAATACTTCAATTATATTTTGATTGTTATCAATGATATGACTATCCCAAGTCTTTGCTATTATGTTCTAACAACAAATGCAAAGAACACGTTATAACCTACTGCCTCTACTTCTGATTATTTGTATCATTCTAGTAATTTGACAACTTTTACATATACTATATAAGTGAGGGAGTTGTACTGCTAGTCTGGCTGTTAGTCTGCAGTTATAGTAAATATATAGCATAATAAATTAGTACATCTCAAAAATATTATTAGCTTCATTATAATTAAAGTCCTGCTGGTGTGTTTTAAGTATAAATAAAATCAGGGATGGATTTTTTTAAAATTATGAATGCATCAAGGAGAAAAAAAGATGTAGCACTGCTGACAGACTTTAACTCCAACAGCAGGATATCTAAAATTAGCTTTATCCCCATGTAGGAGCAGCCTGTGGCTGTATGGTGGCAGGGCGCCATATGCACTGCAGACATTTCATTATGACTTTCAATTAGCACAGTCACTATCAATAATGCATACACGATATAGCTCTGTCTGCCCGACCTACTGGTGCTTTATGCAGCTGTACCTCAGGAACCCCATGCACCGGTGGCTGATTATGGCTGTGCCTCAATGGAAAGATTACTCACTCTGCTTCCTTTCTCTCCCATTTAGTATATGCATGTTATGCTTAGTGTTTATGGAAGTGCTTCATATCCCCTTTAGACTTTTTGTAACACCAGACTAAGCAGAAATGTTAGTTACTGGAGCATTTTCCCACACACGTAAGTTAATAATATCTAGTTGGAACAAGTACATTACAATTCCCTGAAGGAAACACCAACACTTCCAATTTACAGATTCTTTGCAGGTTAAAGAATAACGCACTACGCATAAGTCCTTCAGTGGGTTAGCTGCCATGATTTAACACATGTTCCTTCCCAAGAGCAGCTGTCCTGAGCTTTACATGTGAATCGGGCTGAAACTGCTGTTCAGTCTGTGGCGTAGGTGGTTGCTTCCACTGCTGTTACTGTGATAATTACATAGCTGACTGACCGTCCATCCGTGTGGAGGAACTAGGTCATTGTTTGCTCTTTCCTTCAGTCTTCTTTGTGGGCCAGGGAAAACAGCATATGGGCCAGTGGGCTACCCCCCCCCTCCCCCCCCCCCCCCCCCCCCCCCCCCCCCACACACACACAAACACAAACAAACACAGTCCCGCTGCGTGAAACAGAGCTGCCAAATAGAGAAAGTGCTAATTACACAACTATATTTACTTGTCTACTATAGAGCTTTCCTCCACTAGTGCATACAGGATATATGCAGAAAGATTCATTTGAATCCTTTTCCCTAGCTGGTTAGCTTCAAAAATATCAAATCCACATACTGAGGAGGTTTCAGTCGCCTGGATTTACTTCGAATGTGATGTTGGAAGAGAAAAAATGTAACTAACCATTTCAACAGGTTTAAAAATGGAAGAGGCTGCTTTATGATTGCCGATTGACTGTAACGTCATGCAGATACCGCAGTTTAACCCAAGAAGAAGAAAAAGAGCTTGATTTGAAAATTGCTGCAAGACATGGCTTCTGTCTTATTATTTATAATTATTCATTTAGGTTTTAAAATGCTGCAACATAATATAGTTTAATATTACTGTACACAACCTTTAGTTGCGGGACCTTTCATGATAGAGGTCCTGTGATATGAAGATTACATTTTAAGATAAGATTAAAGATTCGATACTGAAAAACTAAATCAATTTTCAAAGAACCTTAACGGTTCAAATTTTATTATTTGGCGCCATCTAGTGGTAGAAGTGTCAAAACACATGATTCCCCTCTGATATTCACGCGTGTCCACATGTTGTGTTGATGTGGATTCGGGTAATTGGGCAGCTAATGAACGCTTTGATTAGTCCTGCATGGTTGTGAAAAATTTTGACTTGATGACAGGATCAATTAGCAGAGGGTGATAATTACCGCAACGACTCAATTAGTTGTCACTTAAATAAATCAATTTGTGACGATGGTCGCTGACAGGGTTGTTGGGCAATAATAAAATAATGTGTAAATATTGTGGGTGTGTGTGCGTGACCTCCTAACACATGTCACAGGTTACCGGGTGCAGCTAATGCAGATTGTGAAGCTCTGCACACGCTGCAAGATTCAGGCCCCTCACTGAGCAGAGATAATAGGTGTGTTTGTTGTTCCTGGCAGTGCTGGTGTATGTCACATGCCTTCTCTCTCCATGCCCAGTCGGGGTGCCAAGAGAGGGGCTTAAACCTGCGTCTGGAGATGGGAGCTGTGGAGATCCCAGGGAGCGGATGCTTGGCACCATGAAATAGGATTTTGGGAAGGACCGAAGCAATGAAGCGAGAGGGAGAAGAGCCACTGCCAAGGCTTCTCTGCAGATTTGATGCCCCCCTCATCACCCTTCAAACATATTCAGCATGCATATGCGTGCACGTGTGCAGAGAGAAAAAGAGGGGGATTGGCGATGGATAGGAAAAGCAATGCAAGAAGCAGGAGTATAATAAGAAGAACAGTTTGGACGAGGTAGTCTGTGCCTGTGTGTGTGTGTGTGTGTGTGTGTGTGTGTGTGTGTGTGTGTGTGTGTGTGTGTGTTGGGGGGGGGGGGGGGGGGGGGGGGGGGTGCAAGTGAACCGTAACCAACTTCTACAACTCTCTAATCCTGCCAGAGGTTTAACCAGGTGCTACCATGGGTATGTCTCTGTAAGGGCCATGATATGTGTTCCTGTGTGTATACACACACACACACACGCACACACGCACACACGCACACACAATTTGTAATGGAAAGATAGCTGAACCAAGACGTGTTTGTTTCCGTCCAACTCCATGTTACAGATTACAGATTGTGATAATCTTACAGATTAATATATTTAACCTGTTTTTTTCTACTCCTGCAGGTATCAGAGACACTAGACAAAGGAAGGTCTGTTCCTATATGGCAGGATAAGACTCTATTTCATCATAAATTTAGCATGATTGTTTTCCACTGTATGTTCTCTGTGTTTTTGAATTCTTGAATATAAACTGTGCCAAACTAAAGTAAATTGTAGGGGCAGGTCATGTTGCTCTTAAAGGAGCTGATTGATTTTCTGCTTTTGTTACGAAGCCCAGCAGCCATGAGGATCAGTAATCTGTGTGACACACAAACACTATCAGCAGCTCAATGTGCAGAAAATACTCCTATCACGTATCATATCTCTCTCTCTCTGTCTCAGTTTCGCTAACTCCCTCACTCACTCACTCACTCACTCACTCACTCACTTTCCCTTTAATCAACACTCTTGGCTCTGTCTGTGTGCTGCAGATACAGACGAGAGTAAAGATGAAAAAAAGAAAGGTCTGGCTCACTTCAGCTGCGCTGACAGCAGGGATATAAAGGGGTGCAAATCAGTTCTAAATGTGAGCAGTGCAGATGAGTGAGGAGCAGAGATGTCTACAGAGATCCTTCTGGGCCTTTTTCATTTCATCTCACATCTTTCCATCCCATCCAAGAACAGACTCAAGTTATTTCTTTGTTGGAGCCAAGCTGCTGCAAATGAAGTGCAAAGCTAAAAGCTAAAAATCTTTAATAGTGTGAATAACACACATTTTAGGGCAATATCAACCTCTGCATCGCTCCCGCTCTCCCCCTTTCTCTCCATGAATTCACCTGTTGTTTGTTCTACTTCTGTTTTAAAATGCCTCCTAAAACCTGCCCCCCCTCCTTTTTTTAATTAGGAAAGGCTCATTCAATCATTTTGCCATCACTCATAGTAATACTGGTGGGTGCAAACTGGGCCTTGGCTCCATTCCTCAGGAGTAATTGGTAAGTGCAGGTGTGAGGGGACCATTAGCATACACAGCGCACGGCTCCAGTCCTAATGGCAGCGGGAAAAACACATATATCACATTAATGCTTAAAAAGTGATATCCTGCAACGTCGGAGAGCTCCTGCACTCAGACTTCAGACTACCGCCTGTGTGGACCAGACACATAAAAGAGAGCTGTGAGACAAAGCCATGAAGAGCACCTGATACCACCTTTTAATGTAAAGAGGATGCACGTGTATAAGAGCTGGAAAAGACTTGTGCAGAATGATGATCGCAGAAATAGATACAGTGAAATATAGAAAGCATGTTATTCCTGGGTCTTTACAAGGAGAAAACCTAAACATCTGAAAATAATGTTAATATTCATAATAAAAACAATAATAACATTAATATTAATACTACTAATAATACACAACAACAGCAACAATAATAATAATTTTGCAAGAAATTTGACATTTTCTCTAGGTTGTCGATACCTTTCCAACCTTATTTTTTAGGTTGATGTATATCTTTTTTTGAATGATCTATTTTAATCAGAGAAAGGTGCTGTGTGGATTCTGCAGGTTTGGTTTGCAGGCAGCAAAACATAACGTCTGAAAATCTTCAACCGCTCCATCGACAGTGATGAGTGGATGATGGATTCTGTACTCTGTACTATATAGAAAATACAAGAGTACACACGCGCGCACACACACACACACACGTGCGCGCGTGCACACACATATTCCTGTTTGCAGTTAACCTCACAGCGAGGCACCGTTTATGTTCCCACACACACACACACACACACACACAACACACAGGACTCCACATTAATGGCAGAGTTTGAGCCATGAGGGCACCATACGGTTCTTTTCTCATGATTGTTTTCTGCTTTGTCTGTGACTAACAGACGATTCCTTCTTTACATTTGCCAGGACGACCACGGCATACGGGGGTTGCATATTTCTGTGTATGTTTTTAGACATTTTAATCAGATTTTAGAGTTGATCCGGTGTATGTGAGAGGTGATTCTTGCCTGGAGCAGCCTGCGGGATATTCCAGGACGGGTTTTCTTTTAAACTGCATATGAAAACGTGTATGTGCTTCACTCTTGAGAGGTCAGCACGAGCAGTGACAGATTATTATGGGATTAGGACTGTCTCAGTTACCACATTGGCAATAATGACAGCGGCGTTCCTCTGATCTCTCCAGGACTAAGAGGTGTCAGTCAAACAGCAGCACCTTGCTGGGAGCAGACTCACCTGTAGGACGTTTTCTGCTGATCACATGTTTTACTCATGTTTTGTGTGCATCTGCTGTCAGAGAGAGAGAGGAAGAGGAAGGGTGTCTCTGACAAACCAGAACAGATGAGTGATTTTATGTTTTATGGAAATTAAATATGGCCTTCACCCTCCTGTCCTGCTCCCAGATGGTCCCTGTGGAGGGAGGGTGATTATCTGGCCCATCTGAGGCAGGGAACCTGAGAATGTTGATGTTGGGTGGGCAGTTCTATGCCACGCCAAGTCTCCTGTCCCCAGGAGCCTGAATATGATCCCCTTTAGCTGCCCCTGTCTCTGGTCCACTCCCTCCCTCCTCCAGCCTACCACCGGCTAGACTTACTGAACCACAATCCCCCCTCCTCATCACCCTGCGTCTCCACCCTGGGATAGATTTCCCTCCACCTGACAGTGTTTGGCCTGGATTAGTGGAATACCTGGACAGGTGAGTCGACTTTGGGAGGTGTCAAGTGCATGTCTGCGGGTCCATGGGGGTGGGGACGGGGGGAGGAGACAGGAAGGAAGTGAGAAAACGTGAAAGTCTTCTGAGTCGACATTCTCAAACGTCCAAATGAAAGGACCCTTTCAAATGTCGGACAGCGGGGGACAGAAGCATCTGGTCACGCAGCTCTAATTTAACACCAAATCTGGAGTCATTCACTCAGACCTAAACTCAATGATGAGCGTTTGTGCAGATATGTGTTGCCTTTGCGCCTTTTATAGGGCATATTTCTCTGACTGATAGACCCCGTAAACCAGGAGAAATCAGAGCAAAGGATTGTTCGCCAGAGAATTTAATGATTTTGGCCCAAAACAACCACAAATTATGTCATTTTTATTTTATAATTATCAGCAATCACAGTTCATCAAGGAAGTGTGTGTTTGGCAGACACTCAGACCTCAGAGCTTGGAAAGGGTATCATAGCTATGTGGTAATGAAGGCAAACACGTGCACAAAAGCCTGACTCAAACACAGGTAGGTGACTCAGATTTGACTGAAGACTGACGTAAAAAAGAGCCGTAAACAGATTTTGGCTCTTTGCAATATCGTCTTTACTGCCCCAGGAATAAAGGAGGGGCCAGCAGCACCATTCATAAAGTCCTACTGGCTTTCACTGTCAATCTGTCCCTCCTCATGATTTATCCATCGTCCTATAGACATGCGCTAATTAGTGTCGTCTTTGGTTTCCTGATGTGTGATATGAGTTTATCAGAGTGTTCTGTCAGGCTGCAGGGGTCAGAGAACAGCACAGCCGAGCCTTGACAAGAGAGGAGCAAAGTAGGTCACAGATCTGAAACAAAAAGATCCAATCTTTGGATCTAGAAGCTGAGCTTAGCAGCTGAATGGCTCAATGGGGTACCGTGTTCACCACTTTCATTCTCAGCACCACTGTGGTGCTGAACTCCTGGACCGGCTCTTTGATTTAAAACTAGAAAGTAAGCAAAATTAAAGTGAGTGTCAATAAGTGAAGCACTGAGGTGCAGGGGAAAACCAGGTTTTAAACAGATGTAAGCGCTCACTCTGCTGAGCATGTTTGAGGGAAGCGCTTGACCGCCCACTCACAAGTTCATTGTATATCACCTCAATTATTTTTATGGGCTGCTCTGCTGTTCTTTGGTATTTATTCATGTTTTACCATTCAAAAGAAATGGAAAAGAAGCTTGACAGACACAAATTCATCTTTGTGCATAGTCTGTCTGTCTGTCTGTCTGTCTGTCTGTCTGTCTGTCTGTCTGTCTGTCTGTCTGTCTGTCTGTCTGTCTGTCTGTCTGTCCGTCTAACCACTCATCCATCCACCCATCAACCATCCAACCACTCATCCATCCACCCATCAACCATCCAACCACTCATCCATCCATCCATCCACCCATTCATCCATCCATCCACCCACCCACCCACCCATTCATCCATCCACCCATCCACCCATCCATCCATCCATCCATCCATCCATCCATCCATCCACCCATCCACCCATCCACCCACCCACCCACCCACCCACCCATCCATCCATCCATCCATCCATCCACCCACCCATCCACCCATCCATCCATCCATCCACCCACCCACCCACCCATCCACCCATCCATCCATCCACCCACCCACCCACCCATCCATCCATCCATCCACCCATCCATCCACCCACCCATCCACCCATCCACCCACCCACCCACCCATCCATCCACCCACCCACCCACCCACCCATCCATCCATCCATCCATCCATCCATCCACCCACCCACCCACCCATCCATCCATCCACCCACCCACCCACCCACCCACCCATCCATCCATCCATCCATCCATCCATCCATCCACCCATCCACCCATCCACCCACCCACCCATCCATCCATCCATCCACCCACCCACCCACCCATCCATCCATCCATCCATCCATCCATCCATCCATCCATCCATCATCCATCCCTCTGCTGCAGCATACACTACGCTGTATACACTCAAAAGAGGGCAGTGTAACCACACATGCACCATCTGCACGAAGCTCTTCTCTGTTTCACACCATATAACCGATGCTGGGGTCTCTGCAGGCTTACCCTGTAAAAATCTAAACTTTGTTGTTCTACAATTCAAAAAAGAGGGGGAGAGAGAGAGGAAAAAAGACCATATTAAAAATGTGAGCATGACTAACATAATTTTGCCGGTTATGGTGAAAACCCACAGTGGTCAAGCTGTGAGGAAAAAGCTGTAATTGCTTCAACACCCACTGACCCCTGTGTAAAGTGCATCAGTACACCCGATGCCTAATTGTAAGAAAATTGCTGCATAGTTATTGTATTATTGTTTCAGTGATGGTGGAGAGGTTGCTCTGCCTGGCCCCTCATGGCATCATTAATGCAGCCTGGAGAGGCACGTTTAAATCAGATGGCATTGTCACAGGTGTGAATGCTGCTGTTCATGCATGTGATTAATGTCCCCTGTTCTGATTAATTTCGCCGTTGCAGTTCTGATAATGAACCAGGAGCTTAACAGTGTGGTACAAACCCGTGTGTGTGTGGGTGTGTGTGCACAGTACTGTGTGAGTGTTGTTACTCAGTAAGCCACATCCTTCAAACTGTGTTATAAAATAAGTTCAAAGCTTTAAGCACAGTAATTTTGAGTTTTTTTTAAAAAACTTTAAAAATGTCATCGTCAGTTCTTTCTTTGCTTCACCACGCATGCTATACTAAAAATATATTGTATGATATTATGTTCTCATTAAATATTTAAATTAATAGAGATTAATGAGATTTTTCAGGATAGGTTGTGCTTCAATAATATAAAAGTTGTTTTTTTGGCACACTTTATGACACTTAACTGCTTTTCTTAAGACCTACCAAAGCCATTGTAAGTGATATAATTACTTTTCCACAGGTGGAGGTGTCTGGCTGAGTCTGTGGTCAATCCTGAATGTCAGGCTGGAGGAAATCAACATAAACTACAGGCTGACAGTGCAGCCTGGCTCACTGTGGCGTCGCGATAAAGGCGGAATATTACGGTGAATCTTGGAGACGGGAAAGCAGCTGGCACAGGCGGCCCTTGCACATAAAGCTGGTGGCAGCCTGATATATAAATTCAGACACACTGACAGAGCTCTGGTCCCAAGGGTCTCCAGGCTCCTTCCTCTACCTGTGGTGTGATCAAACCAGAGCCCTGCTCTCAGGAAGGAAGAGGCTGCAGAGCTCAGTCATGCTCACTGTTGACCTTTGAGGTATAAGTCAATATCCTTTCTGGTTTGACTCCCAGGCTCCTTTGCACTGTTGCCACACCTTCCTCATCTTTTTAGTGGTGACAGAGAGGGAGGCCACGGGGGTCTGTAATTAGCTGGTTGACCCTGGGGTTGGGTTGTGTGACCCTGGCAGCCGCGAAGCGCAGATTCAGCCTGATCAGATGAGTAGTTCTGAGGGATCAGTGGTTGAAAGACAGCCGCCGCTGCGTCTCAGCCAAGCCAGTCACATTAGCCAACGCGGCCGAGAGGGGCACTGTTACAGGAACCTGGCTGCCAACCCAAACAGAGTCACACACACCTGTCTGGGTCCAGTGCTGACATAGAGACATAGATGCTTTTAAAACATCCATGGACACCAACACTGAGACAAACTACCTGCGAGTTCTCCTGTGAAGGAAGAGGAGTGGTTGGGAGGCTGAGGGGTAACTTGACCCATGTAGGGGATGGATAGTGGTGGGAGGGAAGGGAGGAGCAGAGCTGGCCCTTGGTCAAGTGCCTTGTATTCCACAAACAGGCCGCATTATATTACATTATACCTGAGACGCAGAGCCCAAGGAGACAATTCAAAGCTTGGTGACCCTCCCTTCGGTACAAGGCCGCCCACAGAAATGATCTGGCAGCCCTGAAAATTGCCAGAGCTTTTGCCCTTCCACACCTCACAGTCCCGGCTGGGAGAGGCTTCCCGAATCACTGAAAATGATCTTTTGCATTATTGTTATTGGATCTAATGCCTCTATGCAAGAAGTTCAATGTGCAGCATGACAGGTTGGCTGCTTTCTTGTATGTTAAGGAGGCAATTCTTGCAGGTGAGGGGTATTGGCAGGCTTTCGGGAAGAAAAAACATTTTATGCTGTGAAATAGGCACTAAATGTATTATTTTAGATCTAATCACAAGCTGTGGCTTCACAGTAAAGAAGAAATTCACACAAAATATGTGAATTGCTCTCTCGAATGTTGAACAATAGATAAATAACCATCCTTGTGGTTTAGTGCCAATCAAGTCTCTGTAAATCAGGACATTTAAATTTCAGGCAAATCTAAAATTAAATGAAGAATACATTTTTAAATGATTAAATATGGCTCATATTTAAATGTCAAGGACTGTGAATGAAAAGGTAAGGTGCTGCTGACTGATGCGTCTGCAACAGCCAGACACATTGGCCAACATGTCCAAGAGGGGCACTGTCCCCACAACAGAAGAGAAGCTAAGAACGTAGCCAAGAGACAGAATTTCTCACTAAAACCTTAGAAATGGAGTTTGGATTTTGAACTTTTTCCTTCTCCTTTATGGGCAACCATGATTTCCCTCTTTTTAGTATCTAAAGACTGAAAAAAAAAATCAACACAGGCCAAATTCTTCTGAAGTGGCTCACGTGTAATTATTTTTACTTTCAGCTGTGTTAAAAGCCCCGGTCTGTCGATACCAGGAACAGATGTACTGTACCTAGAAGTGGGTCAATAGTCGGTGAAAGCGCCTCAGCTCTCTCTACTGCTCTGTACACTCATTAAATGCAGGGAGATGGGTGGAAGGGAGACAGTGTCATCAAGGACACGCTAGGAGAGGTACACCTGAGACAGCTCAGCCACGACGCCCCGGGCACCTCGCAGCCTGAACGCTGGCTGGCGCTGTTTGAAGTTCTGACACCGAGAAAGAGAGACAAAAGTGTCTGGACCTGAAACTGCTGCCCATGGGGAAATAAAGGGCTGGGAGGAAACAGAGAGGACATAAGAGATCACATGAAAAGAGAATGAGAAAGGTAAAGAGAAGGGGTGTTGAGAGTGTGGACTGACAGGAAAAGAAGGAAAAAGGTCAGAGAGTGATTAAACAGGAACGTCTCCTCTGTCTCGCCTGTGTGAAAGTTGAGGTATCTTCTTTAGTAAGCATATTATTTAGTCTCACTTTCTGTCTCCCAGCCTTCATTCATCTCTACCTCCTTTACCTCTCTCAAGTCATCATGTTTACACAAGCTGTTCCTGCCATTTCCCTGTTGTCTAACCCTCTGCTGTTTTTCCTCCTTCTTTCCCCCTCTTTCTTTGTCTTTTTCCTGCTGGTTGGAAATCTGCAAGGCTTGCTCATCGGTGCCAGGCGCTGTTAATCCCCTCCCAAAGCACCTTAGCAACGCTAGGAATTTAGAGATGCTAAAAAAGAAAAAAAAATGACGACAACGACAACAACACAACTGTTCTTAACACTGGGCTCATATTGGCAAGAGTAGCCACATCTTGAGATGTGTGTGTGTTTTCCATAAGTAGTTCAGAACAATCTGGAAGGGTGTGATAACCAAGGATCTCTCAGGAGTGTGTGTGTGTCTGTGTGAGAGTGTGTGTGTGTGTGTGTGTGTGTGTGTGTGTGTGTGTGTGTGCGTGTGCTTGCGTGTAATGAGCAGGAGCCTATATTTATGTGATATAGTTCATACAACAGGAGCATCCTGGTAATCGCTGCATGTAGTCACCTGAGATGCTCATTATCTGGTCCCTCTACACATTCTGTGTGTGTGTGTGTGTGTGTGTGTGTGTGTGTGTGTGTGTGTGTGTGTGTGTGTGTGTGTGTGTGTGTGTGTGTGTGTGTGTTCATGTACTTGCTACATATCGAGTACCGAAATATGCATACTTTTAGCAAAGTTAGGACATTTTGGCTGGTCCCTACAATTTTAAATGACTGTGTGAGGTTTGAAACACAGTTTTAGAGTTGATGGTTTAGAATTGGTTTAGGTTGGGCTCTGGGGTTAGTTGTGATGTTGGGGTTAGGGTACAAAACTGGGGTTAGAGTTCAAAACTGGGGTTAGGGTTCAAAACTGGGGTGAGAGTTCAAAACTGGGGTTAGGCTACAAAACTGGGGTTAGGGCACAAAACTGGGGTTAGGGTTCAAACTGGGGTTAGGGTTCAAACTGGGGTTAGAGTGCAAGGCTGGGGTTAGGGTCAAGGTTAGCACGTACTGCTCGAGGTGGCTGTTATCTATGTGTGGATGCTTTTCATGCACCTGATTTAATCAATGACAGAGGATGCAGAACCATTTGTTTTAATATGGGTTGAACTTTAATTTTAGTCAAATAACTTTGTGAAGGAAAATAAAGTTTATTATAAATAATAACGCAAAGCTCCACTATTACTGTTGTATACAAGCATTACAGTCACACACATCACTGTCTAAATCTGTATAAATCAAATACGGGGCAAAAGTCAAATTATCAAGGACTCCTTTACACCTTAAATGAACATCCATTTTCTGTTTGAAGTATTAATTTACTTGCAATAGAAAAATAGATAAGGTTCATATTTTTATTCTTAGTCATGCACTCATCAGTAACACTGAAACTATTGGTAAAAATACAACACACAATGCTGCTGAATGGCCACTGACAGGAGGGTCTCTCCACGGAGGCCTGGTCCCGCTCAAGGATTCTTCGAGCTGAAAGGGAGTTCTTCCTTTCATTGTTGCTTGCTTGGGTTTCAGGCTCTGGGCCTTTCCAATTTGGATGGTAAAACGCTGCTGTATCATTTCAAGTCGAGCGCAAGTCTTTGTCATTAAAAACTTTTGAACATTTGACAAAAAACGATCAGATTCAAGCACAGAAAAGATAATTCAGACATTTTATCAGTTCTGCGTTTGGATTTCCACCTGTAAAATCACAAAAAAACTACAGTCTCTGACCGTCTTTTCCTCATGGACAGAACATCGGGACTCTTACTGGGCCCGTCATATTAAATCAAGGCTGTAGAAAAATATTCATTACAGGCTTTTTGACGGATTTTACAAATTAGGAACTGCAACGGGTTCTTGGATAAACATGTGAGCTGAGGGACTCAGAGAATCAAGACACTGGCGCTGGCTCTGGTGAAAGAGAAAAAGAACGGGGAGCTGTTCTAGATACTGCTCTTTTTCACTGAAACCTACGGTTGATCTACAGTTAAGCTGCATTAGGAAAAAAATAAAATCTCCGCTTTGAGAGCCGACTCTGTACTTACAGTAGAAGAGCATGTTGCTATAGAGGGACAGCGTTGAATAATTACAGGGGTAGCAGCACAGGGGAAAGTGCAAATGGAGAAAAATTGGGGGTTTGAACGTTGCTGACATTTTCCGAAAGGTCTTTTCACCCCGAGAACCTATATTCTAATGTTGGTCGTAATGATGGGCTGCCAGCAGAAGGACAAGGTGCTATCGGTTAATCACAGGCCCCTGCAGTGATCCAGGTCCACGGACGCATGGCCATGGTGGACACTCAGCTGCAACAGAGAGACAAAGAGGGGGACATCAAAAACAAATATCGCCTTTTAAGAATATTACAAGTCAAAGAGGCTCATTTCCACATGAATTGCTTCACTGATACTGTGATACCGCTGACAATAAAACACACCAACACAGAAGTGTGAGGATGGAGCCTATTCGAACTTCACCAATGTCCCACTGGTCCGAGTGTTGTGTCGCAATGGTGTCACATTTGTGCAGTGATTGTTGGTCCTTTCAGCCATCATATTCATTTTTGACGCTCGATGACGAATTTTCCTTGCCGTAATATTTAACGCCATAACCTTGACTGTAGTCTATATATGCAACAACCCTCATGAATGCATAGAATACTTCAGCGTTCTCAGCCTGCATTTTGAAAACTGTTACACCAGCATGAAGCCTCGGGTGGCACCTGACCAAGCTCCTTTATTGGGAACATGTTCACTCTTCTGTCAGCAGGTGTTCAATTAAAGTACAGATGAATAAAATATGTCTTCTTGTCTAAACATCTGATCGGCGATAACGATCTAATGGCTGCGGAAACAAATTGAGTAGGGTTATAATCATTAAGAGCAATTTATCTGGAACCTGCAAACACATGGCAGTGACATATGCATCCTTCAGTTTTTTTCAATCCGCCTGATCTAAACAACCTGGTATCCTGATCACCTGACCCAGCGGGGTTCAGAGGTCGGCCGGTTCAAACAGCTATCAGTGGGCTGCAGGCACCATAAAATGGTTGTTTCTTATTGAAAGACTTTGACCTCTCATTAACCCTCGTCTGTGCCTCACCAAGAATTATCACCTGACACAAAGAAGCAGAAATCCTTTACAGCATCTGCTGGGTGTGCACGAGTGCAGGCCAGCGATAGAAGAGCACTGCAGGTGTGTTTGTGCGTACAGCCAGCTCCATTACAGTTATGATGCTAGCAAACCAGTTGATTCAGAAAAACCAGCAAGGCTACTAACACGTGTACGAGCTTTGCCACCACTCATCTGCACTATAAAGTGCTTCATCAGCATGATACAAAAGAGCTGAAAAGCACAATCTTGGTGATTCTTCTGTGAGCATCCTATCTAATATCACAATCATAACATTATGGTCAGTTTGATTTTTAGCGCAATATAATTTAAAAAACCATGTGAATGCATTTTCTTTACATTTTTGGGAGACATTGATAATCGTCCGTTGAAGAGATGATTACTTTTTGAGAGACTTTGACCATTCATCTTCCAAAGATGAAGACCAAGATGTTTGATCGTAAAGTAACCTATACGTTATGCAACCTTGGATTACTACTGCCTCTATAGTATTCTACAGGTGTAATTCACGATATATGAAATGGCCTGCTTGGGTGGGTCTGCTCTATTCAAGTGCTTTTTGTAGTTTGCTTATGTGATGAAGTAATTTGCTTGTTTACCCACGACAACAAGCTAATTCTTCTTTAGTCCATGTACCCAAATCAGAACTCAGGCAGTGCTGGTTTTTTAAATACTTCCAAATGTTTCAGGAACACACTGATTAAGAGGGAATATTATTTCAACACAAAGGTCCAGTAGTAAATAAACAAGCTCTTGAGTTTTGTTAACATTCTGAGGTCCCTAAAATTTGATCAGTCATCATGTGACTACTGCGGTGAGATTGAAAATGATGCTCAGTTAGCCAGTGACTAAATAATGTGAATAAGATTAGACGGTTCTGACGCTGATCAGTACATTTGAAAAAAACCCAAAACTGCCACAAATGCAAATGTCTGTCTACATCTCCCGGAAAGTTAGGGGACATTAATCAAATCCAAATATTTTTCCCCTTGAGTTCCACAGGAAGACATTCCATCGATTGATCAATTGATTGAACACCCCCCCCCCCCCAACCAACCCCCCATCACCCCATCACCCCCCCCCCCCCCACCCCCACTGGCTTCTCCCTCAACTCAGGTCTCGGTGCCCAACTATGTTTCTCGAGGGATAATTGCTGCAAGCATGGGGTTGAATGGGTGGTTCTGTGTTTATGAGTATTTATGGATTTGTGCATGTGTATTTGTATCTCTGTGTGCATGTATGTGGGGGTGGGAAGGATCGGCTCTTGCGTTTTCTTTGTTGTCCCCCCGTGAGGCACTTTGTGCTACTCAATCAGTATAAAACCTGTCACATAAATAAACTTGACTTGATTAATTGTGTTTCATTCCCAACCTGCTGTAAGGCAAAGAGGATTTCATTGCTATAACAGTGTCGACTGATCAGTCAGTGAAGGCAAAATTGATCATGACTGACTTAAATAGCGAGCTTAATTATGAGCAGAGAAACCCAAAGAAGGTGGGATATATGTCCACTAACTGCTAACATCGAAACTCAAGTTCTAGATTATATCAGGCAGCTTAAGTAGTTGTGCTGTTAAAATGGTTTCATTAAAATGAGACAGAACCAGGTAAATAGTCCCATGCTGGTGGTCCTTTGACCAAAATAGTAACATTAGCAGCACAATTGCACAGCTAAAATACAGCTTTTAGTCCAGACTCATAAAGAAAAGGAAAGAAAGTAATAACAGTGCCCAGGTGGTGAGCTTCCCTCCAGTCTCTTCATGCCGAGTCTCACACTTGAATACAAAATGCTTCATATCCTAAATAAATCATTGCTTTAAACTGCAGATTCATCTGAAAAATGGTTCAAACATATTGCAGTAGATATTTGGAAATTGTGGTTATTACCCCAGAGGAGAGCTTTACCGTGCAAGCTCTTTGTTTGGCTCCCTTATTCTTTGCAATGATGTTAAGTTGGTGATCAAGACGGTCATCGCTCTAGTGAGGATTAATGATAAAATATACATGCTGCCATTGTGTTTGTGGAAATAATATAGGTCTATTGATGCCATTTTCTGGTTTGCAGGCTACTTGGTTTGCTTGTTTAAGAATTCTAAATATTAGTCTAAATTGTGCATTTGATGAGCTTCAGTAAAATAGTATGAATGCAGTGACTAATCAAGGCGGATGACTGAAAAGCACATCATACGATATCAAAAACAGCATTTTCGCCGCGCCATAAAGATGGCATTGTTGCTTTTCATTTACAGCAGGATCAATCCAAAATGGGATTCTTGTTATTTATTCTCAGATGTCGATCGTCCAAAATGGAATCTAGAATTTCTGTCACATTTGATTTGCTTTGTGTTCACACACTTAATAGCTGTTGCAAAAATGAATTTAAGTGACAAAATTTGCACAAACCTATATTCTGTCATAAAACACAAGAGGTTCCTTTGTGCCACTTTATTTGAAGGAAATCCTCTCTCGCCCTGCACCAAGCATCATTATCACGCTGCCTGGCATGGGAAAAATGTATTTTGATTGTGAAACAAGGCTTTTAGAGAACTATTGTTTCACTGGTTTAATAGATCTGGTGGTCGTGCTTCCGAGGCCGAGATAGTGGACGACCCAACAGTGACAAATCCGCTTTTACACACTAACTTATATTCCTTATATAAGATATATTCATATTTACTTTTCAGTTAGGGAAAAAAGTTGCATAGTGCATTGTCAGAAACTTTGAAAACATTAAGCCAGTGATAGTTTCCCTCTGCAGTGGTTTCTGAATAAAGGAAGAAATTAACCCTAACGTGTCTTTGAAGCTAGAACTTTCAATGCTTGAAAAACTCTCTTTGTGAATTGCTTTGTATTCTTGATTTGATTTCTTTGTTTCACAGCTTCCTCCAGATTTCTTCCACACAATCTGGATGTCTCTTCTCCCCATTTGCAGAGATACTCAGTTGTTTTAGCCTCTGAGGTGAGTTTCAATTTAACTTGATAATGAATGCCATCTAGAAACAATTTCAACACTCCTTTTCTTGAGCTAGAATATACTTTGTTAGTGGTTAAGTATATATATTTAAAAACTACTCCCAAAAAAACTGTGACTTTTTTGTAGTTAGAGATTTTTTCTTGTCTGATTCTGGGAGTCTTTGCACAAACCTCTCATGTTCTCTCCGTTTGCAGTTTGGCCCCTATAACCTAAATGCAGGACCCAAACTTTTCAGGTTTTTTTACCCTCCATCTCCTCGCCAGTGTTGGATTTGTGTGGCCTCAGCACTGTCCCGTGTCTATCACTCTTCTGGCGGGTTACTCCGGTCCCCCTCACACCTGCGCCGCTCCCAGGTCCCCGCAGGAATGCGCCAGGGCTTGTAATCGCCTTTGTGGGGGCTATTGAGTTGTACGGCTGACTGAAACTTCCCAACCTCACAGTGCGCTGGACGCTGAATGGAGCTCAGCGTGGGGCGGCTCTCCAAAGCGCGGCCGCTGCCAAATTCCTACAGTGGCGCCCCGCAATCACTCCCACACAGACGCCGATATAGGCCGCCGGGGAGGTTGAGGGGGGAGGCGTGGGGGCTCGGGCTGTAGTTGTAGTGTGGAGTGTGAGAGCTGGGCACAGCGGAGAAATATAAGTCTAGTCTTTACGGTTAGTTGTTGGCCTGGAAGTGTGATTCAGATTCATCGCGTGAATTCATCGACGGAAAAGTTGAGGTGGTTTTTGAGCAAAACTAATTGCACACACACACACACACGCACACACACACACACAATATATATACACAATATATATATATATATATTTTAAAAAAACAAAAACAATAGCGATGGGTGAAAGTTGGAAAAAGGAACGTTTCCCTCCAACTTTCAGGACACTGGCGCAGCTGTGTTTCGGTACATTAGGTCTGCGCGCCGCCATGCCGCGGTAGCTGTGGGCAGATACAGCAGCACTGCAGGATTAAGAGGCAGCAAGATTGTTAAACATGTCAACGTGTAATTGCAGATAAGGCCCTTCCGAGGAATTCATTGGCCCAGTTGCTTTCTCTATTTCGCGCTAATCTCGCCCGGCACATTCGCTCTGTGCAATCTGTCTCCATAATCTTCTGTGACAGAGCGGACGACGAGAGCAGCCTGCTTGGTAATTTTTTAGGAAAGGAGGGGGGTGCGCGGAGAAAATATGCAGAGGCGTGATAAAGTGACGCTAATTATCCCCATTTAGGACAGGCAGTGCAAGGGATCGGGGCTTTACGAGCAGCCGAGTGTGCTGGAGCTGATGGCCTCCTCGCACAGAATATATCGGTGGCTACAAGATAAGAGTATCGCGCGGTGGAAAGATTTATTGGCCGGTTAGCTCAAGCGCACGCGCGCACACGAACGCCAAAACAAACACACACACACACACACACACACGCACACCCTACACTTACCACCCCCCCCCCCTTACCACCTCAAGGTGTAATTTATTCGGGTTAAATTTGCCAGAACGCTTCCCTTTTTAGCCTGGCGATGCGCCGTGACGCGCTCCACCTCTCCGCGCTTTCACGGTTTTAATCCGGATCTCTTCACATCAACAGATAAGACTCCATATACAGGATGAGGCCATTCCGTGCCACAGGGCGCGCTGCGCGGCGCGTCGAGATGCCGTCATACGTGCTTTCTTTGGGATGGCTTTGAAATTCAAACTCATTTGCAGACAACGTTCTTCTTATTTCTGTCAACCGATCAGGCCGACACGACACGCTCCGCTACAAGGCCTAACAGGTTTAATTGACATACCACGTAACGTGTGTGAAATAGGCCCTTTAAGTATTCCAGATTAATTGATTCTTAAAAATAGTTAAGTAGGCAGAAATTAAATCATTTGCATGTGTATGGCCTGCATCAAGATATGAAGCCTACAGACAATTAAAATGTACACGTCAAACCCAGCTGTGACCTGTCAAAAATTACGTGATTCCCGCATTCTGCTCTAATTAAAGGCATAATAACCTGATAGACTCGATTGTTTCTTAACAGACCAAACGCGCGGCGTTTGGATAGTATGATGGTAATGAAGGTAAAGTCACAAGTTCTAAACTCAGACATAAAGTTCTGAACTTGTCATCCGTCATCGTGCCTGATGGGCCGTGGAAAAACTTCAGTCTATATCACAGTTCTGGAGATCTCGTTTTGGGGAAGTTCGAGGCGTTTTGGGGAAGTTCGAAAGTGGCGGCGTCGAGTGGAGGGAATCCTAGACATTTACAGGCTTTACTTTAATTGTTTCAGTTTTCTGGTGGAAATTTAAAACTTTGTGACCGATCAAAAAAATCTGAACTGACCATCTCGCTGTTATTCATTTAAAAACTACTGACTTTTTATGTTGATTAATAATCAGTGTTTATTTCATGCGACCGAAAAAAAATTCTATGTTTTGTGATATCAGATTTACTTTGGACATATTCTCTAAAAAATAAATGCTTTAAGGACGAGCGCAGCGTTTACAGCAGATTGAGTATATTCATAAATAACTACAGAATGTTTGTAACTAAACTGGTGATGAGAATAATAATAACAACAACTAAATGTTAGTTACTTTGTAATTCAAACAATCTTCAAGTCAATGAGCTAAAAAAAATAAAATTACTTGAAAAATCTTTTTTTTTATTATAAGAAATATCAAAGATTTTCGATTTGAAAATAAGTCTGCGTTTAAGCGTTCAAATAAGTGGTTTTTTTCCATGATTTTGCAATTTTTTTGATCTTGGTTTAATTAATCCAACTGTTGAAAATTTGTCGACTATTTGAAAATCAATTAAATAGCAGTCCATTAAATCATTTCATGAATTAAATGAACTATATAATCGCCTTTCCTCTCTATATATTTCCATATTAGACATTAAATTCTGTAACACTGCAAAACAAAATTAAGAACCTATAAGATGTAAGTACTAAACTTTAGCGCATTTTGTTACTTGTTTTCTTTTACAACTTGTTGGTCATCACTCATTAAAAAATGATGAATCTATTAATTGACATCGTATGTTTCTTTTTATATTTGTGTTTCCATATGTTAGACAAACTCTCTTTGCCAAAATCGTCCCTTGGCCTCCGGGCTGATGGTTTTTACGCACAATTACGCACAATCAATTCCAATATTTAAAAGCTCGGGGGATCTGCGCAGCAACGGCATCAAAATTTAAACAGGTGGCTATTTTTCCCACAAGACGAACAACCCCCCCACCCCACCCCCACCCCCATCCCCCGGACATTCTGGCGCCTTTAACAACAGAAAAGAAACACTCCTGTGCACATATTAAATAATCAATCTAAGACCGTTGTCTTAAGAATCAAAGCAACATCTTGTGAAATTTATTCAATTCTTCTTCATTGCAATATCAGAAGCTTTTCACCAGCAGAAAAGCATTCAGTTACAACAGCAGTTGCCCATCATCCTTTAAAATATTAAAATTATTCACAATTTACAATAATTAGTGTTACAATAAAAAGAGATGATTTCCAAGAATTAGGACACAGGCTTCTGCAAGTGAAAACAAATGTTTAAAGAATGTGACTTTTCTATACGCTTAAAAGCACTTCCTTCACTTAATGACACGTTATCTCATTTCAAATAACTTACAGAACCCATCAAAATATGAGACAATTGAACCAAACCCTCATTCGAACCGGATGCTTCCTTCAACTAAGACAGTGAATAATGGACAAAATGATGGAAACACAATATCCAATATCTCAGCATCATATTTGTTATATAATTCCACTGGTGGCTATTCAAAAAAGCCGAGATGAATATGCTATTTATCCTTCATTTACAATATCATAAACATTCTGTACAAAATGCAGGTAGTTCTCGGGAGCGGGGTTATTTAGAAAAGAGGTAAATATTTGGTTATGTGTTCGTTTGCAGTTTTCAATTACTCTGTGAGTTCTAAATGTGTGTTAGCGGGACTGTCCCGTTCACTCCAGCCGTGGCGCTCTGGTAATGTTGCGGCAAGGCATGGAGTCTACTTTGCATTGACGGATCCCCCGGCTCTCCGGTTGGTAAATACATGCTTATCATCTCTCTCAGGTCTCCGGGGCAAGGACCCCGTGAGTGTGTGCTGCTGACGGGAGGGCTTACACTTGGCTCTGACTTCACCAGCGACCCTAACGTCCCCATGGCAGCTGAGGAGGACACACTGGAGCCCTGGTGCTGTGTGTAGCTGATTCCGCCGTAGCCGGACGGAGAAGCGTTCATATAGCTCTGAGAGTTTGAGATGGGGCTGTACTGGAGGGCTGTCATGTCGTAGCGGTGCATTGGCTGGGGGTTGTGCGTGTGATGGTGGTGTGAGTGGTGGTGGTGCGCACCGCTCCCCGGGTGCTGGCTGTAGGCTAGCTGAGCCTCCTGCATCATCGCAGCCGCCGCTGCGGCTGCAGCCACCTGCCCCGAGTACGCACCGTTCGCCCAGCCGTTCATGTGCGCGTAACCCGTACCGGCGGAGCCTCCGTGACCCCCGGGGCTCTCTAACCTCTGTCCGACCCCAGACGAGCTCATTCCGACTCCCAGTCCAACTCCACCGCCCCCACTGGGCCCAGAAAGCAGTCCACCGGCAAGTGAATATTTGTCCTTTTTCAGCAGCGACTTGGTCTTCCGTCTTGGACGGTACTTGTAATCCGGATGCTCCTTCATGTGCATGGCTCTCAACCGCTTCGCCTCGTCGATGAAAGGGCGCTTTTCAGCCTCGGACATCAGCTTCCACTCTGCGCCCAGTCTTTTGCTGATCTCCGAGTTGTGCATTTTGGGATTCTCCTGTGCCATCTTTCTCCGCTGTCCCCGAGACCACACCATGAACGCGTTCATCGGTCTCTTCACTCGCTCCTGATTTGCTTTGGACCCGCTATTCGGCCCCGTTTGCCCCGTGTTCGTGTTCGTTTGGGGGCCTGGGGAATGGAGGTCAGTTTCCATCATCATGTTATACATTCACCTGGTTTTAAACTTCGCCACCAACAGAGAGAAAAAAAAGTCTATTTGAAGCTAGACCAGGCGCGTGAAGGATCGGGTGCGCACAAGGGTTACAAAATATACTAACCCCAAACAGACGAGACGAAAATAATCCAGAGTGGATGTAAATGTTCTTGAATCAGTATTTCACCCTGTCTTCGCCCGGGCTGTTCACATCCACTGAGACAGAATATGCATTTGAGCCGTGCACTTTCCCTGTCGGAGTTGAGAAGTTGGTTAAGGCGGCGGCCATATGATGCGCTCTGACAGCGGTTAAATGAGTCTGGAGCGGCCAATGGGGCTCCAGCAACAGAATGATTTGCATGGCGTTTGGTCAGGTGACTAAAAGACCGGAGAGGAAGAACACGTTGGAGGAGGAGGGAGGTTAGTAGGAGAAGGCGGAGGAAGAGGAGGAGGAGGAGGAGGAGGAGGCGACGGAAAGGAGCGTCAGCCTCACAAATAGCACAAGGCATTTCAAATTTCCAAACACGCTCTCGGAGACCTTAGTAAAACAAAAATAACCGTGAATCGTTACTGATGGAGAGGTCAGTAAGTGCAGCAAACGTCTCATCAAATGTTCTTGGGCACTTTTACAAGCAAATACTTCCAATTCTATTTATCAGCAGAAGCGGAATTCAGTCTAAGACTGAAACGAAATGGCCCTGAAGTTGGAAAATAAAAGCAGTTCCACATATTTACCGGGTTATTTTACGCGCATCAAATCAATCTCCAAGTCTGGAAGATATCATGACAGAACGCGTCAGAGCAGCAGCGAGAGCGAGGAGTGGGGGGAGAGAATGTACCCTGCCTCAAAGATGAAGTGAAAGACTTTTGTAAATAGTCTATTTACAATACAACAAAAGGGACCTAAGAGGAGAGTCCCAACAGGATCCTCTGTATGAACGTCAAATTGGCGACATTTTCTGAGGAAAAACGACGTTATCGCCGTCTACTGGCCGTGACGCACGGCTCCTCGCGCGTACTCGCGGATGAAAAAGGAAAACTGTCCGTGCAAACTTCTCTGTCGCGCTGAGTTTGTTAAACATTTAAGAGTTGCGTGCTTTCTTTAAACACGCGCCTAGCGCGTATGTTTCGCGCTCCGTGCATATGTAATTCAGATTTCACAGCTGACCTCCCCTCAAAAGCCCAATCAACCTCTAATTGAAAGGGAAAACGAAATACCACTTCCTGCGGCGTGACTAACGATTTAATTACTCGGTCGTCCTTTGCTGTTTTTTTTTTTTTTATCATTATTATTTTAATTGGAGCTTAGTCTGAGGTATCTCTTTGTTTAGGGCCTTGGGGAGCGAGATCACTGAACGGATCCGTGAGTCTCCAGCAAAGGGGTTAACGGGATCCGGATGGTCCGGATGGTCAATAAAACGTTTTCAGTGATCCATGTGCCTTGAGGCCCGTCAAGGATGACAGTATAATGATGCCACGCAGAGCTCTGTTGCAGAGCCGAGTGCCACTGCAGGCATCGTTTGAGAACACGGAAATTCCTTATGATTAAGACAGATGCTTAAAATATACAAAACGATAATCAGCATGAATTGTAAATTCGCAAGCTAGCATTAGCTTATTGTATCATACAACCTGCTAAATAATGCTGCAAAAAACATGATTTTGATTTTATTTTATTTTAATATAAACATTACACCACTGAAAAGTATATTTAATTAATTAATTAATTAGGTTAATTAATGTACACATTTTAATTATGAATAAAATATTAACAAATATTTTAAAGGCAATTAAAACATTGTTAAAGTAGATTACAATGAAGTGTTTGACTGAATTTAAAAATGCATTTATTTTTATTAATATTATTATTATTATTATTATTATTATTATTATTATTGCAGAGGATTATCATGTGTTGTTATATTCTCTCCATCAACCTGCTCCATAACCCCCCCCCTTTCTAAACAAATTTTCAATTCTCCACGCCCTTTTGTGCGCGCCCCCTGTAACAGAATGCGTGGACCACATGCACGATGATGGTGCACAACTGAGAAGGTCAAGAGTGAACACTCTCAGTGCCCCATCATCCAAAAATTAATAAATGAAGGACTGTATCCTACATCTCCACGGCACTGCCTTTTCAATCTCAACTAACCCATAATGGCACAGACCCAAAATACTGATCATTTTCCCCAGTGCAGCTCACCTAAACGTGTGCGCGTGGGTTGCACGTGTCATAGTACGTGCACACTCCTCAGAGTAAGGGGCTCTGGGTAGTTTGATCCCTAGGTGACCTGGTGAACCAGAGCCAGATTAGGGAAAAAGCAATTGTATTTAAGCTGCAGCTGATTTACTGATTACAACTCTTCCAAATCAAAAACACCACACGCATCATGATAGACAAGCAGAAAAAAACATTCCCAATACTCAACCTTGAAGTAGATATTTTTTTCTGAATAAAAGACAAATTAATGTATATTTTAAACTGAAAACGGGTCAGCGGCAGAGCAACTGGTAGCAACATGAAAACAAAAAGATGTCCACTTACGTTCCCTGATTAGAGGAAAGCTCACATCTACAGAAACATACTGCACAGAACGCACGCTCCCCGGATCAGATAAGAATCTCATTGTAAAGACTGTAATTCTCCTCACCCTGCTATTTTCGTATCAACTATAATCTTTGCTTGAAAAATAAAGAGAGAAAAAGATTTCACGCACAGAATGTAGGATCAAAATGTAGGATCTACCCGGTTGCTTTCCCTCCGTGCAGAATTGACAGAAGCAAACTTACGCGTGGCGAACTCGCTCCCTCTACTGCAGACCAAGTGGGCAGATTTCCCCTCCATGCTCCCAAAGCAGTCCTAAACCCTACAAAGCTTCATGTAAAACCGCTACTCCCACTACAATCTGGCCGCTAAGTGCCAAGGCCGTCTGTGTCGGGTGCCCAAACCCACCACTCAACACTGAGGGGCAGAGACAAGAAGAAATGGCATTTATTATACACCCTCAAAATACAATTCCAAGTTATTGTTTCTCTCTGCGAAAGGGGGCTTGCTTCTGACACAATGAAGCATCTTTTGTGTGGCGCAGAACAATACTAAACAAGTATTCTAATAAATAGCCACTTTTTTTGGCTTTCCAGGATGAATGGGCTGCAGCGGCGGGGTTCTAAAAGGCAGCTGTGGTGCATACGGGGAGGAGGGGCGAGGACTTGAGGAGGAGCCCAGCAAACCCCTTCGCCTCCTCCTGGATACTGACTTCCATTGCCTCTGCAGCAACAGGAAAAGATGCAAAGACAGGTGGAGGGGAGGAGGGGCTGTGGGCATCGGTGGGGGACGATATTGACTTTGAGGCCGTTCATGTTCGGCATACACACAACAACATCGTCCCCAAATCATCAAATATTGCCTCATACCTTAAAGTCCACGGTGTGTGATTACATTTAGTATATACTGCACTAATGACAGCTTGAAAGCATGTGGCTTTGACAGCCTCACTCACACACACACACACGCACACACACACACACACACACGGGAGAGCTCTGACTCTGGGTGTTTTAGGAGCATTGATTCATTAAGACACTTTATTTATAAAAGAGACCTTCACAGCTCAAGAGGTGTCATCCAACAACATTCATCCCAGATATGACGAGTCATGACAACTTCTCTATTTTCTGACTGGTGGGTAACAAAACCTTTTTTTATTTTTTTTACTTTGCACTAAAATATTGCTTCACTGTTAAACACCTCTATATTCTCCACATACACAAGAGCTCAGACAACACTGCATTCTGACACTTTATGTGATTCAGCGTAGATAACCTCGTCATTCGGCCGTATTCCTGCATCAAATAAGTGCTATACATAATCAACAGGAGCAGGAGATTGACACAAAGTGGAAAAGCCCAAAGTAGGGAGCTGAAACTCTCAGTGGGGGAAATTGGAGGCATATCAGGGCTAAAAGCATCGAGAAAACAAGTCAGACAAGTACCTAAAAGGTCTTTGCTCACTTCGGGACTTTTCTACAATACACTCACCTCTTTCATATAACAGCAAGAAACACATTTGTGCCTCACAAACAGTGTGAAGCAACAACCACTCTGTATAAGGATGCTGTCATAAAAACGTCAAGGCTCTTAAATTAGATATATATGAAAGAAAGGCCCATCCCAATGCAAAAAACAGCAGGAACAATTAGACAATCTATGCTGATAATATTCAAAATAGCAGATGACATCAAGGATGAAAAAGACAATGTGACACTGCTCTTATTGAGTTTCAGAGCAGGACGTAAACAGCACAGAAAGGGTGATTTTTTTTTTGACGGGGAGAACACAACACACCATTTTAAATCCAGGACACTCTTGTACATAAGCAATCTGTTCTTTTGTTGCTTCTTGTGCTCTATTTTCATCTTCTTCATGGTAAATTGTAAGAGAAGAGGATAAGGACTTGATGGAGTGGTGAGTAAGAGACAGGATGACATGAACAAGTGTGAAAGTGAGGGGAAAAACAGAGTAAGACAGAGGCAGGGAGAGAGAGAGACAGAGAGAGACAGAGAGAGAGAACAGGGAGGCCAGTGTCAATCCCAGAGCAAACAGCAGTGGATAATCATGGGCTTTAGGAAAACACTGTGTCCATAATGCTATTAGCCAGGATTACCTACTCCAGCAGTGAAGGCGAGACTCTCTTCACAATGTGCCACAGACCTTTCAGATAATCATCTTATCACAGATGACAAACCCAGAAGAATCATCCCTTTATTCAAGAATGGGGGGAAAAATCTACAGCTCGTTTTGGATGAAGACATATTGTAAGCCTAAATTATTCAAGTGGAAAAATATCAGATTTTGAAATTAGCACGCCACCTGCCTCCACACGCTCGCTCTCTCCCTTTTTCATTTTCTCCCACTGTCTCTCTCTGTCGCAGGGTGCTTTCTCCTTTTCCCGCAGGGCAATTAGAGACAAGATTTTATGCATTGTTCAGCTTATCAATTAGCCATAACACCTTCCCCTCTGATTGGTCTGTAATGAATGTAATGGTTTTAACAGTCAGGAGTTGCAACTCTTAGAGGTGCCGTGCTAATGGTGTCGCCACAGCAATGGGAGTCACAGTAACAGCTCTGCAGAAAGGCAGGAAGGGGGGAGTCAGGTCTCCTAGCACGTCTCTAATTAGAGCTCACAGTCAGTCATTACTGATGTAATAGGGTGTAACAGTAATGGCTATCAGGCAAGCCCCCACAAACAACAGAGGGGGGTTCTTGTAAGGTGAATGGAGCAAAAGATTTACGGAAGAAGATGCAGGGCAAAAAAAAATCAGAAGATTAGGGTGAGGAGAGGAGCTGAAAAGGAAAGTTGGAAGGGAAGAGGTGGAGGTCAAGAAGTGAGGAGAGTGATTATGGGAAGGAGCGCCCAGTAGCAGAGGAGGTTTTTAATGGGCCAGAGCCCATTAAGGGCAATCCCTTCTTTGATGAGGGCAAAATCTATCAAGCGGCATCCAAGACAAAAACAGAAGCTGTCTCTTAACTCCACAAAAGAGCCATTTTACAGGTTATGGTTAACAATATCCCAGATTACGATCACGGTTAGCTCTGTAACACCCTGGACGGTGGCACAGCTTCTATCGTGCTGCCTCCACCTACAGGACAGCCCAAAGGTATGCTCAAATGTCCAAATCTGCCAGTATTGCCATTGTGGATGGGATGGATTACAAGGATTTTACAGTAAATAAAGATTTTATTTCTTAGACATTTCACCACCAAAGGATTTCCTGCATAACATAAATAGTCTAAATATTCAGATTGTGGAAATCTCAACAGTTCCAGCACTCTTGGCCGTGACATGGCTGAAATGGGATTTAGAGGACAAAATAGAGATATGCAAAGAGAGCGAATAAGTTAAACAGACAGAAGACGCTCGTGTGACAACTGGTGACGACGTCCTCCAGTAACAGTGTTTACTGGGCTGCTGACTGCACACTGACAGTTATTTAATATTTGATGTGTTTTGCACCTGCTGCAGAGCTCCAAGATGGTCTTATTTTTGGGACACGCGCAGCCTCAGGCTTGAATTACTGGTGTGAGGCCACATGAAGACCGAGCGGTGTTTATGGATGGACATTCAAATGAAAGATCTAGGAAATTGTAAATTACCAAATGGCTTTTTTTTGTTTAGTGTTTAGGTAAATTTGTCAAATATTTGACCAACCTGAGGTGGATATAATCTACCTCAAGCAACAGCAACAATGACAGCGTCAGCGTGCACAGCACGTGGGAAAAGGTGCATGAATCATTTATCTCCCGGTCGGCTGATGGTGTAAACACAATTATTGTTCGTGCTAAAGTGACATATTAGTTTTCACAGCAACAAGTTGTGCGTTGCGGTTCGCACTTGTGGTAACCTGACCACAAACAAGCGGTTAAAGAAAACAACCTCTTCACAAGGTACAGTTAGCAGTGGTGCATCCATGCTTTTTCATATAGTTTTAGCACCTGGAGTTGTTCATGGAAGACTCAATCCATTTTCCAAAGTCATTTATAGCAACACCACTGATCAGACCAGATGTTTAAAACATTTGCTCAGAATATATTTTGTGAAACAATGAGTGGCTGCTTTAATATCTGCCCTGTTTTACTACAATTACATTTATTTCATCTCATGATAAAGTGCTCTTACTTTCACACAAAGGGCGGAGGAAACAAAGCAAATAGTTTCAAATATAAACTGTAACTTGGATAGCCGTATGAGATTAACTTTAATATATAATGGGGGTTAAAAGGTTAATCGTGTTTATTTGGCAATAAATACTAAAGGGTTAATCCAGTTTTTAGTTCTATACAGGTTTGAACCTAAGAGGAACACTGGATGTGTAAACTCTTTTGCAGGAGCAGCTTGGCCTTTGAGGGAGCTGCAGGACTTCAGCAGGAGGGGTTCTGTGTGTCTCGGGTCAGCCTCGGAAGTGTTTGTAAATATCTAAGTGTGTCCTCAGTCCCTCAGCCAGAATTTGAAATAAGGTCATCATCCCCGGGTGGCCCAAAGTCAAAGCCTCTCTTCCTCACCTGCCCTTTTGCTGTCATCTGTTGTTAATTCTACACTTCACCCACGTCCCACTCTTCCTCCTTCACTTAAATTCTTTTTCTTCTGCCTGTGTCACCTTTGTGTACACTGCCATGGCCCGTTGCAGCTTCAGTTCCACAGCACAGCCTCTTCACATATGCTCACTTTTAAAGATTGCGCTGCACCCCAACCACTGATGCTCATTTTTGTTTGCTTGTTAGCTGTTTTAATTTGTCTCTGCAAAATGAAGCTCCCAATAATTCTATTGGCCTTTATAACTGTAATATTATTGCAAAAATGAATTTTATGGATTAGCAAAACAATAAAGTAAAAATGGCATCATTAGTAGATAAGGCAGGTAAAATTTATTATTAAAGTGTGTGTGTGTGTGTGTGTGTGTGTGTGTGTGTGTGTGTGTGTGTGTGTGTGTGTGTGTGTGTGTGTGTGTGTGTAACGCCTGGACTAAAGCAGCATAGATGCATATCCAATAGGACGCAGAGTGAGCAGGACAATAACATACAATTCTTATGCTAATCAAGGAGGCCATTAATGTTTACATTCAAAATCGGGGTTTTCACATAAATACATTCAGTCCCGGCTAAACTAAGATAATTAGTTCCCTCTTAAACCCATATTCCATTAACTCAGGTGAATCCATCTGAGTTTCATCAAATTTCTGCTTCATTTTGCATGATAATGCAATTTAAAAGCTAATGACATATTCAGACTACTTGCAGAGCACCGACGAGGAAATAATATATGTGAAAAAAGGCTTTTACATGTATCAGTAAATATTTGTGATTCCTATAATTCAGCGTGTCTGATTCATGCATAAATTAAATCTATAAACAGCTTATTGGAAATTAGCGACTGATGTTTAAATGCTCCCTGCTGCTTTTCTGCACAATTTATACCTGAATATTACAATACTGGCAATGATGCTGAAGAGAGGCATTTTCTCACTTGAATGGGTTTACTTCAGTGATCCCTCCCCAGTACCATCAACCCACCCACCCAGCCACCCACACACACACACACACACCACACACACACACACACACACACACACACAAATTAACACTGAATTTACCTGATGTACTATTACTTTGGTATTGTGGATGTGAAGGCATATTCATCAAAGACAGAAGAAAGTAAGTCAGTGATCCACAGGAATGTGTGTGTGTTGTTGTATTTGTTAAATGTATAAATAAAAGATGGAAAATAAACCCAGCGAGGGAGGATAGGATAGTGCAGTTAATTGTTTCTAACTCAATTTGTTAGCAGTTTAAGGAGCATAAGTTGTATTACCATCAAGCTGGGCTGGTTTATGATGGGTTAGGCTAGCTCTTTAATAATTGTTGTGCAAAGGAGCAACAAAGATAATGAATACAAGAAGAGTCATATGCATATGTGGTGGTGTTTTTTTTACTGTGCTAAAAACCTTAAAATGGTCAAAATTCCTCTCGTTGTCTGTGACAAATTAATGTCGTGCAATATTTGTTTTTTCAATATTCTTTATAATAACACATTTACTGTCCTTATAACACTTGTGATGAGCACACATGCACACACACACACACACACACACACACACACACGCTGTAATGGATAGGAGCTGGCTGAGGGCGTCTGTCAGGGGCGACTGTTCTAATCAGAGCAGTGGGGAGAGAGATAAAGGAGAAAATAATGAGTGTGGCATCAGGCCTTTCATAGCGCAACAAAAGGCCACGGGATCAGATAGACAGACACAATGTGGAGAGGAGAGGAAGAGAGGGAGAGAGAAGAGAGGGAGAGAGGGGGAGGGACAGGAGGAGGCCAGGTGGAGAGAGAGAGAGAGAGAGAGAAGACAGAAGGATGGAATGGGTTTGCTAATAAGCCATCTTGCACTGTAGGCGATGCAGGGAGTAGTAGGTGACATTATGAAATGCAATTTTATGTCTGCTGCTTCACTTGGAGAAAGCCAGCGAATGGGGCAGAGGGAAGTTTCTATGACAACATCAATTATTTTGCAGACAGAGCGGTCCTCCACTGCACGTTGATTATACATGCGTTTTCCTGCATGCGTCCTTCAGTTTGTTCCTATCTGAGAACACTTTGGTCGGCCTTGTGTCCTCTTTCCTCCCACTGATTAGTCTTGCTTCATTTACCGGGCATGTGATAATTTCCAGCCGTCCTCTGATTATTAATGCTTAATTTACCCAGATTACACTCCTTTGATTATTAATGCCTAATTTAGCCTGATGACTCCAATCATTAGACAGTAGCCAAACTGAAAGCAAACAACCTCAGTAGGCTTCCAATGCACCGATAGAGCCTCTTCTACAGATAATGATACTGTTCAGGGGAGCCAGTGGGCTCGTGGGTGTTAAGACTTTACCCGTATTTTTTAGGCAAACTCCCATCAAACTTTAAAGAGAAGAGAAATACTAATTAGAAACTGCAAGCTTGGAGGAATAAGGCAGGCAGAGTCAGAACAGAAAATCCTATTCAGAGACTTAATGAGCTTGTCGAAGCTGAATAATTGATTTCTAATTCTAGCCCGCAGCTGTTGACCCAACTACGCACTGTTTTGAATGGAGCTGAAATATGTTGCGCTCCAACTTGGCACTGTTGACTTTCCGTCGCAGAAGCGTTACTAAAGATTGTACTTCACGCTTTTTCCCCCCCAAGGTTTTATTTAATGTGAAGTTTTCACATTTAATTAGCTGACTTTAAACAAATAAAACCAGACTTTGACAGCTATCGCAGGTAATTCCTTTGATGACTTAATCCGTAATATCTCGGGCCGTGCACAGTTCAGCATGGGCCCGTTTGACTGGGAGTGGAGCAGAGCTGAACCCTCCCAGCGTAGGAAGCGTTGAGAACCACTGTGCATATCAGATTGTAGGTGTTTTGTGTTTGGTTCATTTGCTGCAGAGTGATTCTTTGTTGCCCTGTGTGGATGATCATATCCTGGGGGCTCTGGGGCAGGACTAGCACAGAGCACCCTGTGTGTGAACCACAGCCGCCCAGCGTCCCTGTAAGATGACCTCACGGAAAATAGGCCTAATTATTGCCGTGACAGCCCATGCTATCATATTCTGCCAGATCAGTCAGTACACAGGAGAGGGAGGGGGGAGGGTAGAAAAATTAACAGAAATATATACCACCGTGCCACCGACCCCCACCCCCCCCCCCTCCCCTAAACACAGTCCATTTATTTTTAATACCCTAATCAGCAGGTCCCAAAGGGGGCTTGGCTCTCACTCACCTGCACAGACAGAGGCAGCCCAGTGCAGGTAAGGCAGCAGGGACCAGGGAGGTGGCTGGAGAGCAGACAGGCACAGCACGACCGGTTTGAGCTGCGAGGCAAAGGCGCAAAGTTCTGACCATCAAACAGAATCTCATCTCATCCTCTGCTACAGTTACTGCGGGAGCTAAAACGTCAGTTTTAGGGTCTCTGTTTGCTGAACTGCAAATAGTGAAGAGACACAAGGGGGACAGGAGGACAAAACACTGACAAGATAGAGTTTAAAGTAGACGGAGGAGATTAGCTGAAGGAGGGTTTTAATCCTGGAGCTACAGTCATCATTAGGAGCGGATCATTATATGATAGATTTCAGGGCTATTTGCCTGGTTTTGTTCCCAGAGACTGTGTTACAAGAAACACCCTGGGAATGGGACACACTACACCAACAGCTACCTCTGGGAGAAACACACTGTGAATATCGATGTTCTGTGCTGAGACAAGGGAGAGCGTCGACGCTTCCACTCGCTGGCTTTCATCTGGATTATTAGAAAAACACAACACAGAAAAACAAACTGCAAAACGCACTTTTATTGCAACAATGGCAAAGCAACAAGAGTGACATGTCTGAAGATTAAAAGGATTTGGGCGATATTAAAAGGACACTCATTATTTTAACCCTTTAAGGCATGCTGGTCTAGAAGGCGAGGCTATTGACTAAGCATTTTCTCTACAATGCACGGTTTTGCAGTCACAGTTGCTCCTCGGTCAGCACAATGGATGCAATCATCCTTTGCACTGCCTCCCATTGGCCAGTCATTGTAAGTACTATAAAATAATTAGAAAACCAAAATTGCTGTGAGATATTCAGGAATGCAGAGCAGTCAAGGAGTTCTTACAGAAGCAGCTCCACACTGGTAATAAGCCTACACTATAACTGGACTATACATGGCAATATCAAATAATATAACTAAAGTGTTACAGACTATTGATTAGATGATTACCCCCAACCTTGGACGGCCTGCTTCACAATCAATAATTCTAAATTATTTTTATTCCATACCTTGAGTGAAGTTTGGGTAAATAATGTGTTGTTGTTGTTGTTTTTTTACCCTAACACAAGTATTTTTGATTTTAAAATTGTCTGAACTCGCTAAATGTTGCATGAAGTCTTTGTCTTGTGTGTTTTATGAGATTTACTTTAAGTATATACATGCCTGCTCAGCACCAAGCTGTTTCTATGAGGAGCCTGAAATATCCTGTGTGGCCACTGTTGGAAAACATTGTCCAGGACAGGCCCCATCAGTTTTGGAGTTCTCAGTCTGTCCTGAGCCTAAACATGGTTTAACGTCTCCTCTTATGCCGTGTTCCCACAGCCAGACATTCGCAGCATTGCTTCTGTATTTTCCCTGGAAGGGGCCATGTGTGAATGTTGGCCAGGCCAGATTTTCTGGGACTGTACGGAGAATATCTCACGTCAAAACCACCTGACATTACAAGGAATTTGCTGAAGAGGTTGTGCTGGTGAATGAAAGCAGGGACTCTGTAGGAAAAGCTCCTTTTATATCTCAGTCTTATGTGCCTGTTTTCTTCAAATGTGTTTCTGTCCAGCTCAGTCACCGCTCTTTTTTATAATCCCCTCTTGGGAGCTTTTCTTCCCCGATTCACTGAGATGGCTAGAAAACAACCTTGTTTTCCATTAAATACCAAGAGCATTGAACAAAGACTAGGACTGTACAAAAGCAGCTCTCGGCCTGCCATGGGCTATTGTCTTTCTCTGAATTTCATAATGTTCCATCTTGCACTTTGTTGACTTTCACAACATTGAAGGCATATAATTGGCCCCTGGCACAGGATCCTCAAACCACCTTTTGCAGATGTCCTGCGTGAACGGGAACAGCGTGGGAATTTCACGGAATTGTGCTGCGTGTGTGAATATCAAAAATCTCCACCTGTGCGTTTTATTTCCTGGAAACTTGGTTGTAACAGACTTGTAAAATTTGAACTTTGTGTCCAGCACAGAGGTCAAGAAAGGTCAATGATAGGCGTGACCTTCAGATTGTACTATCTATGTTCTTCAAAGCAGACAATGTATAAAGAAAAAGGCTGATGAGGACCAAACTGCACGTTTAAAGCAAACGATCACAGGTTGGTGCTCACTCTGCATTTATTCAATTATTTATTTAAATAGTTAAACGCTGCAACATCTAATAAGAGTAAATATACATATGTACATGTGGTTCTATGTGCCAGCAAAGAAGGGACGTAGAACCACATGTATGTATAAAAGAATGGAGTTGTAGCCCTTGTAACCCAGCCCATGCCCTCCACCCCCAGCCCCCCTCACTGTCACTGACCGTGTGTAGTGTGTAATAGGCACTGACAGTCGCCGTGCAGGTCAGTAACCCCGTGGCCTCGTCTAATTGAGGCTAAGGATGTCTGCTTGTCCTGCCATCTATAATTAACTACATCATCCGCGGCCATATGAAAGATTCAGCCGGACAAACAAACGACCCCGCCATGGGTGTTAAATGCTCGTGCACAGAAATGTGTTATATAGAAGAGGATGACAGTGAATTAAAGGGATCTTGTGGTAATTATTGAAAGTAAAATTCTAAAAACAACTGAACCATAGGGCTCATATTTGCTAAGGTGTGGGCATTTTTTGTGTGTTTTTTGTACACTTTAGTCATTCTCATCTAAATTTGAGACAAATGTAATTCAAATCTTAAATTTATGTTTTTTTGTTTGCTTTTTAATTAAATTAAATTAAAATTGATAGGCAGTTAATCAAGTTTAGTGTTGGGGCTCCTTTTATCTCCCCTTCTCCCCCAACTAAAGAGATGTGCGAAACATAAAATCAAATGTATTAACCGACTTTTAAATGAGTAAATGAAAATAACAATTGTCATAACTCTTCCTATATATTCATGTAACATGTTATATGTGAACACATTCCAGTAATTGTGGCAGAAGCGGTCAACAATGCAACCTAGAAATCAATGTCAGGTTAACTGAAATAGAAAATAACCGCAGCAACAAGTCTGCATTTACCAATAAACTGTATATCCTGCAAGCTGTTTTTAAAAAAAAAACAAACCAAAAAAAACAAACTGTAATGCTAATTCCATAATGTCACATGTGCCGACATGTACAGACCGAATTTGCAGTAAAAGCCCCCCCACGCTTGCTCTTTGGCATGACAGAAACTTGAAGTGTACTCTGGCCCTTCAAACACCTTGGCTCTGCCTTCCTCTGCCCTCTCCTCCTCCACCTCCTCCCCCACCTCCTCCTCCCGTTTGCACAGCTCTCCCGGCACACTCTACCCCACTTAGCTCCTCTCTCCTTTCTGTCGAAGCCTTTGAAATTCGGCTTTCAAAAATGCTGCTTTTTGAATTAATGAATCATTTTTCGCCAGGTGTTGTTGGGTGGGGGCAGGAGGGGTGGTGGTCCGTGGGGTGGGGGTGGCGGGCTAATAAATAGAGTGAAGAGAGCCAGTACCACTACCAATCCATTCCCTCCTTCCTTCATCCAATGCTCCCTGACCCCCTCCCCACCACCACCAATCCCACCGTGCCATGCACCCCCCCCCCCCTCCATAGCCCTCCACCTCCAGCCGTAGATGAAAGGCTGGCTCGTTCCTGTACCTTTAATTTAAGGCTGAAAAGGAAAATGAGAGCGGGGGTGCAAAACACGCTTATGAATATGGAGAAAATTGAATGAGAGCCGTCCCTTTGAATAAATCAGTATGAATGTCCGTTGGCCTTGTTGGGAGGAAGGTCGCGGGAGGCTCTTGGATACACAGAGATGGAGATCAGCCTGATGGACCGGGAGCGTGCATGTCATGTGCTGTAGGAACGTTCTTGTAAAGTAATGAAAGTGCTGGTAATTTCAGAAGTTTGCTTCAATCCTCAGTTGTTAATGGAAAAAAAAGGGATTCTGAAGAACGAAACAATAAGAATGATGATGAAGATGATCACGATATTGCCAGACAGACTATTTTGAATCACATAAGCAGCTGTTGTAACGGCGTCGATTGCAAATGGACCCAGTCGCAGGCGCATGGCCTTGCAGAAGGAGAACAGCAACAAAAGGCACTGAAAGCTCCTTGTACAGTCTTAGCGTTGGTCTGAACTTGTCATGAAGGCATTTGCTGAAGCTTACAGCAGTTTTATTTTATGAAATCTAGTTATAGACACTCAATGTTCAGGGAGACTTCACATTCAGCATTAAAAATACATCCTCGTTTAGTTTACATCACGCTTGGACAATACTCTCCTCCTAATTCTGTGAACTTTACTATAAAACTTTACCATAAAATGCTAAATCTAACACGTCTTCGCAATGATGCTTGCAAAAGGATAATGGCAAAAGCAGTTATTGGTAAGTGAGAGTTGATTTTTGGATACTTTTCACAGCAAAGATTCAAAACAGACTTCTAAATAGAAAAGTAAGAAATCATTATTATTTTGTTAAAAAAAAAAGGTGTATTTCTATTTTTGGTCTGCTAAATAACTGCTGGCTGGGGAAACACCCCTGTCAAAATACAACAAACATCATATTAGCGTCATATCATAGTGATATCAGGACAAAGTGGGTGAAACCAGCTATTATGCATTACTTTAATGTTTAAATGTAACCAATATTATCGACCCATGCCAGTGAGTTCCAGTGGGGATGGTGGGAGAATTAAAGCTCTTAATGGATCAGCTCAGCAAAATTGAAACATAAATTCTGACAGTCAGTAAATTTTTTCCATCTGCCTCTCGTCGTCAGTGAAGTCGGTATTTGGTGCTTTGCTTTTGCTCTGACTTCCTGCTCTAGAATTATGACTGACATTAATAAATAATGAAACCCTGCCTTAATGTGAGGGAAACTTCTCCTCTTTGCTAAAAATTTGACATGTTCTTTTGTTGTCAAGAACGTAATCATGGTAATCAGAAGTGGTACAAAATAAAGCAACACAAGGCTCTTTTATAGTTTTTAGTCTGTTATATTCTGAGGACCCAGAAGACAGGACCAACTTTTCATCCTTTCTATTACTGATGAATTATTCAAAAATAACAGGTTAGGATGATGGCCTCTGTCTATGGATACCACGGAAGGAAAAAATAAGCGTACCTCGTTGTAGGTGCATATATCCATGGATGAATTCATCAATGAGCTTTGTCACAACAAATAATCAAAAACAAGGTCAACAGTAGTCTGCACAGCTCAGGGGCAGCAATACAAAGAGATCAGCAATATAAAAATATGAAGGTTTATGCATATAAGCTTCAAATTCAATGAATAATTAAATTTATTTGGATGTTTCTCATCAAAAGTGTATCTACACTGTAGCATAAAGACAGGGGATACTACTGAACCCATGGACTGATGAGTTCAAAAACATATTATGGATGATATTAGGATGGGGGAGATTAGATTCTTACCTCTGCTGCAGTGATCAAGGAGATACTGACTTCCAGAAAAGTGTTAAAAAGCTCAATGAAGCTAGCCCCATCTTTGCTATCAGGTCTAAGGAAAACTGAATGGAGGACATCCTTGGGCTGAGAACGTTAAACGAGAATCCGCTCAGAGCAGCATTGCTGCTTGTCTCGGTTGCTTTTTTTTTTTTTGAAATTGCAATAGAATCATGTTTACTCTATACACTGTTAATACAAACAGACAGGCAGCATCCTCATCCCAGCCAAGGATAGAATGATCAGGTTATACACAGAATAATACTAAAGACATTCTTGCAGATCTTTGCAGCAGAGGATCCGTTTCCACAGCATTCTTATTTCAAACTAATACTAAGAGAAAAGACTATACTCAATATCCAGAATGACCCTGGAGAGAGCCTTGAGTGACAGGGTACAAAGGTAAAAGGACGTCTTTTGGGTTCATGAGGATGCATCACCTTGATCGTCATCCACAGGGCTACACTGATGGTGAACCCCAGGTTTTCTGCCTGTTGGTGTTGACAGTGTGTGAGTTGTCATTGAGACCAAGTCAAGGTGTGACCTACAGTGGATGAGTGGTTACACCAGTGATCCCTCCCCATCAGCGCCACCCAAGAACTCATGTTGCCCTCATGACTTACATGATGACACATTTTCCTCCATAGTGCACAAAAAGATAAAAGAAACGTTAAAAGCTAATAAATAGGTTTTAAAAGAATATAAGATGGTCTTGTTGACTTAATTCCTTTGAATTTCTGTAGTTGATTTGAATGGAGAAGGAAAGAGAATTTCAGAAATACTAGCGAGGGGACTTTTGTTCCAGGTGGCTTCGATCATTCCTCTGCACAACAGTTTCAAGACAGCTTTGTTTTTCTGTGTGCACTGGTTGTTGTCATGGAAGCACACCAAGTTATTTTCAGAGAAGTGTCACATTCATGCTAATGTCCAGCACAACAGCACCTGTGTGACATTGACAGAAGCCTGTGATGCTAACCCTGACATACAGTACATACAGGGTTGGCTTGGTTTTGCAACATTTTCTTATGTTCTGGGCATATGATGAGGGGGGTAAAAAAGCAATATTAAAAATAAAAAAATATATTAAATGGACATATTCAGAGTCTTTCCTCAGTATGTACAGTAGTTTAGACACCTTTGTCAGAGGTTACAGCCTTCAGTCGAGGTTAAACACCAGGCTTGGGGAATGTTCTGTCATTCTTCTCTGCAGATCGTCTCAAGGTCATTTGGACGGGGACCATTTTTAGGTCTCTCCAGAGATGCCTGTTTGGGTGTAGGACAGGCTGGCCCAGTCAGGGACATTCATAGATTTGTCCCTAAGACAGTCCTGATTTGTCTTAGAGTCTTGTTGGACAATGAGTCTTCAGTCCATTCTGAATTTCTAGAAGCTCTGGATCAGGTTTTGATTAAGTACTTTGCTCTGTCCAGTTTTCCCCAAAAACTCTGTCCCGTGTTCTAGTCCCAGTTGCTGAATAACAGCTGCATCTTGTGGATCTTGCGCCTCACTGACTTTCAGGTGAACCACTGGGTTCATGCTCACATCTCTTACTATGACACTTTGTCCTTCAGATGGCTCAGGTTGGACACTCAGCTCTGACCTGGTTGGTCCAAACTTCTCCCATTTCAGAATGATGGAGGCCACAGTGACCTTCGGAACCTTCAGTGCTGCAGAAAAGCTTTGGTAGCCTGGATCCAGTCCAGTCTCTGAGCTCTGAATTCAGAGTTTGGTTTATACTCTGATATTATTGGTTGAGAGTCCAGGCAGCTGTGTGTCTTTCTAAATCCAGTTGAATTCATCAGAAGACCAGTTAAGGTGGAAAAACAACTTGAAGATCAATGAGAATATTGTGGAGCCCACAGCTAAAGCATCAGAGCAAAGGGCTTGAATATAAAGTTCTGTTTTCAACTGTCATTTCAATCATGTAGATTGAGGAGAATATATTTAATAGTTCTATACATTATAAGGCCAACAAATAGAAATTGTAATGAAAAAAATGAAAGTTTGAAGAATGTTATGATTGCACTTTAAATATATTTAGAATCCTGAAGTATTATAACAAAAACAAATCAATAAATCAATCCTCTCTGGATTTCAATCTATGATTTATTGTCTGTATACTTTACAAATTGTCTGAAAAACCTCAAGTATATTTTAGAGTTAAAGTTGTTCTTGGTCTCTTGTCCCAAAAACATGGGAATGAACTGAAAACGCTTCAGGTGCTGCATTTTATTGATTAATCAGGAAGTCAGTGTTCATTAAGGTCTATATCTATTCTGTCCAAAATCCAATTCTCAGCCCCGTATTTGACTCCTGCAGTAGGACCTAATTAGACACAGTCACAAGAGAATGTGGACTAGCAATGAAATTAGTGACACAAATGAAGTTAAAGCAAATTAAGAAACATCCAAGTGCAGCATGAATCTGAAAACTGCTAAATCCACATTTCCTTTTTATAGTAAAGAAATCAAAAAATCCACACTCTCTTGCAGCTAAACATATCTAATGTAAGTATATATCTGAGAAAATAATATGGCATTTAACACATTTTTCACAATTTTCTAAAGTGTGAATGAATCTTTAAAATTGCTTCCGTCACATTTTGTCGATTTTTCCTTTTTTTCCCAGATAGTCTGAATTCTCTTTTAGCTTTTACTCGGAATCTAATAAGATCCAATCAGATGTGATACAACGTTGCTGCCGCTCTATCTCCTGGGTGATATCAGCGCCTCAGCCTTGAAGAATAGCAAGCATAAATGAATTAGAGAGCTTTATTTCCTAACTAAAGATTATTTGGAATTGTGGTCACATTCAAAGTAACTTAAAAATTAAAAATCATTGATTCACTAATCAGCCAGCTTTGATGAAAAGGTGAATTAGGTTGAAGCTGAATAAATAGGCGGGAGTCCGGGTAGAAAAGCATGTTTTTGTGAGACGTGTTCTCTTAAAGAGCCTAACAATGATCAGAATCCAATGATGGAAGGATATCATTTTGGGAAATTGTGCCTAACGTTACACACGCCTTGCACTAACTCTTGACCAACCTTTTCAAAAGCCATTTTGAGCTTCTTCGACCGCAGCCATCGCAATTTCTTGAAGTCTGATTTCTCCTTTCTAAATACTGCTGTAACTATTTATCCATTGTCTCAGTGTTCACAGTTCCCTTGGCTTAAAGAATGTCTGGGCTCCAAATTACTCAGTATATTTAGCAACATGTGTCAAATTGTGAGAACTGCAGCCATGGCGAGGACAAGGACGTCTCTATAAAGAATCCCAGAGTCAAAGCTAGATGATAGTGTGTGTAGCATGAAAGAGTTCCTCCAAAGGTTCCAGCACCTTAAAGAAATTTCCTTACAAAAAAAGTTGCTTGGTTCCGAAGGTTTGATTTCCAGCAGGGCCATTTTTCACGTTGGGATATATATACAGTCAGCATTAATTATTATAGGATTTAAGATAAACATGTTCTCAATGGAATGAATCGTTTTGCTTGAGGAAGCACTATTCCTCACAGCACAGGGAGCTCCAGTGTTACTCTGGAGCTCCCTGTGCTGGAGCATTTTTCTCCAGATCTCCAACAGTTTATGCTGCCAAGCAGAGGCTCGTCTCCTCTGATTATTACAGTCATTAGTGCTATTATAGTCATCTTTACTTTCCAGATTTACTCACGGTGCAGCACATGGGCCTAAAGACACTCGTTTAACACAGTGAAAAGAAAACTGATAACTGATTCTGCCCCTTTAACTAGGAGTGTTAAATCACCAGACTTTTATCTTTAATTTAATTCTGTCAGGAATGATCCACTGACCCATCAATTCTCTTAACTTTCACCTCCTCTTAGCATGGACAGGATCATATCTTCGCTCCTCTCTCCTCTTGCAGCAGAAGATGTTTTTTTCCCTCCCAAAAATCATAATCTGGCCTGTAGATTTTTATGGGACCTTTGGGGCAGAGACTGCGAGCACAAAAATAAAGTGGAGTCTTTCAGTGTGATCAATTTACGGTGTTTACCGAAGTGACAGGAGAGGGCCACAAATGGATGAGTACTTGGGTTACGGTCCACCGTTTACTGATGTTTGGAAAGCTAATATGACAATGTTACCACAGCTTGTGGCAGCACTTAATGCCAAAACACACACGTGGTGCCGCTTTAAAGTTGAGAAAGCCTCTGAATGTTGCTAATGTTCCCGTAGTTGTGTTTGTCCAAAAACAAAAATGCTAGATCTCATGCGCTCAGCCCAAATATCACTTTCTGAAAATACTGCAGCTATTTCTCAAAGGCAAAATTGGTAGATTAAAAAAATGCAAATACTGTTTTTCATGTAATGCAGTTGCAGGAAAATCCCATAAACTCAGCAGACAGCACGTCTAAAAACATTTGGGATGGAGTACCACCAGGATGGCTTTTCTAACAGATTGCAGATGAAACTGTAACTAAACTGCTTCAACAGTGACATGGACACGGTCATGACCTTACAATTGCAGAGACAGGGATTTTTATCCATTTAATCTCCACTTTTCACTCTTTTTTTAATTTTTCTTCTACATAGTGTCTTCAAGTTCAATCACAACTCTGCAAAAGAAATTCAGAACAGACATGGCAGCATGTACAATAAACCATATTCTCATAATAGATCAGTCAAGGACACAGGAGGGCTGAAATCAGTGTCTCTTTCATATAGGCACAGCCACTATGGCAGGCATTCAGCTGCATTCAAGTCCAGGTACTGTTTGCAAAAGGGGCATAAACATACAGACTGAGGTTACACTTGAGCATTTGGACTTGTTGTTCAAGTACCTGCAACACATCTGAGAGAGCAAATATAAAGATTCAGGGCTAAATGCTGCAAAACAGGGGTCGGCAACCTTTTTCACGCAGAGTGCAACTTTAAACTTATCTTATTATCGAGTGTGCCATAGCCAATCATAGGTTAATGGCCAAAAAAGTACATTTTAAGAAATTCTAACCTGATGTTAGGATGGCGCTGTCTTCTTTGAACAGCGGTGTCAACATCTGAAATGTGCCAGCATCTGCTCGGTCAAACTTTGTGAGTCTGCCTGACTTACAACAAAGAAACAGATGCCTCCTAGTCAGTGTGATGGTTTGTTGATGCTCCAGCATCAGTTGCTGTTGCTCTAAAAACTTCGACCGACCGACGGACGGACGGACGGACGGACAGACAGACAGACAGACAGACAGACAGACAGACAGACAGACAGACAGACAGACAGACAGACAGACAGACAGACAGACAGACAGACAGACAGACAGACAGACAGACAGATAGATAGATAGATAGATAGATAGATAGATAGATAGATAGATAGATAGATATTTACTTTTCCCTGAGCTGAGGAGCTGATCTCAGGGCCGTTCAGCTCTCACTACGGTGCTAATTACAATGCGCTGAGAACAGGAAGGACTCAGGTGCAGCAGAATCCTTCAGTGAGGGACATCTGTGGCTGACAGTGTCTGCAAGGCATCTCATCCAGCCTCAATGGCTAATGAACAAACACAAGGATTTTCTTTCAGATTCATTATCGTCACAATGCCTGAATTCCAGCTCCTTTCATTTGTCGTTCTCAGCGTATTATCTTCCCATCAGCCTGTCAATCACCCTCAGCTCACAAATAAACCCTCTCAGCCAACCATAAGCGTAGATGCACAGTGCCAAAGACACACTCACACACACTCACGGACACACACCCGCACGCAGAAAATCAGATCAGCTAATTAAGATGTGGTGGCTGAGTGGGAAGTGAACTCAAACAGGGCCGGACAGATGTCTCACCCTGGTGCCTTCAAAAGGAAAATAAAGAAGACAGGGCCATGTAATGTGATTTAGATATAATGCTTCCAGGTCAGGGGTGATGCTCCACTGCTGGGCAGTGGTGGAGCAGCTGACAAGCGTGTAACTAACCATGACGGATGGGAATTCAATGGACTGCCTACAATACACATGTGAGGCTTAGACAGGAACAAATTAAGTGGCTGACCACCTTGTCAGCCACAGCGGGAAAAAAGAGTGTTTTGTTATTTACACACCAGCCCTTTTCTGACAATGAAATAATATTTAATCACAAAACGAACACGTAATGATTAAAATGATAGACGGGAGAAAGATGGACACTCTTCTTAGATTCAGAGTTAAAGAAGCCTGAGTTTTCTGCAGTATTTGTTGAAAGGGAAGTCAAGCTACAATTTTATAGGCACATCCTTTTAACAGTTCTGAGTTGTTGAATTCCCCAAGTTGATCTTCTGGGAAATGCAGTGGTGAGGGTTAAAAGGTGAGAAAGAGGGATGAGCTATAGGCAAAGAGAGCATGCAGACATCAGGAGTCTGACATGGGAAGGAATTAAGGCGATTTTCCCATTATGTTCCCACTCTTTCTTACAGTCTGAGAAATTAATAGGAGAAATTAGCAAAGCAATTATCACTTTTAATTGGGCCTAATTCTTCTAGCGCTGTCACAGCCAAATCCAGAGGTACACATTTAAATGTACATTATTTTTTCATCCTTTCACATACACTGTTATTAATTTTACAAATCTCCTCTCTTAGCCTTTGACACTTGTCTCCAGCGAGGGGGGATGGGGGGGGGGGGTCGACAGCTTGGCTGAGGTTATTATCTGCAGCCGTATCACCTGCAGACATTCTATCGTTGCGCCTCATCATTTGTGCTGCAGTTTCCTTTTGGACGGTTTGCACGTTGCAGTTATTTTTCCTTAAAAGTGCAGATTTTCCTGAAAAGGTTCTGTGTGGATGTTGCAGAAAGGCATCTGGGCTGATTCACACCTTTAATCATGCAAAGAGAACATGCTGACAGTTGTCAGGACAGCTTAGACCAAAATATCTTTGGAGGTGAGTTGCATTAAAACTGCTACTTAGTGACTAATTTCTCTGTCATCATGTAATCTACTGAGAACCAACTCCAGCTAATTTTAGCATGTTTATTGTCCATAGACGCACGTCTAGAATGCATAAACCCAAAGCTCTGGCAGAGCTACGATGCTCATTAATAAAACTATATATAGGTGCAACAACCAAGTCACCGCGTAGCCAAAAAAGAGTCTTATCAAACTCAACTACATTGCTTTCAGTCCCGTTCTTTTGCCAATACGGACCGCTTTATCAAGTAACAAAGCTTGTTGTGTTGTACTTCTCTGTCAGGTACCACTGTCGAACCACTTTCTGATATCCAAATCTTTTATTTAGCGCTACTGTCTGAAAATAACTCCTATTCTACACACGACTGCGCTACTGAGCATCAGAACTGACATTGCTATTTGCTTAAAAGCCCTTAAATCAATTCAAAACTTAAACTCTGCTGAATTATACTTTGAAACACCTCTTACTGTCTTGTTACTAAGCTACACTGCTTTCGAAACACTTCACTCCTGGAATCCATGTTGGTGTTTCTTTAACAAATATCTACCACTAGACTATTGCAGACTACTAAAACTAGACTACTATAACTATTGCAGACCAAGTTTGAACTGGTTTATCCTAGTTTTCCAAAAACTGATCCGCAATAGTCAAAATAGTATGAAGGAGTTCAGATTGTAGACCTGATATTCACCCATCAATAGATAACAAATTGTGCCCTTTTGACTAAGTTAAACCTGTTTTGCTAGCATAAAGATATAAAAGTAAAATCATGAATTATTTGTTATGCTCCTGATATAGAAACAGGATCTATACCGTGCCTCTAAAGCAGCCTCTCATTAACCTTGTGTCAGTTATAAATCAGCTGAATGCTTGATAAGGCGAACTGGGAAGATCAGGGCACCAGTAAGGCAGAAACAAAAGATTCCACATTTGAATTTGCCAAAAACATCGACTACATGAGACACGGTAATGTCCTGCAACCTCCGGGGGGACTCGCTGCTACCCCGCTCTGCCATCTCACTCGCTCATTGATTAAATTGATCCTCGAGTCTTTCACTCGAGATGTACTCAAACTGTATTTTTCACCCGGGAGGAGAGACGAGAGCATCTGTTGCCGCTGATAGCTTTGACTTATTTGACTTTCCCTGACACGAAAAGATGGGCGTCTGCTTTGAAGCCCGCGCAGATATGTTGAGCCAGAGCGGCTCGTCCCTCTGGGGCCACTCACAGAATGTCCAGCCCTGATGGGCTGATGGGAATCAGAGGAAATCAATAAGCAATGATAGACTTCTGCTGTCCACTCAGCTAATCCTGTTAGTGATAGCTGTGGATTTAATCGAATGGTTACACACAGCGCACACACACAGACAAGTGTATGCACACACACACACACACACACACACACAGACACACACACACACATCCAAGTACACTTAACGTCATAACATTCTTATGGATAAGATCTGGAGCAGATCAAACACACACAGACACACAAACGCACGCACACGCACACACACATCGTTGTCATTTTGTTGAGACAAGCAGCAATTTGAAGAACAATTCATTCAGCTGTTGGAGGAGAATCTGTCAATTTAATAAATCCTTTACACGTAGTCTTACTAGATTGCAGACACAGTTTCCTCCGAGCTGAAGATGTAGAATACAGACACACTTTGTCCCTGTGATCGTTCGATAAAGGATCTCTTTTTTGATATGGAGATCAGTGCGATGCATGGAGGCGTATGGGGAGCTGAACAGAAACGGACTTCCTTTGACAAAGCCGTATACATATCAAAGTGACATAAACCCTGATAACTACACTCAATGTGTGAGCTGCACATATGTTGTAAATTATTTCTTGGTTAATACTTTAACCCCCTCCCTTTCCCATGAGTGAATAGATATTATAAAGGCAGGCCCCCGTGGCACATGTTTAAAGGTACATTAAGAGAGCACATCAATTGTAGATGACATAATCCTCAACCCTCCTTTCAGGCGCTCTCTCACTTCCTTAATCTCTGCGTTCTTTAACCCTCATCTTCTAAGAGGCTGAAAGCTCCCTTCATCTTCTCCTCAAGCTAGCAGTGAAACCGCGAGATGCCTGGGGAGAGAGGGGAAGACATATCACTGAAGTCTGATTAAATTAAGGCTGCGACACAGAGCTCTTGCCTCCCCATCTCTCCGGTCGCCTCAGTTGACTGGGAGGCGCCTTTGGGAATCAGAGGAGTTTGTTTGTGTGGATAAATATATAAACCCAAAAATGCAAACACAAAGTTTGCATTTCTATCTGCTGGTCACGCTCTTCCCAAACCGCCACCTTATGGCCCCTGGCAGGGTAGAATGCTCCCTCACGAGCTGCTGGGCATTCAGTCCTCGCCGTCCCCAACTCTCCTGTCTAATACGAACGGCGTTCAACAATGTGCAAATTCCCACACTGCGCACCCTTAAAGTGAAAATGAAGAAAAGTTCACTCCGCCTAACCTTACATCAAATGCACTCAACTGAATTTGCGCTTAGACGCTGATTAAATCCCATCAATCCGAAGTTAATTAATCATTTCAATTGTGTCTGATGTTGTCATAAGAAAGGTGCTTAGTTGACACTCTAATTCACAGTGTGGGATCACTGCGATATGCCAACAGCAGCAAGAATCCCTACAGGGAGCAGGAAATAGATTCAATACAGATATTGACAGAGACAGAATATATGAAGATGAGCGCTTTAAACATGAAACTGGATTGTAGTAGAACTTTTCAGCTTTTGCCCATTATTTTTTAGTCTGTCAATAATTTGTTTTCTGCTCTACACTCACATCATTGACAAATCAGCTATAATTTCCCTCTTACCCTCCGGTCTCCATATGCAATTGCAGTCTAATTTATATATATATAATTTGCCATCATATGGAAATTGTGCAATTTTATTACCTCTAGCTATTCAGTGCCTGACCCGTCGTCTTTGTCCTGCTTCTTCTTCATTGACCTCATCTTGCTTCCACCCCTCTGCTCCAACAAGATGATGTTTATCTCCAGCAGGAGGAAATTAAAGCCTTGCTTCATGAGCTGCAGATATGCAAATCTTCTACGGTGCAAATAGATTGCGGAGCTCGCGGAGCGGAGGGCTGCATGGCGGGGCCGTCGATTTAAAACCCAAATTGCATAGAAGTCCCACACGTGGCAAAAAAAAATAAAAAATCCCACTTTGAGATATTAAGGAAAGTAAATAAAGAGGAGACGATGAAGAATTAATGGCAAAGCTGAAAAAAATTATAGAATTTATTTGACTGGTCGGTGAGGGTAGACGGGGTTTAATAACTCCTGTTCGACCACAGGTGAATGCTTATCTGAAGCTGTGACACACACAGAATGGAAATAAGTTCCTCTGATATCACCATTACATGGGATATGTATTTCCTTGAACCCATAAAATTGGAAAGTAATAGTAGGCATGCAAAATGCCTTCCAGTTGTCGAGTATGTAATTTTGATATGCATTAGTGTTATTGTCAGGGAGGGCATTTGGGCTGTTTCCTCGTGTGATTGCAGGTCTGGCTTGTATTGTGGTTGGGGAAGCAGACAGGAGAAAATAGTATTAAACCTGTCCTTGCCATTCCAATCTGTCTGCATGTTTCTCTTTATCATTCTGCAGTTTCTATCCACTTAGGCTATAATTAAGTTTCCTGACCCCTGCCTCGCCGCCTTAACTAGGCATTGGGAAATATACAGCCACTGCAGATCTCTTAGCCTGATGTGCTTTCCCTCCCTCCTCTGTCTCCCGCGTCTCCATCCCTGTTTCTGAAAATCTCTTTCTCTCCTTCTCTCACTCTCTCACTCTCTCTCTCTCTCTCTCTCTCTGAGTCTCCATGGCACTGTAATGGAATAAGAATTATTAATCGAGTAATTGTGTGCAGCGCATTCGGTCGCGGTGAATGTGAATGCCTGGTTATCAGACTGTTGGTCACAGACTCGACCCCCTGTATTTGACCTCTCAGGCAACCAAATACATGACGCGGATACACTCCTGGCCTCTGTCACTTGGTCCTAAATGGTGAAATCTTTCCTTGTTTCCCTTCCAAAAACCCATTGCAGTTGACATGTGTGTTTTTGCATCATAGCTCAGGAATGGAAGATGGATTTATGGTAATCTTTTTCCGTAACCTCTGGTATGTCTGCATTTTCAAAAACGCCAAAGAGAGTGACCTCGACTAATACATATTTACACGGACATGAACAGTAAATGCCTAAAAGCCAGAACACCTGAGACGAATACATTGGGACTGATATACATCTTTGGGGAAAAAAATACCCTTCTCAATCATAATTAGTCTAATTAATTTAAATCAGTGTCGGATGCCTATCTAAATGCAGTGACAACAGAAAATGAACATCCACCCTGCAGCACATAGCCTCAGCCCATACGTTCCCATAGTGAAACACACCCTCGTAGGATTAGAGTGGAAGAATGGGGGGATTATTATTTCATGACCTTTCAATCCGCTGCCTGTCAGGTTGAACTAAAGCCATATATGCTGCTAGAGGACTAATCTCCTTCTGCCTTTGTGTCCGCAAGGGATGTGTCATTTCTTTATCCCCCTCTATACAGATTTACTCCATAAAATAAACTTCCTAGCCGGATCTGATAAGAAGCCGTCTCCTTACTGGGATAAGGCTGTGGTGCCTTGTCTCCCCCTGCTTCCCCATAGCAGTATTTTTGGGGGGTGTCAGATAACTCAGACGGGGATGGGAACAGTCAGGAAATGCCACTTTGTCTGTCTGGGAGCAGGTGACAAGAAAACGACAGTGACTTTGATTAAAAATCCCCCCTCAGAGCAAGCCTGGCTGTTTTTTCCTCTGTCTAAATCCACCAAAATCACTTAACAACATCATCTGTGGGGGGGGGAGGTGGGACTCCGGCGGGATATTACATTTGACATATAAATATTTCAGGGTATTTTTGGGAGATCTCCTGTTGCCTAAATGTCAAAGCCCACAGGTGGCAGAGAAAAGGGTGGTTTGAAGAAACATGCAAAGGTAATTAAATTAGGCAGAATGAAATGAAACTATGATACATTTCAATTTTGCCTCTGAAAAAGCTAAAAGATTCAAGCTTGTTTACACTCTGATAAACAGTGTTTTTACTTTCAATATAAATATCATGGTGGAAAAAAATTCAACCTACTTGTGGCGACAATAATTAGATCATGGCCTTTGTCAGCATATTTTTTTTTTAAAGAAGAAAATGTGGAATGAAGAGTTAAAATAGTTAATGCATGTAACAACAAGAAAGGGAACCCGTCAACTTCACCAATTAAATAACAGTGAAGAATTTGTTCCGAGTGGAAATTTATCTATTGAGTGTTTTTTTTAATAGTTCGTTCATATTTTTGTATCGGTTTTCAGCATTTATTAATAGCTGTGTTCTTTGAGCTAAATTAAATTTTGGTACAATTATCAATTTCGCTTGTAAACGACAGTGTGGCAATTTGCTTTTGTAGTCACTTAAATTTACCAATTTCTTTCCCAAGTGGGGGTGTTTGAGCTGATCCACGCAGGCGCTCCTCGGCGGACCTCTCGCCGGGCCGGACTTTAAAAGCACCTATTCATCTGCTCCTTTTGATTCCGGGCTAGTGTTCCACCTTCGCCTGATTCTCCCTACTCTACACAGCATTATTGCCCTGATTGGCACGGCGCAACATTTGCGCCTGCCTGCAACACTGCGGTGGATTCTTCCCTCCCCTCCAGAGCTGATATACAGACGCGCTTTCTGGAGCGCAGAGGCGGAATACGCAGACCGTTTTTAAAGGTTTAAGAAATGTTGGGAAAAGTACAAAAGATATTTAAAATGTCTCTTTTAAAATTGTCAGAGTTGCGGTGATAAGAATCTCAGGATGCGGGGAGGACTTTCGGTGCAGAAGTGACTAATTACCCTGTGGACCGTCCTGATAGTGGAGAATAATTAGATTCGCACAAAAGACCCCAAACCGGCATCTAAATAACAAGAGCACCATTTTCAATAGAAAATTTAATTTGATTTTTGTTGCGAGTTCCCTCCGTGCTCTCAAAAGCTGAAGTGAGAGAAAGGACAAATAAAAAAGCGCTTTCCCGGGACGGTTTCACGCTTGATTTGGTTTGGAAAAAAGGCGACAAAACCCACGGTAATCAAAAGATGAGTATGTGCCCCACATGCACATTCACAATCAGCGGACGATTAGATAGCAAAACATATCGACTGGCTAATAAAATAAATGAAATTGCCTATCAAGGATTATTATGACGGCACTGGAGAAAACTTTGTTTTTTCCGTTTTAAATAAATACAGAAATGGTTGGTGAATTAGTAAATCATGCTGATTTATATAAAACATAGCATGCTTAGATACTAATTATAACAAGTGTAGCTCTGAAACCTATGTAGAATGTTCAAGATATCAAAACATCACATCAAAATAACCTATAGGAACGTTTTGGCCCCAGAATGAAAATGAAAGAAAATAAAGTGCTAAAAAATAAAGAACAATCCCTCTCCTAAAAACAACAATGAGGCATTAATTAAGAAAAAACAGCCTAAAATTGATTTCTGTAGCACACAAGAGAAATGCTTTTCCATCTCTAAACATCACTTGCATTTTCCATGCGCATGGGGACATCAGTATGCAGACTATGTAAGCAATAGTACATGCAAATGGTGTAAGAGTGCTTTAGAAGATTAGAAGATAGACACCCGGGCCTGCAGTGGGCTGAGAGGAGTGGGCTCTCCTCCAAGACTGTGTCCTATCTCCTCAGGACTGCAAAAAGCGTCCTAATCCTTTACCTTTCATAGTGATATAAAGCCGATTTAAAACTGTCACTACCCTAGTTTGTGTTTATTTCATGTTCATCTGCAGCTCAAGGCGATACTCTGCACACCCACTTATGACACGAGCAAAAAGATGCCTGTGTGACTGCGAAAGAGGGACTGAGATTGAGCAGGCAAGGAACTACAGAATAAAAGAGTAGGGGAGATGGAGAACGATGTGCGAGCAGCTGACCAGCAGACACGATGCCGTGCGTCTGTGTCTGACTGTACTAATACAATCATACTGACGGCCTGTGAGATCTCCTGCTTTGAGCCGCAGACGTCCTCCACCCTTCTCCCACATTGTTGCAACAAGCCCAGCAACTCTGCTTGGATTCACTTCCAAAAATACACACGGGCAGCCACCGCGTCACTTTCACACACACGGAAAACAAAAACACGCATGCAGGTGTGCATAATACAAATTTATTGACCACTGAGCTGAGCAGGATTATTGGGAGACCACCTTGCTCTCCTCACTCTCCTGCTCTTCAAGGCCTTACTGTATTATTCTATAAGCAGCAAGAGCTCAGCATTGACAGAGCTAATCACTGGAGGCAAGGTCTGTCTGTCTCTCTCCCTCTCTCTCGCTGTCTCGTAGACACTCATACGCTCGAACATACACATCCAGAGTGATTGACACACAATGGCAGAAAATCTATGCAGTGCCCCCCTGTCTTGCTTTCTCTCCCAGCAGAAAAGATGTGGGGGGGAGGTTTCTGTGTGTGTGCGTGTGTGTGTGTGTGTGTGTGTGTGTGTGTGTGTGTGTGTGTGTGTGTGTGCGTGTGTGTGTGTGTGTGTGTGTGTGTGTATGAGAGACGGAGCGCTGTTGAAAGATGTGATGTCCAACAAACCAAGGCCAATCCAAAGAAGCGAGGATGGCAAAAAAAGATGAGCCTGAGACTAGCGGTGTTGCCATCCCTGTTCCTAATCCCACACCCCCACCACACGCTGTCAGGTGCAGCAGCCAATCTGGAGTCTCAACCCCTCTTGTATAAATTTGATCCTCATGCTGGCTAAAGCCCAAAGAAACACTGATCCTGTTATCATCTCACTGGAGAGAAAGAGTGGAGAAAACCAGAGGGACAGAGGAGGGGAGGTGCTTCTTTTTTTTTTAACGCCTCTGTCCTCCCATCTGCACCAACCCCTCATACTGAATTCCTTCAAAATGTTGCAGCAAACATCCTGTTCCTGACACAGTGTTTGCTGAGTATTAGTTCAGCTTCCACCTGTGGGGAGAGCTCTGCTGGATGGCAGGAGCTGTGCATCACCAGATAGTTAAAACTTGTGATTTCAGCTGGCAACAAATGTTTAAATTCGTGCTTTCTGGCATCTGTTGAAGCATTTACATGTCTGAACATTTGTAAATGGCTTTAAAATGAGTCAAAATACAATACTTAGTAGCTATACAATATATTTATTGTATGCATTCACTGTAGTTTCTATTTGAAAAATGTAATCGGTTTATAACAGGTGGTTGTGTTTGTTATCAGTCTTGAAAAATATATTAACGAGGTAGAATTATTTGATTTTGAACACTTTGCTTTAGAGGCAGAACAAAAGTGTTGCTCTTTTTTTTCTCCTGTTTTGACATTTTCCGGCCAGTTGTCAGATGTCTACCATGTGCCGGTTGCCTAAGGTGACAGGAAGCGGGGTGGTTAATTAAAGCATGGACAGCACTCCAGACTCCACTCACACACTCCTGGTATTGTCATGAGCACCACTCCTACAACACACTCGCTCAAGAGTCATTTCCCTCTGTTTCTCCGGACGCCAGGGCCCGTGCACAGGCTGGAGAGCGGCTCGCAGACGTGCATGCGTGGACATGCACAGTTCCCCCGTCTCCATCTCTGCATAGACTCATCCAGATAGCTATTGGATAACACTTTCAATTCAGTTCGATGTTATCTTGTTTTTTCTTTTCTTAGAGAAATATGAACCTGTCACATGGAGCGCCTTACAGATTTGTTACGTAGTTCGCTGGTAGATAAATCTAACAATAGAGGCCAAGGCCTTACCCCCCCAGCCTGCACAGTTACAGGACTGCAGGCACTAATCAGTGTTGGAAGATCACATCTGGCCTGACAGCAGCTGCATCACTGTTTAGAGGAGCTGCCAGCGTGAGAAACACACAGGTCGATTTCCTTTTCTTCCTGGACAGAGTGGGTGTTCTTCTCATTCATTTCTTCTTTTTCAGCCCTTTTCTTTGAGCCAGCCAATTAACCTGGGAGCAGTGCACTAATGAGTTCCCTCTGGAGGCTCTGCAACACTCAATGGAGGAGAGGAAAGGGTGAGCAGAGGAGAGAGCGGAGTAGGGTCAGAGAGGGACAGTGCTGGCCTGCAGAGAGGGAGAGGTACAGGCATGGCAATGGCAAAGAGAAAAGAGGTGAAGAAGGGTTGATGAAGGGGTGAACGGAGAGGAAGGGTGAGCAGAGAGGCATCCAGGTCAAGGAAATATGGGACGGGTTGAGGCAGAAGGAGAGGGGACGACTATCCAGTTGGCCACTATGGGCCTATCACCAAGACATTGTCAGCCAGACAATGGGCTTATCAGCCTTCTTTTCACACCAGTCTGATTAACTGGGAGGAATGGGAAAAAGAAAAGGGGAAGGGAAAGGGTGTGTCCTTGTTCCGGCCCAGTAAATGTCAGGGAAATGGTCAGGCACTAGCACATGGAGGAGATTCAGTCATACCGGACTGACAGTGACTATTGTTTGGGACTACTGGCATGAATGATAATTGACACCATTTCTGCCCCAATGCAAAAATAAAAGCACTGGACCTGAGTGTGCAGGCACCGCCAGCTCCTCCTGTACTTACATCATCTGAAGTCGGAGTTAACGCGGAAGAGCAGCTCCAATGTGCCGAGTTCTGGATCAACTGCAAACAAAACAGAGCTGTCAGTCATCTGACGCCCTATTGTATGCACTCAAATAATCAATTACAACTTAAGTGATTCAAAGCGTGAAACCTTTAAGAGGAACAAACGAGGAAACATTGGGGAGCGGAGGGATTTACTTCTTCGTTACTGCAGACATTTGTTGTGATCTGACTGATGGGACTTTCTGCTGCTATCCACATGACATGAGACCATTTTAGCTTGTGGCTTGTAATGAAGGCAGGCTCCTAGATGAATAGCATCCACAACTGCACACTTAGTTAATCAAATATCTTCATAGAGGTGTTTTGTGAAGTATTTGAAAATACAATTTTTTTTTTACCAGGTCTGAGTTCTAGTGCACCTACATCTGAGGCAGCTGGCGGTGCAATTATTTTCTGAAGGGAAAAAAAAACACGAGAGGCAAGGTCTCAGTCGTGATGTGTAAAGAGAATTAAAATCAATACTTTTGCTGTTTCCTCTAAGAAGAAACAGAACACATGTTTCCGCCCTGAAACGAATGAACAGACCCACACCTCTTTAAATACAATCTTAGCAGGTCTACAAATCAGCAAAAAATAAATAGACGTTTGACTAATTAGATCGATTAGTATTACGAACTATTGTCAGCCGAGCAGTTTTTCGCAGCTGCAAAAATGCGTCAAACTGGCTTTCTCTGCCAGCTACTCTTTCAAACTTGGCGAGATTCATATACACCAACAAATGACTAAGAGCAGGATTCAGCGGGATTGTTTGTGTCATTGTTTAATTAGTCTCGCGTATTGATCCCGCCTTGTTTGTTTCCTAGCGTGCCGCTTTGTGTTTGTGCAGCCTTGACAGCCATGTGTCACACAGAGGAAGCAGGAGGTGACAGAGTGGGAGGGAAAGTGATTTACAAGCAGAATGCTGGAAAAAGGTGGATGGAAGGACTTCCACCAGGATACAAGATGGGGATTTTATTAAAATACCAGAGGAAATAAAGAATTATTGTTGGCTGTGCTGAGCTTGAAATATTGAGACAAATAAATTTTCAATCCCATGAATCAGTTGTTGCAGCTCAGTGACGTCAATTCAGTGAGTAGTGCTGTAAAAGCAATGCTTTGGGCAACAAGTGGCTGTACTCTTCATTTCCTTCTTTTTTACCCCCATTTCTATTTTCAAAAGAAAGGATGCAGTAATTAGAGGGTAGACCATGTGGAAGTACACTACTCAAGAGCCTAGTGCTAGCTCACCCTCTCCTCCACTGCAGGATGGGAAGAGGGAACTGTGGAGGTGGGCAGGAGAGGGTGAACATTACTGTAGAGGGGAAAGTGAAGAATAGGTATAAAACATGTGGGGGTAGGGGCTGGGGGTGGCTGCGGGTGGGCTTGGGAACATATCGGGTCAAAGGAAATAAAACATGTCATTTAGCCAGAGAATGAGGATGAGAGCAGTGTGCACGGTGAGGGAGTGTGGTGATGGGGGCACGGGGTCTGAGCTGGCTGACCGAGGTGAAGGGGAGGTGGAGGCAAGGTTAGCTGTTAAATAAGGTGGGGGTCATAAGAAAGGGGTGGAAGGAGGGAGGAGGGGCCACCCACAAAACAACTTGGCCAACAAAGCTGCTTCTGTCTTGGCCTCCCTCCTCCACAGACCTCCTTGAGTGGGCAGGATTCCATTAGCAAGCTGCAGAACCTGGGGTCTATTCAACCGGCCATCCAGGCCCGATTGAGTGTGTCTGTGAGCACACACACACACACACACATACATACACACGCGCACACACACACACAAACACACACACACACACACACAACGCCACTAATTAATCCTCAGATTACCCAGGCAATTATTACCACACTTGTACTAATTAGAAATTATTTAAAGCATTTCCCAATTAGGGTTTACATGCTCAGTTGGGCAGGAGTCTTTCTCGATAAACCAACTGGTTTTATAGAGGAGGGGAAAGCGAGTCCAACACACATACATGCACATGTTGCTGGATGGGACCGCGGTAATCAGGCCGTCTCAACGAGTCCCTCTGTTAGGATGAGGGGGATGAGGACAGACAAGAGGAAGAAAGAGAAAGAAATATAACAACAAAAGACTTGCTCCTTCAGTGCAGCAGCAGTACTGTAGGTCGCTCTTGTTAGGGCTGGGCACAGTGATTAGGAGAGACCACAATAAGACCTGCCAGGAAACACATGCCAATTAGGTTACCAGGAGAACCACAGGACCTCATTGCTATGGACAACTCACTATAGTTTCTACATCACATGCCCCCCCTCAAACACACATACACACACCCACCATGGCCTCATTCCCTACCTTTCGGAATGACATTATGACATGGACAAGGAGAAGCTGAAGGGAAAAAGGAGGGCAGAAAGGAGCGAAACACCACGAATCATTGCAGTTAGAACAAAAGATAGAGCAAAAGTTTGGTTACGATCACTAGTTTGGGGGGTTAAAGTGTGCATCTTGATAAGCTGAATATTTAAATTAAGATAGAAAGAAGGAAGGAGGAGAGGAAAGCTCAGCAACAAAGAGGCTGTAGCAGGATAACAGGGGTGGGACTCCAGGGGGAGTTATTAGCAAAGAGAATTACAAGCTCATCCATGGGTGACATGTAAGCCTCAGCCCCGCACTCAAATGTTTACAATGTTGATATTTGTTCAACCACGATCTTATCAGGCTTCGGTGTAATACGCAGTGCTTTTGTTCTGACATGCACAGCAGCACTCGTCCCATCTGCAGATGCAATAACCAAAACGCCGATAGCGGCTCACTGTTTGCCAGCGCTGTTTATTCTGAGAAGCTGACATGACCCGGGCAAAAGGGAGAAAGAAAAAAAGTCACTCTGCAATATTTACGCTGATGGGATGATTGCTCAGATGTTGATTAATGTGCACGGTGCCTGTTATTAAATAAACAGGGTGAAAACACAAAATATATTGAATAAATTAGAGAGGGAGCCGATCTCTCCTGCAACATCCAAGCTCATTAGAATGCATGAGGAAAGGACGTTCTGATTGCGAGAAGAGTCACTCATTAAGCCACCAACACCACAACAGCACTGCTCCCTGCCTGCCAACCCCCCTGCTGCCCCAAATTGCCCCCCCACCCTCTCCCTCCATCCTCTCAACGCCAAATCCCTCCATGTACTGCACACTCTCCTGCTAAAAGCCCCCTGACTTTACATCACCCATCCCACTGGACATCACATACAAGCCAGTAACCCCTCTGTTCACCTCAGCGTCCCTCTCCACTCTCTTTCCCTCCTCCTCTTCCTCATCCTCCCCCTGCTGCCTCTGCTGGGATCTGTGTCATCATTTTAATTAATTTCTAATCAGGCAAGAGTAAACTAATCAGGGGAGGCGTTAAACAATGACAGCTCTGCCTGTTCAGCCTCACACAGGGGGCTGCCTGGCTGCTCCGCGCAGCACACAGATAAACAACTTACCATCCGTGGGGGCTATCTACACTCATCTCCTCACCCATACGTGTTAGCATGGGCCCAAATGGCATGCATATGTGGCACATTTGCATATGGAGCCCGAACAGGCAGAGAGCCGTTGATTGGTACAAGATTAAATTACCCGTATTCAGCACCACTTTATGATTGCCCTTACAGAATGGAAAAGCCTCAGAATTTGTGACTGGTCAAACATATAATTTAATGGACAGGTGATGTAAATGCATGTAAGCAATTGGAATAGATGGCTAAATAGCCAACCACAGCCTGAATGGTACAGTATGTATCTTCTTGGAATGGTTTGCACAAAGACTGCAGTTATCTGTAGGCAGCCAGAACCCACCAAGGCTGAGCCATTGTGGAGAAACAGACAGAGAAGGAGAGGTGGGGGGGTGATGGTGGCGTGGTGGTGGGGTGGGTGCTTTTGGCCAGTATGCTCAGAGACAATGTAACAAGAGAGCGTTGATTAACCTCAGAGCTAAAGTAACCCTGAAATAACTTAAACTGACATAAGAGAAACATAATTGGTAAATTCTCCCTAAATGATTGGATGACAATGAAGCTGATGACACATTAAAAAACAACAAAGTGCCATCGCATCACTAGGCAGTGCGAGATTTTGAACCTGGCTGTAAACGCATGATCGGTATCGCCACATTCATTTCACTGCCTGCAGACTGAGGTTGGGTCTGACGGCTCCAAGTTCCGCTTTCCAGCTCGTTGCAACGAACCAATACAGTTGTTTTCCGAATTCAAACCAGAGGCCACTGGAACCTTGGCACGAAATGAACTGAAACATTAATTCCGCTCTTAACTTTGCGCAGGAAGGCTACAGACACAGAGTGTGTTCGAAATCATTTTTTCACCCCCAACACTACCACAACCCTCCCTCACCACCTCCTTCCTTGCTGCCTTTGCCAAGTATTAGATTCCCATGCCAGCCACTTCCCTGGGATAGAATAAGGATTGCGGAGGTGGGAAGCTGAAACCCTTCCATAACATGTCAAACAACGCTGGAATCCAAAACGCAAGACGGAGAGAAAAAGGGTTAGAGGGAGATTTTCTGCATAGAGAAAGAAACTGTCACATCATCAGATTGGTTATTCTAAGTGGAGGGATGTGGGTATGGGGGCAGGGAGGGAGGGCGGGGTGGCAGAGGCTCGGGCTGGCAGAATTTGGCAGTGGTGAACCATGGCGGTATTTCCACTAAAATAATCAGCCCCCGGGCAACGGAAGGGGGTGGGAGCGTTGGAGGGGGGGTATGAAAGTGAGATACAGAGAGGTTAGGGACTGTAGGAGACTGGGTGGATGAGGGAGAGGGAGGATGGAAGGGAGGGAAACGGCATGATGAAGAGAAAGAAAATCTGGGAAGCTAACCAAGGAAATCCTGCTTCTCAGATATGCAGCTGTGGAATTAAAATTGGTCTAAAAACACAAGAACAAAAATATACTTTACACTTTGCATGCCTCTGGGGGGGCTGGGTGCTGCCACTTTGTGCTGGCACTGATACCTCAGGCACAAGGGGTAAACAGCTATTCTCCTCCCTTCACTTTGTCTGATGCGGTGTTTTCAAAATGTGTGTGTGTGTGTGTGTGTGTGTGTGTGTGTGTGTGTGTGTGTGTCCTTGTGTGCCCGCCTGCAGGGGTCTCATAAGGCCACAGGGCGAGCTCAAGAGCGAAAACAAGAGTCCCTCAAAGACCAGGGAACACAAAATGCCCCGTGAAACAATTTCTACACTTCAGTGTCCCCCCCAGCAAATCCTAACAAACGACAACGATTCATGATCAAACGGCCGCAATCGTCACTCAAATTCAATAATAACAACCTTCACAATCAAAAGCGCTCGAAATATACTGTACCTCTACTTCAGGCCAGGATTAGTCCTTTCTCTGTGCACATTTATGTGGATGTGCTGCATTACCAAACAAAGAACTATCAGAATCGAAAACAGCCGTGAAAACACAGAGATGAACGACAAATCAATTAATTTTAAACCTGGTAACATCGGCGATGCAAACAGCATTATGCTCGGGCGATGCAAAGCGAATGATTATTATAAAGAAATTCCACGATTCAGTCAGAGCAGAGCTCAAACAGAAGGAGTGAGGAGTCTTTAATAATCATCTATGTATGCTGAAAACAAAAACATGACCTTTCAAGCCATATTTCCCTCAGCAGAACCAAGCAGCTTCTTTTATGATCGAGAAAGAAAAAAAGTAATTAATGACCAAGCGTGTGTTATCAAATCCAGCCTACTGGAGTGTGTCACCACTAAAATAATACAACCATCAAACACAATGAGTGAGTTCAAAAGTTTCTCTCGACGCGTGTATCGGAGCAAATGGTTGCAGCCCAGCATTGTGTCCTTTCCTGACTGTGGAGACTTAATCTTAATACAAATCTCTATGTAACACAGGCCTATTCATCCATTCCCGCCTTACCCACCCCCCCCCCCCCCCCCCCCCCCCCCCCCCCACCCCCCATTCCCCTCTTGCAATTATTATGTGCTTTTTTGCAGAGATATTCAATTAAAAAAAAACACTCTATAGTTTTGGCACAAAATAAATGTTTTGGCAGTTTATTAAATCATTTTCAGAATGCTCTGTGCATGTGCAAATTCTAAGGAAGTTATATCAGTTTTGTTTGCAAAGGCAAAAAAACCTCAGAAATTTGCGTTATTAAAATTGAGATATTCACTGAGGCAAAAAAAATAGAACTTTCAATGACAAGATGAGGGTGAAATATTGGAATTAGAGGGACAATCAAGCAACCATGAAATCATGAAAAGAGGACAGACAACCACAGCTTCAAATCTACCTTCCTCGGTGAGTGGTGTTTTTGTTGGAGTATTCTCCACTGAATTTATGTGCTTTCATTCCTTTTCTCTGACATTCTCTCTGTCTGACCATCCAAGTCCTCTCCTGAGACAGATGAGTGGAGGGAGAGTTCCAGAGAGAGCTATCAGGATTAGGATAATTAATATCATCTCATTCCACTGTGATCCTCGCTGCGGCCCGCTGCACACACAAGGACGGGAAGCAACGAATATTATGGCAACAGAATCCAGTCAGCTGTCAATCTACACCCTCCCTCCGCTCTCTTCCCCGCACACCGCAACTCACACACCCTCCGCTGTGGCTAAATTGCAGTTTGAGAGACGACAGGGGAGAAGCAGCAGTGGCAGCGGTTGCGGGCGGGCGGGGGGGTGCCGGGCCCCAGGGACGCCATACAATGGAGCGTGCTGCTGACCAACGTTCAGGTGAAATTGAATTGGAAATCTTCCATGGCTGGTTAGCATAACAAAGGGCCTTGTGGCTTTAGACAAAGGCTGCTTCTCTAATGCACAAAATCAATCTCTCTATGGGCCCGGCCCATTGTTCCCTCCCGCCATACAGGTGTTCCTTCAATGGTCCTTAATCAAAAGTGTCAAAACAAAGTTAAGAGTTATCTCTGCTGCTCCACAGCTGCTTCTGCAGGGCTGAAAGAAGGAGGGAGACCAGACACCGAGGACGGCAAACAGCTGAGCGGGTGTCTGTACAGGCTGCTGAGCGCATTCAGATACATCCATGCATGATGCTAAACCAGCGCGGAAGGTTCCCTGTTCCTGTCTGAGACTCTTCCCAATGTGAGCAACAAGCGCTTTTCTGCCAGAACCAACCAATGTGGTCACTAAAAGGAGACAACAGTTTATTTCAAATGTACAAAACAACCTCCCCATCAGTTTCGTGGCAGCCTTCACTCCGAAGGCCCGATTGGTAATATTTGGTGGGAGCTACCATTTTCCCTGAAGGTTGTTTAACAATGGCAAACCACAAGTACATCTCTTTAAGTAGCCCCCTTCATCTCCCCTCTGCTCCAGTGCTATAACACTCAATGCACTCTCTCCATTTCTTTGTGGACTAAAAACCTTGACTTGTTCAAAGTAGAATAAATGAAATAAAAGCAGTTAAAACACAAAATAGAAATCTCTGCCTGTGTCTGCTTTTTTCCCTCTGGGCTAACTGATTTATCCACTCAGTGTTGTCAGGCTTCCGAAGCTTTATATTCTCTATATTCTGCTTGACAGCCTGTAAAGTGATATGCATGAACTCAAAGTGCTTTATGTTACACTGTGGTGGCCAGACGGCGAAGCCGGTGGAGGAACATAGATGGAGATTTAAACGTCTGCCTTCCGCTCACATCGGGGATGCATCATCTGTTCCCTGCCGAGGATGGATGCGTCTCATGTCTGTTTGTTTTGATAAGGTGAGGATCCCGGCCCGCCGTTCTGTCTGCGGATTACTGCACAAATAACAACGTAAATAATCTGTAGACTAATACCGTCGCCTAATGCGCAGCGCCATAGACGCAACGCCTCCACTTGACAGCTGCCAGACTATCCATCAGCATGCGCACCCTTCGACATGATAGCGTAGCATGTGTTTTCAAATGCCAACCATGGGGAGACGCGTGACAGGGAAATCTCTGTATAATGCTCTTTAAACTGACATTTTCAAAAAAAAAAGACAGGTAACGAGGACAAATTCAACCCTCATGCTAGATCAAATATCGCCATTTATACATTATGACATATGCTGTTTGCTGTAAAATCACATGTATGCAGGGTGAAACCCGACAAAGGAAATCACTGTTTTACCACCTTTTTAAAGGCCTTCCACTGTATATTTCAATATATTATTGTTACAAGGAGTCACAAAATGAAAGCTGCTACCCACGAGTGCCCTGGTTGACAGGTTGTATATACCATAAAAAAAATATCAATTTTGAAAAAGGGGTTTATATTGGATACACACACGCTATTATATATCCGTCACTAGATTAGTTTATCTGATAACATGGCGTATGTGTGTATATTATGCTCGACATCATTTACCATCTATTGGATATGACAGTAACACTTGCATCTTGTCTTTTGATATGAAGGATTTTAATGTCGGATGCAGACGTTTTGCTGCCGTCTGCCATCTTCAATTAGGTTATTGCAAACGCGTGTGCTTCAACCAGTGCCGCCCAATAAGCTGCTCGTAACCAGGGAGGGCGGACCAGAGGGTCCGTGGACGGAGACGTGACGTTATGATGTGAACAAACATTCCTGAGGTCGTGTTTGTTCGACAGTGATCAACTCTATCGGTGTGTGTTCATGTTATCCATGAAGCGCTTCATTATTATATTTAGATATTTTGCATAGACACCTCCTGTTAATGTCCGGGACGAAGCACGTTGAGTGCACGTTCAGTGCACCACTGCTAGATACCACATAGTACATTTTAAATATAGGTGGTCAGAATAACGTGTCATGCAGGTGAGTTTTCTTGTGTGGGAAAAGGAGGACGGAAGACAAAGAAATGTGAGGGAAAATGAGAGTGAACAGTGGACACAGAGAATTAGACATTCTATAATTGTGAAGGAGTTTTGTCCCCTTGAAAACTGACAGACATGGGTTTTATCATTGTTTGCATATTTATACATAAATAGAGTTAAAATTATAAATTAGCTGGCCGACTACAGCATTGGTCTATTTCTCTTCTCTCCACCACTATCTCCATCCAGCCATCCACCGGCGCTCAGCTCAATCTCTGAGCTGCCTCTGCCGCCGTGGCCCTTGGGAGGACTCATGCAGACCAGTTGATTAAAAATCACTTAGTAGAGAACACAAACAAAGCTGTCAGCCTTTGGCTTGCCCTTGGGATTTGAGCTGTGATGGGGGGGGGGGGGGGGGTAGCGGCTGATGGGGGGGTGCACAAGAGGAATAAAATGGAAGGGGAGAAGAAACAATTAGCAGGTCGAGAAAAGGTGGCAAATACTTCAAATGGACTGGAAAATTTTGGCAGGTTGCTTTTTTGTAAGAAGAAATAATTTTGCTGTACTTTCATGGAAGGATCTGTCTCTCTGTCTCTGTCTCTCTCAGACACTCACTCACACACACACACACACACACACACACACGCAGTGTTACATAAACACATTCGGACACACCGCACACATGCATTCACAGCTGCCAGTGACAAGGGTGAGGCAGCACAACTCCAACGGTCCACTGGCCTTCACTACCAGATGGTAGTTACCCCCTGGTTCTCCTGACACAAACACACACACACACCCACACCCACACACACACACACACACACACACACACACACCAGACACACCCACACACACACACACACTTACAAGGGCTTTGCAAAATAATCTGCACATTTGGAAACTAAGAAGATAAACTATAGGGGACAAAACAATGAATACATTAAACGCATTACATATTCCACCATTTTGATATAATATAAAATATTGCACCGCAGAGAGCCAACATACTCTTTTTAATCTAGTGTCCAAAGACAAGCAAATGCAAATTATCAGCATCAGTGAATATATATATAATATAGTATTGATGAATAGTGGTCACGCTCAAGTATTACCAATTAAAATTAGCAGCAATTAGACGACAGTAATGGCTCCACATGTATTGTCATGTTTCTCCAGCTTTAACTGTTAAATTGTTGGCTATATATCCACTTTAACAGATCTGCTCCCATCATGGCAACGAACAGTCCTGACCCTGATCAGGGCGCTGGGATCATCATGGCAACGCAGCTATCGTGACTGAACAAGACTTCAAGAATTAAGAACAATGTATCAACAGTATGGGAGAACTCACAGAGGCGATCTAGTGTAACATGAAGTTTCATCACTTACAATCTTCATCCGTTCCTACGTGTTCCTAATCAGGGTCATCACAGGGCGCTGGAGCACATCCCAGCCATCACTGGACGAGAGGCAGGATAACACCCGGAACATGATAACACTGTATGAAGTCTCTTCAAGGGGGCCAAAGCTATTATTTTGTAATTGCACCATAAGATAAATCAGATGTGTTACCAAAGAAATGTGGACTGAGCTCTGCTGAGAAAGCTGGAGAAGCGCTGAAAGGACGGCTGCAGCGGTATCATCACAGAGGACTTGAGAGACAACAGAGGGATCTTAAATTAACAGCTCAGCTTACACATCACTAAGCTGCTGGAGCTTCTACAAAGGAACATTTAGTCAGGAATAGCACCAATTCCTTCTGACTCACGGTGAACATCTTCCTGGTAAAAGGGTCTTTATCTAATGTTGCGAAATCTGGGGAAAAAATGAAACACTAAACATGATTTTTAGGCCATGGGTTGCATGTTTATTGCAACAAAACATGTCAAAAACTTGTCACCGCATTGCAAGTGTGTGACCTGTTGGGACCTTTGGAGCTCATTTGTGTTGGGTTACAAACTGTGAATCTGTCGCTTTAGCAAAAACGCGCACAAAAACCTCTAGCTGTACCCTTGACGTTGCTAAAATTTGCATCGCAATGTATTTTTTGAACCACCCAAACCACCCCTTTAAATGTTATACCCTAAGTCAGTTTTTAGTTGACTTTGTAGATAAAGGAAGGTGGGGGGGGGGTTAGTGGTTGATTGATTTGTATTGTACCTTAAAAATGGACACAGCCACATGGGACCCAGCATTCCATCATATGGGATCAAGGTGAACAGAGTCCCTGAAGGCGAAAGTTGAAAGATGGAATGGGAGCACAGAGCTGAAGACAATGGCAGACCGTGAAGAAGAGATAAGGGATGGATGAAGAGAGAGGGAAAGGAAACAATGGAGGTGGAAGTCTCCTAAACTGCAGGACCAAAGTCACCCCTCCACTCTCACCGCCCTACCGCGGTATTTAAGGGTCATCTGAAGGCGCACGTTGCTGTCCAGTATATTGCCTGCACAGCTGACTGGAGAACAGTTAAAGTGACAACCTTGTTTGGGGAGATTATACATACATTCCCACTCACACACACACACACACACACACACAGGTTACACACTGGTGTCAACCCTGCTCGCCACTGTTGTGAGGTTCCCTCCTATTTCTCTGCTGCCCTGTATATGGAGGGGGTTGACAGAGGTGAGCACACAATCTCCTGATGCCCAAACAAAGAGAATTGGATCACCCCTGGGCTGACCTCCCCTGAAGCAACGCCTCGCCTATCTGTACCCTGCGCTGTCGAGAGGACCGTTTAGGGCAGACGGGTGACCCCTGCTTGGCCCTGCCGTTGCGCGGTGTCTGTGCGTCGGCTGCTGGCCAACATGACAGCTTATACAAGGCCCTGTCAAACGCGTGATTGACACATCCCCGCCCCGCTCGACCAACATTCACACCCGCTACGGCAAATTACCCCAAAACCCAGACAGGCCACCATACTGCTACCAGCTTTGTGATCGGCTCCCCGTCGGCTTTTTAGCACAGACAAGCGCATATTCATTTGATTCGAATCCCTTCCTGATTTTGAGGGTCCAAGAACGTAAACGCAAACGTAAAGGTGCTGACTTTTATTCGTATTTATTTCTTATTATAAACTAAAGGCCACAACCCTCCAAAGCAGACTAAATATGGAACCAAATTGAGACCAACGCTACAGGAGAGCAAGTTTTATTTGTTTCTACCCTATTGTGATTGATTTCATTACAGCTGCAAGAACAGTCTGATCACGTCCAAGACTTCATAAACCACAATGCCTCCCATGCGTTTGCCGCACTAGCGGCGAAATTGGCGCACGCATAAACATGTCAGAGGTGCACACGCAGACACCCACACCGACACAAAGAAAGAAAAGGAGCTACAGTACTCCCTACATCAACAGTGGCCTAGATAAACACAATAGACACAAAAGAGTCACCCCATGAAAATAACCCTCCATCCAAGCATCACTGCACTTATCTACTCATAAACATAGGGATAAATCAATTCAGTGAGAAACACTTTTTCTCTCTCTCTCTCTCTCTCTCATTTGAAATTACAGCTGCAGGACCAAAGCTAGCGTGATAGCACAGGTCAAATTCACTAACCTCCTCTCTCCATGGCAACAGTCTACCTCTTTAAAAAAGCTGTAGTGCGTTTTGTTGAAAGTCATTGTGAGATGTTTTTTTTATCATTATTATTTTCATGACCTGCAAATGTGTATGTGCAGAAGTTTGTTTGTGTGTCTTTGCATGAAGGACACCAGTATGCATACATGTAGATTTGTACCTACACGTGTATGCTGATGTGAGATGTGGCTTTTTGTGAGGCTCTATGAATGAGAATGTGTGTGTGTGTGTGTGTGTGTGTGTGTGTGTGTGTGTGTGTGTGTGTGTGTGTGTGTGTGAGAGAGAGAAAGAGAGAGAGACAGAGACCCTTTTATCACAGCATCTGTATTAGCATTGCACCGTCTCAGTGTTTTGTTTTACTCTGACCTGTATAATCAGTGTCACATTAGCAACACAACAAATCAAATACTGCCCGTTTCCACTATACAACCTTACACACACACACACACACACACACACACACACAAACATACATGTGTATGTACCACACAAAAGCTGCTAAACCACTCATTTAGTTTGTTGTTAAAAATGATTTAAGGGAAAATATTTTCTTTTAATAATGTAATGTTATTTTTTATTACTGCGTTCATTTACTACAGTATTACGTTCAAAACATAAATCCTGTTTATGTTCCCAAAATGTTCTCAGTGCCAAATGAAAAAATGCCATATAATATTGTTAAATTGTGTAGTTTATTACTGTTATGGGAAGGTTCGTTTTTCTTTTTTGGTGGTAGATTTCAAATGTAAATATATTAGTTTCTACCTTAATGTCTGATTTCTAATCTGGATTCATTTATGAAATACTAGCAGCATTAACATACGCCTAATAACTGAAAAGCATTTTTTTAAAGACATGATTTCCCATGTAACATTTGACTCTCAGGTTTTATTTTTGAAAAATGAGTAAAATCTGTAAGAGAATTTAAAACATGTATTCAGCATAGGACGTTTTTGTACTGATGTTTGAGGAGGAACATCAGCATCTGCTCAGCTCCTTCTCTAAATCAGTGAGTGACGTTCGGGGGAAGAAGTGGGAAGAAAGAGGGAGAGAGGAAGGAGGAAGTCAAGAAGGCCAGAGGAAGGAAGAGGGAGCAGACAGATGAAGACAGGACAAAAAAGACAAGTGCGGAAAGACATAGGGGAAGAAGGAGCTGAAAGGAGAAGGAGAGGAGGTGGAGGGATAGATGGAGCTGCAAGATGGAGGCGTGTTGTAGGAGATCCAGCTGACATTAGCAGGCGAGTTTATGAGATGTGATGATTAGCCAAATCCTGCTAATCAATGACACATTCACATGGGTTCCTGCTCTGTTGCTAAACACTAATTGGTCTATTCTGCAGCAAATAGAGAGATGCTGTTTCTCACTTCACTGTAAGCAATGCGAGCTGACACGGGGGGCACACACACACGCGCACACACACACACACACACACACACACACACACACACACACACACACACACACGCAGGGTTTCTTGCATGTAGATGCTATGAATCTGTAGCAGATTTTGGTACATAAAAGGTCAAATTGAGGCTGATTCAATTTGAGAGTGGATGAGGAGCAGAGGATGCTGCTCAACTTGCTCTAACAATAAGGAGAGAATGGGATCCTGGAGCGGGCCAGTTGAACCAGCAGAAGGAGCTGGAGGGAGAGGTGGGTGGGTGGCGAGGGGGGAATGGGAGATGGGGCCCTAAATTCAATTTCACTTTGTTGACTATTTAGATAATGTCTCCTAATGTAATGCTGGGCTGTGAGTGGATCTAGTGGAGCTGCAGCAGTCATTAATCACAATGCAGCAGGAGCACCACCAACGTCTGAGAGGAGGCACTGCATCAGCCGGCTGCAGGCTGGAGCTCCGTACACCAGAGGGTCCTTCCTGAAAACCTGGGAGGCTAATTCTATCCCTTAATGACGCTGATTCTATTTTTTTTTTAATGGTTGCACACCAAACTCCAAGAACAGCTGAAGCCGTCTGGGACGATGATTCCTCAGAGGGCTGATGTGGAAATTCAGCAGCAAAGAATTGACTCAGAAAAGCTGTTTTAAATCCATTGTGCTATTAGCAGGGCTCTTACAACCATATCAGTGCTTATAAAACTTGTCATTTTTGATGTTGTATTACATTGTGCCAATTATTTAAAATAATTATAGGATTTTTTTACAGTGAAGCAATCCTAAGAGTATGTTTTTGATAACAATTATAAACCTGCAATCCTCACAATAATACCAAATGAAGAGGAGAAATGAAGGATGCAACTCTGATATTTTACACAGGAAATGCTCCATTTTGTCCATTAAAAAAATGGAAATTGTCACAAGCTTCCTAAGGCAGAAGCTTACATGCACTAGCATCCAAGGTGAGGGTGGAGGGCTCAGACTGTCATAATATTTTCACATACACATCGCAACACACCCACAGCACGATGAGTACGGTCAACGCGGGGTCTGTTATTTCAGTGAGTGCCGCTGGTTAAAAGTGCTTTGCACTGAAGAGGAGGACAAGAGGAGGGTTCACTCAAACACTGCTACGTAAATATTAGTGCAGAGACTTTCTCTCTTTCCCTCTCTGCGCGTGTTTGTGTGTGTGAGTATGTGATAGTGGTGCTGCGTCCATCAGAGTGTGTGTGTGTGTGTGGATGTAATTATGTGCGGAGGCTGTTTGGGGTAAATAGAGTTGCAATTATTCTTTTAACCTGTTAGATTGTCAGCCCTACAAACAGCCAGAGCCAGGAGGAGGCAGGAAACAGACAGACGGACAAGTGGTGCATTTGGTGACAGTCAGCAGCATCCATCAACTCAAATGAAATGGCTCCATTTTGCTTTGGTGTTCCAATCGGAGGGGGCGGGGGGGTTGATGACTGTGAAGTGAATTTTGTTTAACTGATTGGAAATATTTTTGTTCCTCGTGGTGTTTGAAGTCGTGTTTTGAAGCAGGTGCCGCTGTAAGCCACTACGAGCGATCAGCGTGGTGAGATATGTTGTAATTGGATTGATTTAATGTGCAATACGCTCATTGACAGTTGTCTGAGTGAGCTGAGACAAAGGCCGCCACCAGCAGCCAATGAAGCGCTTCATTTAACACCAACGCCGTCTGCAGTTCAATTTCTTCTTCGCCAGCTTCACTGCAAAAGTGTTTAGAATTATTGTATGTATTCAGAAAGGAGGATCAATTCAGAATTTCATTTGAATCAAAAGGAGAAATCTAAAAATAGCACATCAATTCAGAATCTCAGATGGTTTATAGCCAACACACACACACACACACACACACACACACACACACAAGCAAATGCTAATATGCTATCGACCAAGATCACCAACTCAGCAGATCACCTGTCTAAAATGCGTGCTACTTGCAGTAACTCATCGTGCACGCGCGCGCACACGCACACAGGCAGGCAAAGTTCGCTGGCCCCTGTCAATAGGGCGCTAAGGGTTTTGGCACTAATGACCAGTGCAGCGATAAGAGAGGAGAGGTTAATGTGTTGCTGTGGGTGATCGAGATAACACCGGTCCCTTCAATCCTGCACACAATGAAACGCTGAGAAAGGGAGAGGACGCGAACAAAAAACTGAGAAAGAGATGCCAAAAAGTACAGAAATAAGCAGAAGCTTTCAACACAACATGGAGTGTGTGGGGGTGTGTGTATCGGGTTTATTGTACCTGATGTATGAATGAATGAATGTGGCTGCTGACCAGCGTTCACACGGCTGAAAACACGAGACCAGAGCAGACGTCAATTCATCCAGATGGAACCTTAAACGTGGGCTCAGTGTAGCTCACAAGACGCACCACATATACGACCCTGCCCTCGCTCTACAGACACTCTTCATGCATTGTGTTGCCGTGTAGGGGTGTTGTGTTCCATACTCATTTCTGCTGAGCGTGTATAAATGGTATAATAAACTGTACATACCCCATGTGCAGTTTGTTACAATTGCTGTTTCTCCTCCTCCTGGCCTTCAACTACTTTCAGTACGCATATATGTATATACGTATATACATGTATGTGCATGTTTATAAACACACACGCGCACACAAATTTCCCTATAGTGACAAAGTGAAACCCCACAGATACCCCCCCCCACCCCCATCCTGTGTGGCCAGATGGGTCGGCTGACATTTGGACACGTGTCAATCAACTCTTTCAATAACCAAGGGGCAGGAAAATGGAGTCAGGGGGGTCAGCAACTCACTGTATCACCATGGCAACAACTGCACTGAAGTTCATAGCCTGCTGGGATAGTAGTTCTAAGTGTGTGTATATTTGTGTGTTTGTGTGGAAAAATGGCTATTTTTCTGGATGTTCCTGTCGGACGTGCTTGTGCTTCCTTCTGCGTGCCCAATTGTTCCCTATCAGTCGGAGGCAAATACTCCTCCCATTTAGCTTCGCTGTCGCTATCCTTCGGAACCTCGCATGAAGCTCTAGCCTTGTCTCTCTCCTTCCCTCACAGCTTTTTAAACGCTCCCTCTTCTAACAGTGGGTCAGGGAGCAGGGCCCTGTTGGAAGGACAGCCCCTTTCCCCAAAAAAAGAGTCTTTAACCTTTCCCCACCTTGGCCTCTCTTGCCTTTTTCCCTGCTGCCTCATGCCACTTTCCTCCTCCTTGTGATCCTCCACTAGTTTTGTGCGTAATTATTTTCTCATCTTCAGAAGTTATATTGCGGGGGAGGAGGAGAGTGCACATGTTATCGTGCACAAGTCCGAGAAAATAGGGTTACCAAGCTGGCAACTAACTACTTGGAGTCTGCCCAGCTGGTGGTCTGTTTATGGGATGAATAAGAAAGACAATTTGTGGTCTCAGGAAAAATAGCTCAGATTGAGCCTCCGAGGACAAATCACTGACCCGTTTACCGAACACTTATCACAGAGGTTCACCAGCACAGTTCCTCTCCTGGGGCTCCAGCGGCTACACACGTGCACAGAGACTTGTTCATCCCTGGACACTAATGTCACAGCAACATGCAGTGATAACAACCACATCAAATGAATTTAAATTCATTCCAAATGGATCTCGAAACTGTGAGCATTCAAATATTTAAAAGAAGCAACAGTTTGTGGCAGGTTCTAAGGAGGGTTTGCTTAAGTGAATTAAAAAACCTAATTTTGGGGGATGCTCTTTGACATGGCAAAGCACTGGCGAACAGTTACAAATGGAATAAATATAATGTGTTGGGCTCCTAGATGCACCCTAGATCTGTGGTCTTTACCATAACATGTACAGTACGAGTGAAAGCTGTGGCTAATAGTTGTTTGATGTGGATTAACATGCTCCATTACCCCAATGTTCCAGTAATGCCAAAATCATTATACAGTGCTCATACATGCACGTGCGCGCACACACACACACACACACACACACACACACTATAACACAGACACTAAAGCTGCTCTATCCAAATCTCCCTCGGACAATATGGGCATCGCACTTCTCTGTCCAACACTCTTCCCCTTCCAGTTGCATCAATGGACGGGGCCAGACAGGAATGGAGTAATTCTGGGGGATAATTCATGGATAATTTTGGGATAATCTTCAGCAAAACATTCAGAGCACTGCCACCCAGTTTGCCCACAGCCTGATTACCAGGATCCAAATGCCAGCCACTTGTGTTGACCAGCACTGCCAGCAGCCACTTTGCTGCATGCAAATAAACAAAAGAAGTAACCAAGAAGCATTGGGCAAACTGTGCAGGAACGAAATCAAACATATATGAAGGTGAAAAAAAGTCAAAAATATTGTAAAAATTATATTAAAGGTAAGGTTTGATACAAAAGCATGCACACATTCATCATTTTGCACAGACACTGGTGTGCAAAGTATTTCTATTATGTGTCATTGCCATCTTCTGGCTGTCAGACACTACTAGGAGAAAAAAGTGCATATGTTGATGCATCGAATTTAAAATTTAATGTAAAAGCCACTTTTTATAAGGAACATTTACTGCTTACTCAGGCAGTTATATTTTAAAATACCTAATACACAAATTTAAAATAAATCGTATTTACTATGGCAATAATCTTCTCCCTCTGATCCGTTGAATGAACTGCATGAACATGTATTTAAACAGACAAATTCATATTCTCATCACCAGTTTGTTGTCGTGCTGGAAACGAACGTCAGGCTGAACGTGTAGTTCATAGGTTGATAAATACTGACATCTAGCGGCCTGTTTACTAACTTCACAAGGGTGTTCGAGCGTGAGCTGGGTGCATAGCGCCACCTACTGGCCGAATCACGGCATAACCTCAGCTGCAGGCCTGCACGCTCTTCTGTTGACTGCTCAAATTCTTTTGCATCTCAGGATTGGAGGATTAGAAATTGCTTTAACTGTGTCATATCGCGGTTATTCCTTCTCAAATAAGATCACTAATCTGAAATTATTTCTTTATACCTCAAGCAATTAAATTTAATGATAATACCTAATTGATTTTATAAATTGTCAACAGGACAAAATATAACATATTCAATATTGTGATTATTAATGAGTCACTCTGTTTCTGCTCCAATGGAAAACTCTTGCCATTAACCTCAATTAATTTTACACGTATGTACTCATATACACACCACCAATCAATGGATTTAGGGATAAGCAGCTGCTTACTGATCTGTTTTGGTTCGTTATGTTTGATACCAGAGTACATTTAAACGACTACTATTCTGAGCTGAGTTTTACACCAGATGTGCACACGTTGGGAAGTTGCCAATAACTTTTAAAGTAAAAATGATTGTGGAACCCGACAGAAGCGCATGGGTTACTTCCCACAGGTGACATCTCACAGTCTCCATGCTGTTTACCCTCATGCAGGTCATACATCTCCCGATGGCGCAGAAGCATGCAAACATCACTGACACCCGGACACAGACAGCAACTTTCACAGGTACTCACCAGGATTGTCATCAGTTTATCTCTCACGCCTGTATAGTCTTGAAAAACATGGTGCCAGATATAATGGAATGTTTTCTCAAGGTACCAGAGTAACTGCTGCTTCCCGTCACAGTTTGGTAAGAATGGCTCTCCAGTAAAACAAGGGAGAAAAAAAATAGAGAGAGCTGATTCAGGACACCCGTTCGTAGCTCAGCAGATCCATCAGGATGAAAAAGCATTTCAAGTCCAGCCCTCTTTTGGGCGCTACTATTGGAGAATGTCAGCCAGACAATCAGCCGTGGATCATCTGACAGAGGTAGCTTTAAACCTGATCACACATCAATAACAGATCATCTCAAACACCTGATGCGTCCAAGTGGCGTTAAAGCTCACCTGTTTTTCCCCCTCATCCGTGTATCATTCCTCCTGATGCCAAAAGCTGCCGTCAGCTTTGTAGTCCAGCAGATATCCCGCTCGCCCCTCACCCCCTTAACACCTCTTTGACTCTATCTCTGCACTTGACCAATCCACTCCACCAGCCCACCACTCTTTACTGCACGCAGACCTGCACCATTTCATGATAGCCTGACTTCCAGTCCTCCTCCCCTCACTCCTGCCAAACCACTCACCTGAGGAATCCCATTTCCCCTCTCCCATTTCTGCAATCTTCCTCCCCAACTGTCAGTCCCCTCTCTGGCCCACTATTGGACCTTTCGCTTCCTCAAAACAAGCTCTCGTTCTAACCTGGCGATTACCAATCTTTTTGACAGACTATCTGCTATTAGCCGCGGTCTTCCTCCTCCCTCCTCGCCATCTCCGTCTCTGCCCGTCCTCCTTATATATCCGCAGCCTTTGCTTTGCCTTCTCCCCATCTCCAGCAGCATGAATATATTATTATCAACACAATAGAGCCCTGCTTATTGTTTATGAATTACCAGCCTTGCGGCCAAACAAAGCCTATTTTCATGAGAAACCTCCATTTCATTTCAGCTCCAATTAGATTGGGGGCTAAAGAATAGGAGTCCTCAGGCCTCAGCCCCTAAGGATGGCAGGTCCATTCAGCTTCATTCAATGGGGCCTTATTGCTTTCCCATACAAAAGAGCACGTGGATGGGCTTTCAGACTGAAACAGCAACCAAAAATGACTGGGAGACAGTACTGTACAATAACAAATCTTTAAAGAAAGGACACTGAGTGCTTATCCTCCCATCCATCAATTCATCCCTCACTCTTGGCTTTCTTCTTCTCCTCTGTTCAGATATTGTAGGACCTGGACATTAATGACAGACAGTTGAAAGAGAAAGGGAGTGAAAGAAAGAGAAGAAGAAAGAGGCAGAGCAGCTCACATTTTCACAATGCATGTCAAGTCTAAATGATCACTGGCTGCTGAATAGACAGATGGAAGGGAAAAGAAGTGAGTAGTGCACGTGTGTGTGTACAGCTGATTGATTCTCCGCTTTGAAAAGCGGGAGAAAAGAGTGAATAAAGGAGAGGAAGACCTTGATGGGTATTTTTTCTTCCCAGAGCTCCACAATAAGTCAGGAGGGTTTGCATCATATTGTGGAGCACCCACGGTGACAAGCTGTCACGCCGTCAAAGACAGGAAGCAGAACTGAGCCCAGATAACAGACGCTTTGCTCTGCAGGTCATCTCCTGCTCACCCAGCAGACTGGAGACAGGCGCAACGACCTTAAGGCACTAAAAAGGAAGGAAAGTTGCAGCCCAGGCGGGCAGCATATCAGAGATCCAGACTGGCCCTCGCAACAGGGCAGCAGCAGCTCTGCTGCTCCGTTACTGGAGGAGCCAAGTGGCAGACGGCCCAGCCAGCACAGGCAGATAAAGTCAGGCCAACAAGGTCACAACACGAATGGCCTGGCTTTATCTGCCGATCACCTCCCCCCACCCCACCGCATGAGTGTAATGTGAGCTTTTGTTCCTACGTAGGAAAAGCGGCGTGGAAACAAAAGGCGATGGTTTTCACCAGTAATGAGCAGACAAGGTGAGTCACAGTGGAAAGGTTGACATCTGCCCAGATTCTTGCCACAGCAGCAGGACGGAGTTCTCGCGCTCCGCTGACGCTTAGTGCGATTCTCAGGGCAGGAAACGATTTCAATCAGCCGCTTTGACGAGGGCAAAGCAGGAAAACCATGAACATATGAACATTTCTGAAAATGAAGGGTTGTTATGGGTAGGTAGTTATGGACAAGATGCAGAGTACATCATGGAAACTATGGAAATTAGGCCCTTTGTGTGGCCTTTTTGTTATGACTGCTTGTGTCAATTCTATCGTAAATTAAGTCAAAATGTTTAATTGTGCCACATCTGGACATCAGTCAAATTTAATGGAACATATTTATTTATGTGATGAAAGAATATTGATACTTGTTCTAGAGAATTCTGCAAACTGGCCGACTGTACATCAACAGACATGAGATACAACATTTTCAACAAAGCCTTTTTACTGCTATTGTGATCTTTGATCACCACCCACATCCTTCTGGCTGAAAGCTTCATTCACTTTTTGACTTTATAGGATGCAGTTTAAATTTGGGGTCCTGACAAAGATTTAGTGTTTAGGCTACAGGCATCTTAGAACTCCGTCGTTGTGCTTTAGATCCTCTGGCCTGATTTCTGTCTCTGCTAACAGATTTAAATGGAAATGACTACCTGGCTGCATGATTACCTCAATTCAAGTAATAAGCAGCAACTTTTTACACCTTCTGCAGCATTGGTGCACATTTAATAATGAATCGAGCTGTTTTTCTAAAACCACATTTATTTCAATGGCTCATCTTCTAGCAGTATTTACAAATACAGTACGAGTTTGATATTCCTCAGGACGCCTGGAGGAACTGTTCAACAAGAAAAACACCACAGTGAGGACACAAAAGATGAGCTTCCAGGCAGACAGTCCTCTTCAGTACCTGGCAGAAAAGGCTGGACATAAATTCATAAAAAAAAAAAAAAAAAAAAAAAAAACTTAAATAACATAAGAGGTTACAAAATGGCAGGGTTCAAGTTCAGAGTACAAGTTCGGTCCCAGGCCTTGGTGATATCGTTAGAGTACTACTAATGTACCGCCGGACAGCAACGCTTGAAACGGTTGTCAACAGAAGGTTCTGGTGTCGTCACACGGAACACACCAACCATGGCTGCCAATGAGATGAGTTTTCTTACCATCAACGCGGCATTGAGGGAACGTTACCACGGAATCGGGGGTGGAAGCTGTTGGTAACGCTGGACTTATCAGAGCAGGCAAAACACCCCCTAACAGACACACCCCTGTCTTGTCACTCAGAAAACCGTGAAAGTGTGTGTGTGGAAAGCAACCTCACACGTGCTAGTGTTTGTTTTGTTTTGAAAGCTTTGGGTGGAGAACGTGCGTACCGGGTCCTCAAAGATTCGTCTCATCCCATGTGGGGTCATTTATGCTCTTCAACACCCTCCTCACGACCTTTTCCAGATCCTTCCGCGCCCTCTGCTCCTCCTCCAGTGACCTCTTCATCTTCTTGTTCTCCTGTGAGCCAAAACACTTTAGATGACTGACTGCCATTTCTTTATTTAGTCATCAGACCTTTCGGACCCCATCTGTCTTAATCGAACCTACCTGTTTCAGCTCTTGAACCTCATCCCTCAGGGCGTACACCACGTCCACCAGACTCCTTGAAAATCAATATTTGGCGGTCACCATTCAGATTGAACATAAAACACACGTTTTATAGCGTTACAAACAAAGAGAACAAGTGATGCCTGATTCCTCCTAGATGACACAAACAAGACCGGTTTGAGTGTTAGTGGAGGTATAGATGTCATAAAAAAGACCCTGATGTCATAAAACAGACCAAAATTGTTAAATGGTGTGTGAATCCATCAGGGAAAGGTCTAAAGCCGATTTTAAATTAAATATAAATACACTTCAGGTCCCAGCAGTCTTCATATGAATGAGTTGTAATAAGTACAGTAAGTATGGAATTTTAGCAGATGGGAAGATGGTGTGAGAAAGCTTTGTGTGCGTCATCTTACTTCTCCTCATCTGCACTCTGTCCATTGCGACTGGGACCCTCCCCCTGCACCTTCTTCTCGCCGGGGATGATCACGTGGAGTCCCATCTCCGTCCGCGGCCCTGTTTCAAAACATAAAGCGAGCTCAGTGATTGAGACCTTCAACCATCTCTCCGTTCGGTAAAATGAGCTGATGCAGGGTCGTCTGCTGTTACATTTCCAGCCGAGAGTCCCACCGTCTTTATGGAAGCAAGCACACAGTTGAGCGGAGGTGGTACGTTAGTCATGCGCAGAGGAAATATCAGACAGAGGGAAATGAAAGGAAACATTGCAGTCATGTGTTGAAGATGAATAAAGCTGCAGTCTTCAAATGAAGCCCCACGCAATCAGTTCATTATTCTAATAAAGCACCAGAACGCAGCGGTCTACCAAATGACAGATTTATTCAAAACTCATCGTACAGCGTTAGGGACTTGAACACTTCTCAGCAGTGTACAACAAACCAGACGACAGTACCGTCAGATCAACGCGGTCACATCTGTGGTGCGGTGTTAGAGCACAGAGAAGACAATATTGGTCAAAGACGGGGGGTCTGGGGGCCCTGCCTGTCCCACAGGAGGACTTTTCTTAAACCACAGAATACACCTGTCACTAAGCACACAATAGAAAGAGTTGCAGCTCAAATACTTAAGAGGTTTTTTCTTGATCCATGACAATGAATATTTACAAAGGATGGGGGGGGTCTATGTGCTCTTATAGTATAGTTCAAGTCCATTCTGACAGCATTCTGGGTCTGACTGAGAACTTTAAATACAGATATTTCTGTATATTTACACCTTTTTCATTTTTTTTTAAATCCCAAAACAGCAAAGGTGAGCGTTTACACTACGAATGAGCTTTTACTTTACAGGAACACCGAATATTCAAGTCTACCTATAGGACTATATCGTACACACGCTAGGCAGACAACAAAATTACAGTTGATCAGATCTGCTCCCAACACCCATTAGCCTGTTACATACTTGTGCAAAATAGGTCAAACATTTCATGATAGATTTTGGAAAATCTAACTCAAACCAAGATAATGTAAGTGGGGAAGATCTTCCAGGAATTGTAAACAATAACATTTCAAATAAAATATAAATTAAAAAAAAAAAATCAGCATATAAAATAATAAATAAGGAAACATTTCACAAACAGTAAACAGTCCTGTAACATGGGCTCATATCCTTCATATGCCATTCACACTGTTTGCTGTAAGAGGAGGAAAAGTGGGTGATTCATTTGTACTTTTAATACCAATACTGGAAAAATATTTCTTCATAAAAAATAGTTATTGATGCAAGAGAGCGTAAGAGGCTTGCATGTGGCATGTGAGGTAGCAACGTAATCCGTTTATGATATTACGCCGCCCTGTTAAATATGAGTCAAGTAACGTGTGTTTCTTATTGGAATGTAACATTTTAGAAGCCTAAAAAAGTCCAAGAACCTGGTGACATGCCTGAGTCTACATTAAAGCAAGGAGGCTGGTTCGAGCAGGGACCAAAGAAATACTGTCGGCAATGTCAAAATGTCAAACGTATATCTGAGACTGACAGCAAACATCCATGCAACTCACCAAACTCTTGGCTTTAAACTAAGATGTTTGATTTGTGCTGCTGGACGTACTCCTTATATGTGTTTCTGCTGTTGAGAGTAAAATAAACAAGTATAATTCCATTATATTTGGCAAAACCAGGGGAAAAAAGAACTTAATCATTAATCCAGTAAATGACCCAGGAGTTTTAATTATATTTACTATGTTCAATAAAGGTAGGCTCATAATTTCATAGTTATAGCTGAAAGGAAATTTGATAAATATTTCTATCTAGTTTTTTAACCAGAACTACATAGTAACTCAGCAGAAAATTACACAACATTACTGCACACGAAAATAAATAAATAAAAATCTCCCACATAATATTACACATCTGAAGGAAAAAAAGAAGCTTTTCATGAGCAATATTGTCATTTAGTTAGGAAATGTGGAAATGTCAATATAAATACATTATTTTGGCAAATTTGTTTTAAATCAAATTTTAAATTTACAGCTTTACTGTGTATTCCTGCAACACTTGTAAATTATGAACCCAAATTGCAGTACGTTATAATTTCCTTTTTTAAAATTGCTTTTTATGAGGTCAACTTTAAGTGTATTTCAAAAATGAACATCAAGATCCATATTAAGCAAACAGAAATGATACAAAAATATGAACAATTAGATATTTTGTTTCCATTCTGCTCTATCATCAGGCAGCAGTGGCATTTGTGCCCAAAGCTGTGCATGTACGTAACTCAGCTGTGCTTATATTTGAAAGCAAGTACTGACAACAACCCAGGAGAAAAGAATGGTAAATAATATGCACTCATTCCTGAAATATATCTGAATATCAGACAGGAAAAGCTCAATCCTCATATCTCCCTCCCTCGGTTACTCCCTGGGTTCCAATCTAACAGGCCTAGACTCCCTGCGGAGAATCCTCCGCCTAGATGGCCAAACAAGGGGAGTGCTGACATTCAAGAAAATGTAACAATAATTACTACACACTTACTGCAACTACATGGAGAGAGGAGGCACATAAAAGGGAAAGTGGCAAGGCAACAGGGAGATGCATAAAATATCTTAAAATAAACTTTTCAAAAATAAATAAGACAAATAAGTTAACAAAACTGAAGAAATATGTCATAAAAAATAAATAGATACAAAAAAGATCTACGGACGTTTCTTTTGATACACCAAAGATAAGAGGTAAGCACGCTGTACATCACATTACATTGCAGCGTGTCAATACAGTACGTTTAGTTCTGGTGAGAGATGCAGCTCTTACGCGGCACCGAACCCATCCTGTAACTGTGGCTGGTCCAGATGGAATCATAGTCAGAGTCCTCCGAGAGGTCAGAGGACAGTTCTGGCCTTGACACGCTGCTACGGCGGCCTGGCAAGTCCATACAGGACCGGTCCACGTCAGCCAGCACGTGGTTGTGCATCAGGTCAGTGCCCTGCCAGGCTGGTCGGAACGAGCAGAGTGTGGCGGCGGTGTCGCGAAGGGAGGAAATGGTGAGCGAGCGAAAGAAAAACGGTGGTGGTGGCGTGGGCAGAACGCAACAAATGACAAATCATATTAAAATCCGGGGGGGATGGATGGATCAAAGGGGAAAAAAATATCATACAAAAGGCAGAAAAGAAAGTTGATGAGAGCAGAGAGGAAAAAAGCAAACTCAAATCAAAGCAGAACAATGGAAGAGTGGAGAAGAGACAGTAAAAAGGAGAAAAGACTGTTAGAAAGCTCAGAATTCCAAGTTCAGCAAGAGTGTTTATCCTCTTTTATTTGTGCATGCACATGTGTAGTGGGAGAAAGATTCTGTTTTCTTACTGGAGTTAAGAGTCTGCCTGGTTTTGGCGCTGGTGCAATAAGCTTCAATCACTTTCAAAATCTGTGCATCCTCTTCCAGAGCAGCTGTACCTGGCAAAGGTGAGGATCTTATCATCACTCACATGTGAATATTTCCATCGGTCACATGTAAAGCTCATTTTAAAAAAGGGAAAGTGATAAATGTGACTTACTTTTCCTCAAGGCAAATTCTTCTTCTGACTGTTTTCTCTCAGGTTTGCGCTTAGGAAGGAGCTTCTTTACACTCTTTGGACTTTTACTGAGATCCTGATTATACAGGCATGAAAGGAATCAAATATACACTCGTGTATTTAATGAGAACAGACATGTTTTAAAGCACCCAAAAAGAGATTCTACTCACTTCTTTATAACAGAGGGCTGCAGAGGGTCTTAAAGGGGGGGCAGGCCGCAGACAGCTCAGGCTCCATGGTTTGGGGGTGTTGGGCGGTTCTAGTGGACCCCACATCATGGTGCTGGACAGAGATGTTCCATGGGAGGAAGGATGGGGCAGGGTGTGGTAGGTGGGAGCCACCGTCATGGCCTTACCCTCAGCATGACGAGACAGCGTTACAGGGTGAGACGGAAGCTGAAGAATTAAACCAAATGGCCGGAGTCAGTGTTAAATTCCCCAAATATTCATCTGACAGAAGGCAAAAGTCACTTCACCAAACTACTGTATAGAGTCATATAGGATGGCTGGTGATACACTCTTGTGTTTGGGTTTTCATCCCTTAGGACAGAAAGAAAAGGCTCTGGAGTTGGTGTCTGCTAACTGGTTACCCACCGTGTGGCAGGGGACCGTGAGCGGTTTGTGGCTGGGCGCCGTGGCTGCCGTGTGTTTGATCTGTCTGCTCAAGAGTTCCACCCAGTCCTGCAGGTCCTGCTTGTGGGTGCAAATCACCTGCAGACGGTCAAACATCGTGCCTGCAAAAGCAGAGACAGCAGTGATGAAAGCGCCGCCTGTTCATGAACGGCTGTTTATCTTAATGTCTTCCTACCATTCAGCTCAAAAGCATTTTTATGTGCATCACAGTCTTCCAGCTTGGACACAGTCATGCCAGCCAGAGGTAATTTCCCCTGCAGATTAGATTCAGATACAGAAATTCAATTTAAACCACAATGTGCTTACAGAAGTTTTATTTATAGCTGCAGTGTAGCAAACAGTTGGAACAGGGTAATGAAAAGATGAATGGAAAAGCAGGAGTAAATATTTATACTCTCGTGTTGAAGACACAATTTAGTAAAACCCATGATTCAAAAATCCCAAAGTGTAATTAAAAATTTCACTTTCAGCTGACTTTCATTCAAATACAGCCTGGACATTTTATGTTGAATTAATTCAATTCTGCTTCTATGATATGGAGGAGAAAGGTTAATGACTGACCTGAAATATGAAGCCACTCATTCTGGGGCTGGCAGACAGCATCAGGAGGACGTGAGGGAAGAGCATGAGATAACGCTCACTCTTCTCCTGATCAACACAAGTTCAAGCACCTAATGTTAAACCTCTCTTTAAATTAAGCAATTTTTTTATAAACCTCGAAAAATATCTCCTATTCTGAGGACATTTCTCCCACAGAATCACGGAGCTGAACATTAAAGCCAGAATTCTTCAGAATTTCACCAAAAATACAGGCAAATCTAACAAAAGCAAAAACACAAAACTTTGCATCAAATCGAAAAGTTTATTTGGTATTTGCTGATAATGTTTCATATACCGTATAAAACAATTACAGCATCGGATGTGTGACAGGAACAAGATGATCCGGGGTGTGCTACTAATTATTAAACTTTAATGATTCTGAGACTCAATATTAAAGCCAAAGAGGATAAATTTGTTACATATCAGTTGTCATATTTCAGTTTCAGAACAAATGTGAGATTCATTTTTGAGAGATCTGATGGGTTATTTTGTTTAAAATATCAAATTTGTAAATGTGTGCTGGGGTTTGCAAGAGTCTTAAAAACGTAATTTAACAAAAAATTGAATGAATAAAACAAATTAACTACGGTTAAACTGAAAGATGCTGCTTATTTATTTGCTGATTGTTATTTCGTCCCGATAAACACAAACTCACAGCAATTTTAGGTGCCTTTAATCAGTTCGATAAATATTGTGTGAGTGCGGTTTTACAGAACACCTCCATGACGTACCTCTGAGCCTGGACTCTGCACTAACACCTGGCTCATGAAGAGCACAGAACCCAGAGTCTTGATGTCATCCCCCTCCCACAGCCGGATGGACTCCGTGAGGATCTGCAGCTCCAGTTCCTTTCGCTTCCGGACCTCCTGGCACTGCACCTGGAACAGACAACAATGTTAATCACTTACTATTTGATCCTCTTATCATTTAACTTACAGACATGTGGCAGGAGGGAGGAAGAAAGGTCTCACAGAGAGGCTTTTAAATGTTGCCATGCACTTCTGAATGTCTGGTCGATCGGGATGACCCTCCTGCAAAGAAATAAACCAGAGATGGTTGAAAGACAAAATCAAACCATTGCTGCAAACGACTATTTAGATACAGACCTCCATGTGTCTCTCCAGCTCCTTTAGTAAGGTCGGGTATTTGTCGAGTCTCATAAAGGGTTTACTGAGGCCAGTGGTCAGGGTCAGGATGCCTGGACTGACTGCACCCCTCCCCTCCATGAACTCCCCAAGCACTTCACTGTAACAGCAGAGAATGAGAGTCACAGACATTTCAAGGCGAGGGATAACTGATTTTAGGAGGGAACCATGGCAACAGTTGTACGATATTAGGGAAAAAATATTTATAGTGTTAGACTGATTATAAAGTGGGTTCGTCTGAAATCATACTGAAATAATCTCTGGAGTAGGCTTCAAGAAAGAAAAGCCCTTAAATAAGATTAAGTCATGATTCCTGTTTGTGTAGGTTTACAGAAATCCATGCATAGACTTGGATTTAACCAGTATATGATATTTAATCAGACAAGGAAGGACAGGTATCTGATAGTTAACAGATTCTACTAATATATCAAATAGGTGCACCTTTGCTGTGTGAGAACATTGACTGCAGAGGGGTGGTTGGAGCAGTAGCTGTTGTAAAGAGCCTTCATCTGTGGCATTTGGTTTATGAAGAAACCTCCCACCCTTTGCTGGCTCTCTGGAAGCCTGAAAAAAAAAAACAGACATTGACTCTAATAGTGACAGACAAAAACCAAAAGAGACATATGGCATACAGTAAATAGAATGTGTGCATGTGCTATCAAGTAAAATCGCACATTATATTTTCAGATATAGGTACATATCCAATAAGGTTTTGGAGGATCACGAGATACGTTTGCGATCGCATTCCCTGTAATTACATTGACTCAACACTAGGGGTCTCTGTACACGCTTCTATAAGCTGCAGCTGCTGCTGCAGTGGCGAGTGTGAGCACAGAGACTCACTTGGTGCACTCTTCTAGAGACTGAACCAGCATCTGTTGGAAGGTGCAGATTTCTTCAAGGTTACCCAGAATGAGAGCCACATCTGAACTGCTCAGCCTGGCGAAAAATACAAGATAGGTTACGACAAAAGTTGTACTCTAAGAACAGTGTTCCAATTAAACAGTAATTTTAGCGTTAATGACTCATACTTGTCAGTATTCTGAAGAGGTCTCAGATAGTTTGTCAAGAGGCTCTGGAGATCCTTGGAGTATTCTGTCTCCGTTTCCAAAATATTCTGCAACACCTTCAAAACAAATGAGCCAGGCACAATTTTAATATGAAATCTATTTTATTCTTTAATAGGCAGCAGGAAAACAGAAATTAATATAGATGTTATGAAATGTATTTCCGATGTTGAAAGTGGGCCACCCCACCCTTACCAAGTTGTAGTATGTTTTGCTGATCGCAGACGTGTCAAAGCCTTTAGGGGGACTCTTAAGTGTTCCAGACTTGGGGGACACTTGTTTGTCTGCAACCACAGACAAAAATATTACAGCGCACAGTTCAATTTTAACATAATTTCTACTGGAATAGCTATGACTGAGGGTGATCTTTTTGAGTGTCATCATCAGCTTTTTTAAAGAAGGCTGGGAATCTTTAACAGGCCGAATCACTCATAGAAAAGCTATAAAATACCTTTGCTAGCATCAGTCCTGATGGAATGATGACAACAGAGAAAGCATAACAGCTAGAAAGCATAATGGTGTTATACCCACCAGAGCCTTTGACTTCACGGACATAGTTGCTAGGAAACCACCCAGTCCTGCCATTGAGCGTTCCCTCCCACCAGCCACCTTCCTCCTGACGAGACACGCTGATGATGTCACCCTTGGTAAATGTGAGCTCATCCTCGTTCGTCTGCTGGAAGTTGAAGCGTGCCTTCACCAGTAGCTGCTGTCCACTGTTTTCTGACATGTCCTGAGGAATGAAGGAGTTTTTCAGCAGTGCAAAGGAAACTGAGAAAGCCAAGTCAAAGGAAAGGCTTGTGAATGAACATGGACAGATGAGTAACACTGTTCTTGTGAATCAAAGCCATCAAATATTTAAACTTTACAAGACAGGGAGATTTATGCCATCAACAGGTGTGAACTGGCCAGATTAATGAAGATCAGCTTAGGTAGCACTTAGGAAACAACTTCAGTTTAATCAATTTGTGATTGTGATTTTAAAGAAATCTGGTCTCAAAAACAACAGGCTAAAGCCTTTCTTCTGCTGGTGGATGAGCTCAGCCTAAGAGATCATGTAAGGAGCTCAGATATCCGAGAGGAGCTCTGAGTGGAGCCACTGCTGCTCTGCAATTGGAGGAGCAGAACAGGTGAGTTGTGCACGCCTCAGAGACGTCTATCTGGAGGGGGTGTTTATAGCAGGCAAGCCGGAATGAGACCCAGAGCCAGACCTAGCAGAGACTAGAGGGAGAACATGCTCAGCTGATGATCTCAGCCTCCCTGTAAAAAGAAAATTCTGACCCTTGACCTGGTGCCAGACCACATACAAGCCAGAGGTTAAAAAAAAAAGTCAGTTCTTGACTCCCCTGTGGTTTTTAGGCATCCAAAACAATTAATCAGTTTTGCTTTTGATCAGACTATAGTTTATTATTAATAAGGAACCCTATTATACACCAAAATGTCTATATAAATACATTATTGTGACAAAGAACAGACTTGTAGATGAACTAGTTGGCTTTCAAATGCTTCCTTTCTATCTTTTGTCACTGCAGAGCAACAGAGAGAAACTCAGAGTTGGTTGGGTTTTTGGAACCAGTTAGCTTGATCGAGGTTAGATCTGCTGGATTCTGCTGTTACACCACTCACACTAAAGTTAGCACGTTGATGCACCATTTCCTTTGTTTGGCGTTGGGACATTTGCACATTGCCATCCGTCACAGGTCTGACCCCCACCCCCACAATGAGGTGTGAGGCTGTTTTTTTTGTCTCTCTCATCCATCATAGTGTTGACAGCATCATCGTTATACGTTTCAAGTGAAAACTGCGAGGTAACACTGGACATCAGCGAGTCAATGGTCAGTGTTGTTTGGTACTTCGTACTGAACAAACGGTTAAAGCCGGTGGAATTTGTATCGAATCTGTGGCTACAGGTAGAGGATAAGAGTGCTTATTGCCTCAACGGTGACTAAAATGGGTGATGCTGCACAATAGAACAGTTTGACAAAAAGTAGTGGATGGTTCATTTTCAAGCGTCAGGGCAGCGTTTGACTTCAGTAGAATTTCTTGCTCCAGTGATTAGATGAAGTGAAGGATTGTCAAAGAAATTGTCTCAAAACCTTTTTTGAAAATAATTAATTCCTGCTAGAGTGTCGGCTCTAAGTTCATTTAAACAGCTCGAAGTTTTACAAGTATAAATAAACTGAGACTATAGTGTCACTATCGGTGACGTCATGTAACATTTTCAGTCAGTGGTGTCCGGTGGCGTGGAGAGATGGAGATCTATTTGCAAAATTAATTTCCAAAATTTCATAATTAGGCCACTCAGTGTGTCCCATGCTGCTCCTGCCCATCCTGTCATTGATCAGGATTTTGTTGTCAACCCATTCAGCTTGTTTATCACCTGTTTCAGCGTCCAGACTGGTTATATTGCAATAAATAACTGTGTCCTGCACAGAGCCTGAAATCTAACATTTCATCTCTCCATCTCCATGGAAGCTAGGCAGCTCGCTGATCTCGGGATCTTTCAGTGCTCTGCTACGATGAACAAAAGAGCTGTGCCATACACAAGCTGTAGGCATACAAGCATTCCCCGTTTGGTGGGATTTCCCGAGCATGATGTAATTCATGTAGGCGCTTCCATTAAACATCCTGTACTGACACATTTGATTTGTTTGACTAGAAACTTTTTGCTCATCAGCCATCAGTCTTGGGGTAGTCAACAGGAAGACCGATCTTAAGGGAAGGGACCAAGACTTTGTACTGCTTTGAGATCTGGCTGGGCAGCTCTCACTGCCCTGCAGCTTCCACAATGACACCATGTTGAGGGTCTGCCCAGTGACATGTGACAGGCAGGTACACCAACATCGTCAGGCAATTTAATGGGACGACTTTCACATTGCAGGTGAGGAGAGGCGAGCCCCAGATTTCCCAGATCGATTGCAGGGTCATTGCACCGAGGACGAAACGCTGCGACAACCCTTTCAGATTTCCAAAAAGAACCAGCGCTGATCCAGAGCAAAGTGGGCTTTTGGTACAGGGTGAAAGGGGTACAGTGAGTGCTGACCTTACCAGACTGCGAAATTGGTTTTGCAACAGCTTGGAGGACCGGCCCAGTGACGTCTGACAGGACAGCGACTCAAAAGACTTAATACGGTGGGATGAAGAGTGTCGGGCAGACACCGAATCGCTGCCCACGCTGATATCTGAAGAGAGAGAATAAAATATAAATACATCGGACCTGCTGTCTGCACGAAACACCCACACGCTCCTGGCTGAGGAATACCCACAATTATCATGTAGCTCACACTACTAAGACAAGAGTTTAAGTGTTGACTGACCTGCAGTCACTTTATTCAGAGCAACCAGACTGCTGAGCACCTTTGAGAAGTTCAGTCCCAGCAGCAGGTCACTGGCCTCGAATGGCTGCGAACGAGAGCAGAGAAAACAAAGAGGGATCATGTGAGTTTGAGAACCAGCAGGCTGCAACAAGCACATTCTCCAAACAGGAATAACACAGTGCCAGCAGTCGATCACCTCATACAATAGATAGGTCAATAAATGGTGACGCTGACAGCATTTGCATCTCTGATACAAACTGACAAATGAAAATGTTTGGATGTTAAAAAATGAAAATATTATGAAAGCAATTACTTCAAAATATGATATGCACTATTAAAGAACTCTGTCTACCAGGCACAAGGATGCAATTAAAGGAACAAATGTCTGATGACAAACAAAACCTTAAAGACCTTATTGGAGACATCAAAATAATTAATAATAAATAGATATTAACCATTGATTATCACACTGAGTCTGAGTCTTCCAAACTGTAAATTAGCAGTCACAATTTCACATTATGGTACAATTTATGCTCTGGGCTTTTAATGGTTAATGAATAACAATTCTGACCTTTGTTTCCAACCAATTGACTCTCGTAAACTCTTCTTAAGGAACAATACACACCTTAAACATCAGCTTTAGGTGTGTTAAAGGGGCGCGTCTGTTTCATGCAGTAGTTTTGTGATGAAATTAGATTTTTCGCAAATATCAGAAATGACTCTACAACAAACTGAACACGATCTTGCTTCTTTACCTCCTTTGGATCAGAGCTGACTCGCTTTGGATGACGCAGGCTTCATGTTTTTAATGTTGCAATGATGCCATGACTGCGATCTCAATGGGATTACAACAATATGAATAATGCCGGAGTGTCAGACAGGGTGCGGAGGGCAAAGTAATGACAAAGAAATGGATGGATGGATGGATGGATGGATGGATGGATGGATGGATGGATGGATGGATGGATGGATGGATGGATGGATGGATGGATGGATGGATGGATGGATGGATGGATGGATGGATGGATGGATGGATGGATGGATGGATGGATGGATGGATGGATGGATGGCTGGATAGTGGTTTTGATCACAAGGAGACAAGGAAGAAGAAAGTGTGCCGCTGCTGCTGACTGTAGCACTGTCTGCATTATTATTTCTGGGACTCTCCCTGTTTCTGGGACTCTCCCTGTTCTCTTGGCGAGAATGAATGGCACCGATTGTATCTCTGTTGATGGATGTCATCGTTCTCTGGCTTCCCGTGTAATGGCTTCATGTGATTAGTTATTTTTGCATCAGTTATACTGAGGATGAAGGCCTGTATGATAAGTGGCTCCTTTATATTTCACTGATTGTAGATGCATCTAATGGGACTATGTGGATGGCATGACAAAGCACGTGTTAGACAGCAATGTATAACTCTGACACGTGTGATTAAAGAACATATAATTCTGATTCTTCCCGCGTGACCGAAGGCCAAATATAGCAGGATTTCATTTAAAGAAAATATTACTGTTCCCTGCGAACCATTATGAAGATTTTAAACACTCATGCAGAGAGATAATGAAGCTGACAAGCTTCAACATGTCCAGAGGGCCCAAACATCACAGTAAGATAATGATTCCTTAGTACAGACTCACACAGCAGAAACACCCCGGTGTGACTCAACAGCCCCACACAGGGCAGCGTCTCCACACATGACAAGTGGTTACCTGCATGTGGTTCCACATCCTCATATATCATTTATAATAACGATTTAAGGACAAATTATTCATTCTAACACTAGACAAGTAGCCAACTGAAGCTGCTTGAGAACCAGCAAGCTGCAACAAGCACATTCTCCAAACAGAAATAACACAGTGCCAACAGTCGATCACATCATATAATAGATAGGTCGGTAAATGGCTACATTTCATATAGAGACTCCATTTTAGCACCGAAAGACCAACAGATCATTCCAACCACAATCTATGTTGATTTGACAGAAGGTTCCAGCACCCGTGCCATGTTTCGAACTGCAGCCTAAGGTTTGAAATCACAAACATGTTCATTTCACTCATACAGAGAAACAACTAAAGAGCAGCTGATCGGAGATCAGATGTCACCATCATTTCTGCAAGCTAGACAAAAAAAATACTTTCTTGTTCGTGGTACTTATTTGACAATGAAGGTCGATTGTTTGAAATGTGATTGCAGCGTCACAGCAATTCCAGTTCCACAACTATGCAGCGCAGAATGTAACCAAGTGCCTTAAGCAGCAGGCTGCAGATTACAAATGTAGTAATGAGACACAGTTTAACAGTTCAACGGTTGGAGGTAAACAGAACTACAATAAAGTGCGGCAGCTCTGCATAGACACTAATTGTACCCTTTGAGACACGAAATTCTCTTAAACTATTGGTGAATATGTGATACCACATGATACTCCATCAGCAGATACAGATAGATCACGCTTAAGCCGGTACCAGAGTAAAATTACTCCTCCCCTGAGAGCTCCAGGGTGGAGGGAACTCCAACGATTACTTCCTACAGCAAAAGACATTAGAGGTGAAAGGTCAGTAACAGCAGCTGCCAAACTGTGAAGCGCAGTCTTGGAAGGATGCAATCTGGTGAGGAACCCAAATTAGATTGGCACCATTGGAGCCGTCGCCAATAAACATGCAAACGGAGTGAGGCCAACATGTTGATGCAGAAATATGCAGGTTAACGCCATGAGAAAGAGACAGGACAGAGCTGAAAAAGCTGCGTCGGTCGTGCGCTGTGTAGGGCCCCCGCTCTAATCTGCAGCTGGATCTACCTGGGGTCAGAGCCAGAGGGGCTCCGGGGGCTGGTGAATGGATGTTATCTTTAATGCTCCACAGATGACGGGCAGAAACGTGGTCATTCTTAAAATCACTGTAACACTGCTCCGATGGAAACTTAAAGAGGATAAATTGCAGAAAGAAGTGCAGCACAAGTCAAAGTTAATGTGACTGGCGTCGCCAGTTAAACGCTGGATTATCGCTTAAGCGCCGCTGTCAAATCTGGATCCTGCAGTGACATTTCAGTTGTCGAGACATTCAACGCGACAGCGCTTTGCTTCTCTTGTTCGGTAGCTGGAGATTCAGCAGGGAAAAGGCTGAGGAACACAGAGTTGGTATTGTCACTCTGAGATGGTTCAATGACCCTTCTATGCACTGGCAAACACACAGCACACTGTCCTCCATTTGCTTAAAACTATGGAGATTCTCTCACAACCACAACACTGTCAAATATTCCTGTAGCGGAGCACTGAGCTGCTCAGGTAAATAACAGAAAGTAGGGTAGCTCAACATCAAAGACAAAAAAAAGCTTGTATAGTACTGGAAAATCCAGTGGAATGAAGAAAATACTGAGACAAAGGTTAAACGGTGATGAGCAGAAGTGCAAGGTTGAATTTCAAGCTGCTGCTACAGTTATTTTTCTTGGGGCTGATGTGTGATTGTTCTCGGCTGGTTGTTCCCTCCACCTCCCTCTGTCAGGAGCTCCATGGACCCATTGTTTACTGTACCCGGGTCTCATCTCGCACGGGTTCTATAAACACTACACATTCACAAACGCCACTTCAGGGCGAGAAAATACACACAAGGGTGTGGCAACAAGGCACCATTAACTTCGAAAATCTGGAGAAAAGGGGGACTTACCTCGACGCGAAATGATGTGCAGCCCTTGAGAAACTCCTTTATGTTGTACAGACACTCGCCGTCGTTTTTCGGCTCTTGGTAAATCTGCAGAAAAGATAACCCGGGTTAAAGGTAAACCTCCAGCTCAGGTAGCGGTTTTCCTGCTGCTCGCACAGTGGTTTTCCGCAGTTAATAGCTTTGAAAATGACTCCAGTCGGTCGACACACATTCTCCAGCTCCTCAGCGGGCCTGACACACTCCGGGAGGCTGGACTCTGATCCAGCAGCGGGGAAGTGGAAGCGGCGGCGGCAGCGAGGCGGCGGAAGTGACGCCAGCAAACAGACGCCCACACCGGTAGTGTTTGATTCTGATTGACAGGGATCGTTTGATTAAAAGGATGCGATCACTGCGACGGAGGGGCAAATGCTCTTAAAATAAACAAAATCGGCCACTTTCATTGGTGTCACTTTTAAAATGATAGAATCTTAATTAAACAGGAAGTTCAACTAAAACATCGACACATCCGTCTATCTCTCCAACGGGTTGATGGAGTTGGGGGTACTACTGTATGTAGAACCCCTCGTTCAACAGAGTACTTCACTAAGTTAAAATATTAGATGTCAAAATTAAATATTTTGCTTTTATTTTATAGATTCCAAATGCCAGATGCTGCAGAATAAATACAAAATGATGTGGTACCCATGTCATTATTGCTTTTGGATTGTACTGATCTGCATGATTGCTACAGTGAGATCAGGCTTCAACACACAAGCCGCAGGTTATAGTATACTGTAACTGGATATTTTGGTGAAAATGCCACAGTTAATGAGGGTTCTATAGTTGAATTTAGCTTACAGATGCTTGTCTTCTGCACAGTTTAATACATTTTCTTATTGGATCAAACCTTCTCATTAAAGAATATGTTAAATGCTTTGCAAAACACTATAGAATGAGCAAGGAACATTGGTTATTGTATTTCCAAGCAACTTGAGCACCCTATCATGGCTCCAATAACATCAATGTATGATGATCATACTACAATGCAAAGGGCCTGTCTAGGGTTTATTTTTAAGGTGACGCCTTTGTTACTTGAATAATTTTCTCTTGTCATTTCATCATGTCTTCCAAAATTCCTGTAATTGAAGCTGTAAACTTGCATCACTGCGTCTGCAAACCCAACAACATAGAATTATCAGGAAACATAAAGACAAGATAAAAATAATAGATGGGCCTGTTCTCAGCTGGCAGCAGTTGTAGCTACCCTGATAGAACCTGACATCTGACCCAGATGTGACCCACATCTCCTACTTCTTGGCCCTTCACACTATGTGATGAATTAAAATGGGACAGGATGAGCACCACCTCATGGTCAGACAGAAGCACAAACCTCCATCCTAAGGAGGAGGAACAAAAGAATGTTGTTGTGTAAAAGGTAAAGCAAATGTCACTGAATTGAGTACATGTCAGTTCTGTTATCATTACACAGTTGGTCCACTAAAGACACCTTCCTGTTTGAAAGCAAATGTTGCTGACTATGCGTAATATACTTCGGTCTAAGAATCCCACATACTGCTTGCAACACCTTTTCTCCCCTTCAGATCTTGTTACACATTTGATCATTTGGATCTGAAGAATGGTTGAATTTGTCATCTCAACACCAGTAAGGAAAACCTCTTTTAAAAATAAGAAGCTAAACTGAACCCACCAGTTTGCCCATCAATGCAGAGACAATCAGCCATGACAGTTTCCTTTTTGCTGTTTCAAGTTTAAATTCATATTTTCAAACAAAATTGTGAATGTGTTGAAATTTAAAGTAGCCTTATTTTAATATACAGTATATATCCTATAATAATTCTCTGGGCTGAGTCATCCATGTCCAAGACGCCTCCCCTATCCCAACGGCATTTTATACCAGCATCATTATATTATGCAAAGCATTTTGGTTATGTGACAGAAATAAATGACACCTGTTAAAGAGGGGTATTTTCAGGTCACTTTAGGAACCTGTTTGTCTTTTACCTGGAAAATTTGCTCGCACATTTAATGAGTGAGTGGTAGTTGCCTCCGGCACAACAGTCTCTTTTCAGGAAACCCTGACACTAAACCACACCGGCCGACGCCATACATTGACGAACGCAAACACTGCACTGTTTCTTTAAATGGGGAGAGGGTCCAGCTCTATCTTTGCGCCTATGCAGTCAATGGCGGCCCATAATTGCTGTGGTCTACTGGTACACTGACAGTCAGTCACACTGCTTGGATCAAACAGCGTTTACATACTGATACATTACCAGCAATGGATTAAAGGAGAATTTAAAAAGATGGGTGGATGGGTCACACAAATGAGCGCACATCTGCATCAGATTAGATCAGGCCTTCAATAATAACACCCGCTGGACGTGATAGCGCCTGATCAATTTGATCACCCAATTTCCTATCCTGTGCGCTGTTGCCTGATTTAGACCGGATCAATACGCAGTGGAAACACCCCCCTCTTGGCGCACGTCTGTGTAAGCATATAGCGCTGTTTTCGCAGACAATAACCCGGGCTGCCGTGACCTACAAAGGAAAATCGCCTCATGGGCCAGTGGGCAGAAAGAGAAGCCAGACAGTAAAACCGCGTCGGTTTTCACGGATCTGCAGCGCACAGACGCGCCGACGGGGCGGGCGGTTGGTTGTATGCGGAGGGGGAGCAGGGAGGGGGTGTTTTAATGCCCTTACTTTCTCCGTGGACCCCGGGCTGAGACGCTCCAACAGTCTGCACAAAACCACCCCATCTTTCAAGGAACTCTGGAGAAACGCTTCAGGATCCGAGATGGTCTTCTTCGGCGATTCCAGCACCCCGAGCGTGATCAACCATGTAACCGTCTGTTCCGCCGAATTCATGTCCAGTCGCAACAAATCCTGCTCCCAAAAAAGGCGACTGTGTTTGGTTTTTCAGCAGCTTGCCGCCCTGGTTACGCTGTCATCTGCGCGTTAAGAAGAGGAACACAGCAAATCCTCCAAAGAGGATGCGATGAGAAACAGAAAGAAAAAAGGGGAGAGGCTGCGGAAAACCCACCGCCTCAGGGTGGATACGGATGACGGCGAGCTGGTGGAAATTCAGTAGGTCTGGTTCCTTCCCTGAAATGATGTCTTTTCCACCTGGCAGGCTGTCAAATGCGCTTCGCTGTGATGCGTTGACGCTCAAGACTGCATACGTGCGCACGGCAGCCAGCAGCCGTTCATCCGTTGGATGACATCACACAGGAGGGACAAGCCACCCCGAGCAGTTGTTAGCGCACTTCAGCGTGACATGAATAGCCTGTTTCTGTGACTTTACATATGCTTTTACTCTTTCCCTCTCAGCCGCTTTATGATAAACAAACCTCGGGCTAACGGTGCATTTTTTTTAATACACAAGAAGAAAGTAGCTGTGCAAACAGAGAGCACTGCATTTAAATTTGGTTACATATTACTAAAAAACTATCCTAGAAAATGTAGAAAAAATGTCAAAAACTGAATGCTGAAGGAAAAATATCAAATACTGTGTTTAGAATTCATCCTTGAATGTAGAGATGGTGTGGAAGTATTAGGAAAGATAAATAAACCGATGATGATACATATACTCATTATAAGAACTGTGTGTCATTTCACAAACTGGCCACTGGATGGAGCTCTTTGGTAGCTGCTCAGTCCAATAATCTTCAGTATTTGGTCAGAAAGCGGCTATAAAATGTTCTTAACCTGTACGCAAACACAAAAAATCAATCAACTATAAAAAACAAAAGTCATCATGTAATCTGTTTTTCCAAATCAACATGCCATTAAAGCTTGTTGATTGGAATAATGCTTTTGAATACAATTGTGGGGTTAGATTAAGTTTAAACCAGACTGTAAATTGATATTGGGCTTTCTTTCAAAACCAAATAAAAAACACATTATTCGTTAACATAACATTAGTGAGGACAGATGTATTGATTTAACAATTATATTAATAGCTTTTCAGAACATAGTGACACAAAAGTGGCATAAGAACTTCAAGAACTGTGACCCTCAACAACTTTTATGTAATTGATGTAGACATTACAAATGTCTTTAGTCCTTTAAGTGTGGTGCTATATACAGTATTGACAAGCTGCCTACCTTTTAGCTGCAGAATTCTGAAACAGAGTCCAAAGCCAGCTGTGGAAAAATAAATCACCGCTCAGGCTGACGTCGGCCTCCATCAGCTCTCTGCTAGTTTGAGTGAGGAAGAGAGAAGATGAACATGAGCCTGCGTTGTCAGGAAGGCTTACTCCTGAGGCCAACAGTGTTCTAAACAGGCAGTGTCGAGGGATGCTGCCGAGACCTTGAGGTCCCGTCGTCTTGGGTCTGTAACCATGGGGCTCTCGAGCTATGGAGACTGGCTCCAGGCAGGTCTCATCCCTCCATTTCTGGTTCATCCAGCTAAAATTTCACATGAAAACACTGTTAAGAATATGTCATAATATCAAAAACACATGCTGTAAGTAGAGTCCACACACATCTTGTATAGATACTTACTATCCACCTTCAATACGCTCATCTGTACAGTGTTATGGAGTTCTTAATAGGTCTTTTTTTTTCTCCATGTGATGACCCTGCAGCTATTTTATACTGGCATCTTTTCTACTAAACTAGCTATTTATATATAGTTCTGGCAGCTGTTTGGGGGTTCAGCATTTGCCCGATGACAACAATAATTATAATAACCTTTGGGTCACTACAGCAAGCACTTTACCACCTGACCTACCTGTGCCTGTGCACGGGGTTTTCTTCTGACACAGTTCATAGGCGTGCGCAAGGTTGACTGGATGGATGGATGGATGGATGGATGGATGGATGGATGGATGGATGGATGGATGGATGGATGGATGGATGGATGGATGGATGAATGGGTGGCTGGGTGGGTGGGTGGATGGATGGATGGATGGATGGATGGATGGATGGATGGATGGATGGATGGATGGATGGATGGATGGGTGACTGGGTGGGTGGATGGGTGCATGGATGGGTGCATGGGTGGGTGGATGGATGGATGGGTGCATGGATGGATGGATGGATGGATGGATGGGTGGGTGGATGGATGGATGGATGGATGGATGGATGGATGGATGGATGGATGGATGGATGGATGGATGGATGGATGGGTGGCTGGGTGGGTGGATGGGTGGGCCCTTGTTGAACAATTGATAACAAAATAACAGTCATATGAGACAAAATTAATGAATGACCACAGAAGGACACAAAACAGCCTGTCTTTAATATTCTACCGCCTGCTCCTGTTCAGAATTGGTAGTGTCATGTTTTTACGTTATCTGGTTCTGCCCCTGTTTCCACTGCCATAAATAAATATGGTACACGGTGTTCCTTAGGCTGATTGTAGCCCAAAACTAAATTGCGGATATAATCGGTTCAGCATGTTCCTCTGGGTCTCTCGACTTTTTTTTGGTGGTGGTGGTGGTGGTGGTTGGGGGGGGGGGGGGGGGGGGGGGGGGTGATGTCAGAGATAGTGGCATCATCCCAGACTCTTTATGATCATCTAGTCCCCTTCTCTCCTCCCAACCACCCCCATCTGAAGGCATCTGAACGGCTCATATTTTATCATGACAAGGCAAAATCCAGGCAAGCCAGAGTCAGCTCACGGGCCAGAATGCATTGAGCAAAGTAATTTATGGACCAGACAAGCACCCAAGGCCACTGTGAAGACATACAAGGAGAGATGGTCAAACACGCTCTGCACGGCACAAAATTTAGCAGCGGTCTCAGAAATGATGTCATGGCTGCTTCGCGTTGTATGTGATCTGCATAAAATACAGGAAATATAGGATAAGAGAAGCTAGCCCATGTAATGACTGCACCAGCTTGGGTCAGCTTATTTACAGCACAACAGCTCTGGATATTTTTAACAAGTCCTACAAGCTGTTTGACTTATCTCAGTTTAAATTTTAGATTTATCGTCAACCAGTGAAAGCCCGTTTACCTTATATGTAGCATGTTTGGATTGGGAAGAACAGGACCGCCTGTTTTCTCTGGGTCAGAACAAAAGCCAGTTTGAATAACTTCAAATGAACGTGCACCAGAACACAATTATTCTGTTATTTTCTACAGATATTACAATTATATCATTATTATTTTATTATTATGCATTATATTACAGTTAATTACAGTTTATTGTTAACAGTTGTATACTAATAACTCAATCAATATTAATATATACTTTTTTTTCTTTTTTAATTCCCCTCACACATCTCAAAGGGTTATTGTGCAGTGAATACATTTCTATTTGGTGATCAATAATGGGTTAATTCTTGAGTGTCCCACAAACACCAAACTGCAAAAGTGGTAGTTTTAGCAACTTTTAAAGGAGGCTCCCATTGTAAATAAAAAAAATTATAGGATATAAAATGTAATGGTCGACTGAGATAATGATTTATAATGTCTCACTTTTGAAAAAGGTCCATTTTGAACACATTTGTAACTCAAATAAGTATTTTATTTCATGACATCAATGCATGTTTAAGTTGTATGATGAATGCAGATTCTCTTCTCTACCTTCCTCCCCCTTCTTTGACCAGCGGTTACCAGCAGGAGGAACTCCCCATGTGAGCCTGGGCCTGCTCAAGGTTTCTTCCTGTTAAAATGTTGTTGAATGTGAGTTTTTCCGGCAACTGTTGGTTGTTGGGGTCAGGCCCTGTGATTCTTTAAAGTGAAGCATTTTTAACTGTAACCAACGGTATTTAAATACACATGAATTGAAGCGAATGCAAATCCATTTTTCTGTCGATCAATTAATAAATTCTTTTCAACAGCGAGCTAAAAACAGCACCGGACACAGACGCGTTTCCTGATCAACAGCGCCCCTATTGGCCATAAAGATGAAGTCAATAAACGCAGGATTAAGAGCCTGTGATGTCAAACTTCACCATTTAGTGTATTAGTAGACACAAACTACCCCCCCTCCCCCCTTTGATGCTGCGTTGGGAGGAGGCAAAAAAGCAAATTCAGAGAAATCTACATGTGATCAGTCGTCGTGATCTCCGTGCGTGAGCTGCGCTGCGTGTCATCTCTGACGTGCACGGCCCGCCTTCATCACCGCCGCGGTCTCCCTCAGTGACACACGCACTCTCTCAGGCAGCATCTGCGCGGCGCAGCGCAGCGACGAGCCGGTGCACACCGCCACGGGAGGGGAGGAAGGACAGCGCGTCTGCTGCTGCTCTCGGCGCGTCCTCACTGGCATGGACCCCGGAGAAGAAAGATGATCAGCCCGAAATCATGCCTACGGTGGCAAAGGGAAACTTTCCATTGTCTGTTTTCTACTCCGATGCGCATGTTCTCAGGTGAGAGGCGGCACACTCATAAATCAGTGGAATCCCTTGTGCGTGTGCGCATCAACACCAAAAGGGCGGTTAAATCCAGCCGTTCCTAACCCTGCATGAACTTATGTGTAAATGTACGTAGAAATATCAATTTGGGAAGTCTCTCTCTCTTTCTCTCTCTCTCTCTTTCTCTCCCTCCCCCCTTAATATTTCTGTGAAGTACTCTGCATCAATAATCAACATTTTAAAAATCATCATTTTAAAAATGAGAAAACGCCAAACAGGAGCACAAGCCCAGTAATGGCTGTTTAAGAATGTAACAGGTGGATAGTAGTTATGCTTGCATGCTGCTTGCTGCAGGTGTTATGATGGGTTGTGGTTTGTTTGGCCCAGGGGAGTTCACTCATCGGGGTATTGCACCAGAGCTGTAGCCTCTGCTGTCGATGTGGTTTAACTTGTGAAACTCTCAGCTTTCATTCTGAAAGAGCGGTGAGTGTAAGCGGAAGATGTTCACATACAGACACGGATAAGTAAAAGCACCGTCTGGGTGGATGATTTTCACTTGGGGCTCATGGCCTCCTAACTGCCTGGTGGGGCAACAATCGGACACACACGTGTACACACACATATACTGCCCTCCATCCGCAGGCAGAGTAAAATCACTCAGACACTGACCTCACTGAGTCATGTGCAAGAAGAGAGTTTCACAGACCGGAACGCGTATGCACACACACACACACACACACACACACTCTGACAAATCTGTCCCCTAGTTTAATGCTCGAGCAACGCGGCTGTCTGATTTCATGCTGTGAATTTCAACTGTCAGCTGAAATGTTAAAAGGCTTGCGAGACGAGGGTCGTTTTTTTGAGTTTTTTGTGCCATGAGAGAAAGTTCTAAAAGACTCAGCATCTGTTTCTGCAGCTGTGGTTTCTCATTAACGAACCTTGAATTCACAGCTCTCACAATTACTGTGCAACTTTCAGGTGTACAGTAAGGTGAAGAAAAAAAAAAAACCTTTACTGTAATGTACCGGCAACCCAGCACACCGCAAACAGGCAGGAAGCTTCAAATGCGACGTGAAAGTTGAGCTGAGGCTATGAATGGGTGCAAACACTCTCTCTGGCTCTGTTCACACAGGTCACACAGGACCAACACTGCAGCGGTGCACCAGACACTCTGGAGGTAAGAACCCACTTTGAACATTTATGAGCGATTTAGAGGACGGTGTCACCGCCCAGATGAGTGGAGCTGAACGCTACGGCGCAGATGTGTCAGTCTTCTCCCAGTGGTCCCGGTGGTTCCTGCAGCGTCCCGTCTCTGATGTGGGACAGATGGCTGGAGTGCAGGAGAAGAATAGAGATGCAGGCCGGGGAGGGGGTTGGGGCGGGGGGAAGATAGCCTCACATAATAATTCTCCACCTGAGAGACCTTGTTGTTGTTGGCGGAGGAAGGTGGTGAGGGCTGCTGCTGTGTCCTTGGTGACTGAGAGTGGAGAGATAATGAAGTAAAAAGGATGAGAGGAAACACTTGGCCCCTCCAGGGGTTACTGTAGAGGCTCGGAAGAGGAGGATAAAGGCTTAGATAGAGGCCATGTTCATAAAGATTTGTCATCTCAGTTCCACCTTTGTGCTATTATAAACTGCATAATGGGCTGCTCTCATGTTGGGACATTTGTCTCGTTGCTGAGAGAAGCTGTGTTCATATATTTATCTTGGTTTAGCATCCGCCAGTGAAAACAAGCAGGATTTGTGTACCTGTAGCCAGTGTAGATGGTAAACGCAGCATGGCTTTGGGTTGATGGAATAAGGTTCAAACAGGCTCTTGACTGGAATCATGTTGTCTCAATGTTCCTGAGTAATTCTTATTAAAAGGCATTCAAAATTCATGGAGGCGTTTGTTGCCTTTGTTTTGCTTTTTCAATAGATCAATTAATGACAGATTTGTAATTGATTATTTTTATTATTGCTGTATAGACATTTCTTTCCTGTATAGACTTAAGCTTTGATCAATGATTTTAACAAGTTCCTTCCATTTGATCTACTTTGCAACTAATCTAACCTCAAGTACTTGATTTAATTCTGCGATAAACTGATGTTTTGGAGCCTTTTGTATTGTTATTTGATGCCGATTCTACTTTTTCCAAGCACCATCTTTAAAATTGTGTACTATATGCCAGAGCTGTAGCTGAGTGTCTCTTTCCACACATTCCAGTTAGTCAGATCCAAACTAATGTGAGACATCTCCAGAGAGACATCACTTATGCTGCTGCAACATTTAAAGGATGCTTTGGAGGGTGGTTGAATAAAAGCCCATTCTGTAACCTTCTAGAGGCTTGTTTTTCCTAATTTTGACTGCAGGCGGTCTAATCAGCAGAGATTATAATCAGGACATGAGCTAAGACTGGATGCAGAGCTCCCTTTATGTTGTTCTGTTGTAAATACTCTGTCACAGTCCAGGCCAATAATCATGTGAAATCAACTCTTCCACCATCATTAATGATGTTTGCAGACACAATGTGCCCATTTGTTAATCTTCAAAAAATCATAAATGTGCAAAAATTGACAAAAAACCCCCACTGTGCACTAGTCAATTTTCCACCAGAATCCAAATAATGATGGACATATGAAGTGAGTGAACCTTTGGACTCTGGCTGGGGCTACGGGACTGAAGGCTACTGCTGCTGGGCTCAGTGGAGCAGTCTGAGGATGATTCTAGTGTATCCTGAGGGAAGCAGCTAAGCAGTCAGCTGCTGCTGCTGCTGCTAGGTTTAAGGTCAGCTAACGTAGCTTTGTGGGCTGAGGTTGCCGTGCTTTTTTTTTTGCACAAAAGTATCTCAACAAAATTAAGAAAGAAAATTATAAAAAGACTGAGCTAGCACTGGCATTTCATATGAACACCTGTTCAGCCTGTGATGGCATCATCGGGAGACTTAAGGAGCCCTTTGGGCTGATGAGTGAATGATCTTCAGAGTAAATATGTTCCAAAAATGCTAAAAACTTTCACATTCTTCCTCGTGAGCGAAATAATCTCTGCAGAGCTGTGCTATAGTCAGCTTTCCTGTGATCTAAATCACACCTGCTTAGTCATAATAAGACTTTTAGGATGCAAAATCACATCTGTTAAAAAGAATTACCCTCATTTACAGCCATTTACATGCACAGTTTCAATAACATTTCAGGTTCGGTCAAAGTTTGAACCTCCAGTGTTTCCGTTTCCTGTCAGGCTTTCAAAACTTAAATTACTTTGCAGGTTACATGCTACACCAGCTTTTCTTTGACCAGCTAATTTTATCAGATATTATGAGGGCTGTGTTGTCCTTTATAAAAGATTGAAAGAAACATTTTCCCCACAAATGAGTGATAAATGTGATTGAATAAAACTGAAATATACAGAATCTGCTTTCTTAACTTCCTTTTCCATACTACTAAACTACATTTATTTCCTAAAAAGCACCTTTAATATCAGCAGTTCATTTCATGTCAGACATTGGTGTCAGTCATGTGAATGAATTTTACTTTTAATTGTTTTAAATACGACTGTAACCCCACATTTACCACATCCCACCTCACCCCCACCCCCACCCCTGCGGCGAGGAAGAGTCAACGAGATTGTTTCATTCTTTGCTGTGTAGATGTAAAAGTGAATGAAATGAAAGTTGGATCCAGAAAACCAGCACCTTTGGTATGTGACTACCAGCGATGTCTTACAATTAATCTTTGACCTTTCTTTGACCTCCAGGACATGACTCAGTCCTGGCCGACCCAGAAAGCATTCGGGGGCAACCAGACCCTCTTTCCCAATGATGCCAAACTCCCAAGTACTCACCAAAAGCAAAGTAAGTGCTCACTACCTCATCCAATGAGTGGCTTATTGGAAACTTTTCCCTGTTAATTTATGGTTTTCTGGGCGGCGTCTCGCCCGGTTTCTCCTGTAGGTCTTCAGCTGCGAATGTCCCGCCACCCTCGCCTGGCACCCCAGAAGTCGTAAGTCTGACGCAGGGAAACACGATCTCCCTGAGGTGGCGAAATACCGACCACCGACACTGGTGGACAATATATCACACACGCTGTTTGTTTTCTTCATGGCAACATTTCTAAAATTAGCTCCAGATCACAGCCCAATCTGCGCAACCACTGTGAAGAGTGTTACCGGAACAGGCAGAGAGAAAGGGAGTGTTTCAGGCTGTAGGACAGCGGGTCAGGTCAGAGGTCAGGAAACATTTGTGAACACTGTCAGCAGAGAGATTGATGTGCTATTGAATGTTACCTCTTTTTAATGTAAACCTCATGTCCTGCGTACTAAGCTTACAGCCTGTTCCACATTATCACGCAGACTTAAATAACACAGAAAGTGTTATCTACAACAACATTTCTGACCTCTGGACTATTTACAAAAGTATTTTGTGCTTGATATCACTGAAAAGGAAGATCTTTGGGAAGCTTTTGGAGTAATTTGCTTGAGTAGTCAGCACTTTTGAGTTGTTTAGGTAAGCATTTAGATGTGTTAGTATCTACTGAATGATTTTTTTAAAATGTTTATTTCCTTTGCTTACAGGATGCTTGCTGATGACCTGAAGTTGAGCAGCGATGATGATGACACTCCAAGGGTAGGTGGCGCTCTGCAGTGCTCCTGACATATAGCAAGTTTTACTGTTGTTCACCTCTGATGTAAGAGGATTTTACCTGTCCAAACACAGAAAACTGTAGCAAAATTGCGCTACATTATAAGATAATGCGTGCGTTATTTCCTAATTATAAGTTTACAGACTTGTTCTCATGGTAAAAAAGGTTTTTGTAAAAATACCCCAAGTCTAAATTGCTAAACTGCTTCATCTGCTTGAGACGGCAAGAGGAGATGTTCTGTAAAACCGGCATTTCTGACTGGTTGTGTTTGTGAAGGAAGTATGTTGTATAACGACACACCGTTTGACACGAGTGTGTCCGTTTGCTTCTAATGGAGATGTGAGGAGCAGCAGTAAGTGTTGCAGGTGGTTCAGTGTTCCAGCTGCTCTGGATGATGATGTTTTTTCTCCTCTTGTCCTGAAGGTGACTTACGAGCCGGCTCCCTGGAATGGCCAAAGGTATTTGACTCCAAATGTGTACATCGTGTGGTTATGGGATTTTTACCCATAAATACGTGTGTCTCTGCTGTGCTCTGCCACGGACCCACTCTGACCTCACTCTGATGTTTGCTCATGTGTTGACTGACAGCTTGTCAGCACAGCGCGCGCGCACACATGGCAGGCGGGTGAGACATTCCAGCTCGGACTCTACGGGCTCAGACTGCTCCATTGAGTCCAGCAGCAGTAGCCTTCAGTCCCGGAGCCCCAGCCAGAGTCCAGAGGTTCACTCGGATCCTCTGTCGCCTGCCAACGTGCAGCTTCCCTGCACCAACACCAAGAAGGTATCAGTGCTGCTCTAAAGCTTGTCTGTCTCCAAACGTTGCACACAGTTCTGTGAATTCTTCTTGCGGAGTGGTAGCCTGAAGGCAACTGATGGCAGGTATGTGGGGGGGGGGGGACAGAGGAATGCGGTGGCGAGTGGAAGATGGGTGGTCGCGGGGCCAGATGTAGTGTCAGCTATTCTTGGGTGACAAAACGGCACCACCAGTCCTTAAGGTTGAAATCCCTCAGGACGTCGCCAAGGCTCAGCGCCGACATCTCCAATTAGAACCCCCCCCCCACACACACACACACACACACACACACACGCCCTGCTCTTTAAAAACAACACGAAGTTTGTGGACACTAGCGGGGGATGGTGGGGGATGGTGGGAAATGTATGCCAGGAGGTCAGAAGAAACCTGCTCTGCTTTTATGAATGATGGGCCCTGTAGACATTACCGAACATGCATCACCCCATAGGTGGGGGTGGGGGGCGGAGCCTGTCGGTGGCGACGGCAGGGTGCACGCCATGTGTTTCTCATTTAAGAGTACTGTTTAAATATCTGTGCAGGGAGAGATGGGGGTGGAAGTCACAGCAGCAGAACCAGCGTTCCAGGTAGTGAGAGGAAGAGGGAGGGCAGCCGAGACGGTACAAGAGGTGTAGTGTCTTCTCTGGAAAGAGGGAGCGGGCTGGGGTGTGTGGGGGGGGAGGTCTGTGTTTGACTTGAGGAGTAGAGGTTTAATTTAACTGCTGCTCAGCAGAGAGAGCAAAAAAAGGAGGATTGCACGACTGAGAAACAAGCTTGAGCTGCAGCTGTGAGTATATGTTCCGTTTTTTTTTCAGCGTGAACCTTTTTGCACGTAACTCATCTTTATTCTGACCAAGTTTTGAAGCGAGCAGAGGGACGTTAACATAACTGAACGAGGGTGGGGTGTGGGGGGGGGGGGGGTCGAGCTTCTGTAGATATAGATGTGCCCTGTCCTACTAATGGATATTCTAGGAGGTTATTGAAGGAAACACTGCCAGTTTTGTGTCGACATAACGCTTTCAGACATGAGTCATACCATGTTGCTGAGTGGTCACTTTGAGGTATTTGTCATGTGCAGGAAATGTAGTGCATTTTAAACAGTTTCAGTGCAGAGCGCCAGTGCAATGGAATGTGCACTAAAGCTATGTGTCCTTTGTGTCATTGCGATCTGGCATATTTCTGTCAGAGTTAATCGTGTAGTTTTATTCCTCATGAATTCGAAATTGAAGTCTGATTGTTTTGTAGAAATTAAGTGTTTTTATTCACACAGCAACTGTTGTTCTATCCTCTGGTCACACTTCTCCATTGCTACTCACAGCAAATGAAGACTTTTATCCTTTTAGTGGATTAAGATGGCATAATATTTTGTCTATTGTCTAATAATGCTTAATTTGGTTCATTTGTTAGTGCATACTACTATAGTATGCATGGTGTAATATACATAGTAATGTAGCATTTTTAAAATTCTGTTTTACCCAGTAAATGAGCATTCACTTGTATGAACTGACGTATCCTTTTATATTCCCGATTTAATATTGTATTTTCTAACTATTTTTTCCTTTGCTTTCTTCAGACTGAGTTCCCCCGTGCTGCCCAGTGGCAACTGGATAAATGGCTACAACACCCACAGAAAATATCTGTCAGCCGTGAGGAGGACGGTTCCCAGGGAGTTTCAGGAAACCATCATTCTCCTTACAACCAGCCTGCACCCTCTCCAGCCAGGTCCTGGGACAGCAATCAGGAATACAGCCCGAGCCAAACTCCTATCCCAAGCCCACAGTTACATTACAACCACATCAACAGTCCCCTACCCAGCCCTGGTTACAGCTACTGCCCCAGCCCCAGTCCATTCCCCAGTACCTGCCCAAGTCCCAGCTCTAGCTCTCAGGACAGCCCAGTTCCCAGTCCTGATTTGAGCATTTGTCCCAGTCCCCATGGAATCCCAAGAACCAGTCGGAGCCCTAGCCCCATTACCAGAGAACCCCCACTAAGCCCCTGTCTCAGTCCACCTTCCCCTTTAACAGTCCATCACTACCGTGAAGTTCACAACCAAACACAACCTCTCCCAGCAATAACTCCCCACAGGCCATGTCCTGCCGTGCAACCAAAGACTGTCAAATCCAGCCAGCCTGCAAAAAGTAGTCATCTTCCCTCAGTTGATCACCGTAGTTCCAAGAGTAAAACCACAGAGAACCAGGACCAAAGGAAATGCAGGACTTTCGTCACTTTAGACTCCAAAGATACTCACAGCCACAAATCCAGAGCAAAGTCTAGCTTTCCTCCAGGCAAGATCCAGCACTCAGAGCCCCCCAAAGCCAAACACAAAACACACTCTGAACAAAGTGAGAGTCGCAGATCCAGTCACAACTCCAACCACAAGACAGCATCTTTGTTTCAGCGGAGCTCACAACACAGCCCCAAGAGAGTAAAGAACTTAGCTCCTGTTCCATGCGAACCAAACTCTGGTCCTAGTTCCCATTCCAATTCTACTTCTACAGCTGTTCCTAATTCCAAAACTGGGGTGAATTCCAAATCAAATACAAGTCAAAAACTACAAGCGAAGGCTACAGCACCTCCTGTGCACGCAAACCCTGCAAAAACACCACAGAAGAAGTCCCAGGCAAAGCAACAGGAGGAGCACAGAGGAGAGCATCAGAACATTCCTGAGAGGAGAAAACAGGAGAAAAAACAAGACAGACAAAGGGAAAAACCAGCAGGCAAACCAAGGAGGAGGGAGGACAGGAGGCTGGCGGAGGAGCAGCTACGGAGACGACCGTGGATCCAGAGTTCAGCAGAGGAAGACGAGGAGGGCCAGGAGGAAGACGTGGTGGTGATAGAGAGGCCGAGTAACAAAGTAGAGAAAGGTAGAAGGAGTGACAAGCAACATAGGAGCGAATGGAAAGCGGCCCACAACAAACAGCTGCACAACCTGCCAGACCAGTCACAGCAACAGGAGAGGGCAGACAAGGGGAGGAGTGAGAGGTCGAGACACCCTTCGCTTCAGCTGTCCCGTTCCCTCACTTCTCAGAAACCGTCCTCCTCATCTTCCGCATCTTCAAGTTCAGATTCGGAATCAGAATACCAGGCTACAGTCCCTAAAGTTCCAGCCGAATCCACCTCTCATAAGAGGCTCTCTAGAAGTCGACTGCAAGGCTCAGCTGACGGGCCAAAGGAGGCCCGTCCCAGAGGATCCAGTTTGGTTAAAACAAGCGAGGGTCAAGGTAACGAGGGGAAACAAAAACTCTACACCCTGGTCCCGTTTGGGCGAGGTGACCAGGCACCCGCATTTTCCCAGCGAGGTCTCAGGAATCTGGTGGTGCAGATAGACCTCTGTCTTCTAAAAAGAGTTCCAGAGAGCCCTGCAAGCTCCCCTGTGAAGAAGGCCCCCTCTTCCTCCAGTTCTTCTTCAACCAACAACAGCCAGCGAGAGATGAAGCACGCACTGGTCCCGGAGACGGGAACCAGAGACGGCAAGAGGAAACGCAAGGTGAACAGCGGAATTTCAATCGCCTCTGCTTTATTGACCACTTTCTTCAAAGTACACGCATGTACATGTGTGCGTTTGTTTGTGACCAGCTGGAGAATCCTGGTGAATCACACAGAGAAAGCAAGAAGAGTGTTCCTACAGCAAACGAGCTGTCAAGCCGCAGCAAACCTGAGCGCAGCTTTGTCATGGAAACCACACACAACGGGTACCAAAACAACAATCTCACCACTACATTTTATAGTGTATGCAGCAAATTTACATCTGTGCCCTGCTGTCTGGTCTGTGTGTGTGTGTGTGTGTGTGTGTGTGTCTACGTGAAGATTATTGGAGGAGTACCTGGACAGTAAGAGGCTGTTGTCTCCTGTGTCCCCTCTGTCTGACAGCCCTGAGACCACCAAGCCTCCATCTAAAACCAAGACTTCAGAACACAATTCTGTTCACGCTCAGTTAAAGGTGATACAACCGACACCTGTTTAGATCATTCTGACACTGTTAAGTGGAGTATGGTGTTTGCTTATTTCCCCTTTTGACCTTTACGCTCAGCCCAAGCTGGAGGTGGAATGCATAAAAGTGCCAAGACATTACCAACCACCGTCTGAGTCCTGGGGCCCTGCTGGACACAGAGGAACCATGCCAAACCATGACATGTGAGCAGTCACGAGAAGTGCAGTGAACACTCCTGGGGGACAGTTGTTACCACTGGTGATATATGATGGTGATATATCTGATGTTTATGATATCAGAGGCATAATTACTCCCATCTTGCACTTGAGACACAACTCGCTCAATAAAAATCGGATTATATCACTTGGAGATGGCAAATCATCTCCCGATTCTCAAAAGTAGATGATAAAGATGGATTTTTTAAAGAAACATTTGGAATTATTTTAAACCTCGTGGCTCTTCTCAATGGAAAGACCCATTTATTTTATAACTGTCTCCTCTGTCGTTCCAGCCCCCATCATGCTGAGTATTACCTACACGAAGCTAAGAGGATGAAGCACCGCGCAGATGCGATGGTGAGTTCATGACCCTTCATGCAGTAATGGCTAGCAACACATAATTTTAGAATGATATTCAATCTTTCTCACATTGGAAACCTTTGCAAAAATAAAACCTTTAGGCATGCAGAAACGTGTTTGCTTCCAGGGAGGAAACACTGAACCTCACAGAAAATCAAGTGTATTTACTATATGCAGAGTCTGTAAACATCACTTGGTCAACCCGAAGCCGTAAGTGGTGACTAAGCAAACGGGCGTGATCGGCTCGTATCCACTGAGACAGCAGCAGAGATCTTCGGGGCCACTGAGGGAGAAAACCTTTCAGAATAAGAGCATGTTGCAGAGATCTAGGAGTTTAAACAAAACCTTGGATGCTCCTTTTTAATGGAGTCCCTCCTGAATGCTTTTGGCATTTGGTGGTTTCCTCCTGCAGCTGCTCACCCCGACCCAGTTAGAGACTGAGAGGCACCTTATGTGTATGTAAATATTTGATATAATCACTCGCGACCAACATTAGTAGAAACAAAAGTGTGAAAGCGAGACGAAGACAAAATAATATGAAAGTGTTGGAAACGTTACTGCCATGCCCTCAAAACTAAGAGCACGGCACATATTTTATGTTAAAGTTAGTGTATAACACTGTTATTTAGTTGACATAAACTACGAGAATAATGATCAGCTGCATGACTCTGGTTGCTGTATAAAGGTGGTTAAAGTGGTCGTGTTCAGTGGTTTAAGTCAGCTTACAGTCTCCTCATTCCAGGTGGGATGAAACATTGAAACAGAACCTGCTACCACCTTTCAGATATTAAAAACATTCACAGCTGAAATGAAGGCACCCTGCACAGGGACTCGGTGCAGCAAAGTGATCTTTCAAATATATTTTACTGGCCAACAAACTTCTAGATCCTTGAGTCAAAAGTATTTAAAGGACATATATTATGCAGAGCTCTCCCTCTGGACTGGCTTGGAACTGATATGATGCTAAAGAGAAGTCAGAGAGTTCCACATTTGATGCATCAAGGTTATTTGTTTACCAGTGTGCAGTTTTTCAAGTCAGTCTGAGCCTAGTCTGACTACCGAATCATATTAAAGCATTTCTCTTGACTTGATGCATTTGTGTTGGCGTTGCTGTTTGTTGAATGTCTGTTCTCTCCCAGGTGGACAAGCTGGGGAAGGCTGTGAATTACATAGATGCTGCTCTGTCCTTCATGGAATGTGGGAAAGCAATGGAGGAAGGACCGCTGGAGGCCAAGTCTCCTTACACCATGTACTCGGAGACAGTGGAGCTTATCAGGTGAGTGATGCGGGGATGGTTCAAAGCTGTTGATCTGGACGTCGACATAAATATATGAAACTGCATTTTTAATATTCTGTGTCTTAAGATATGCCATGAGGCTGAAAAGCCACTCTGGGCCTGGGGCGAGGCAGGAAGACAAACAGCTGGCAGTTCTGTGGTCTGTGCATGTCCTCTATTTTTTTTCCACATCTGTCATCACTATGACGATGATCTGTGTTTTTTTATGAGGCTTTTTGGCTTGTTGCGTATTTCTCCACAGTTTCCGATGCCTCGCCCTCCTTTACTGGCAAATGTTTCGATTAAAGAAGGACCATGCGCTGAAATACTCCAAAGTATTGTTAGACTACTTTAAGGTTGGTTCAGGGGGAGAAATGGTGGTTATTGAGTTTTCCTTTCACCATTTTGATTATCTGTTTTGTTGGCATTGTTACAGAGTCCCCCTAAAGTGCCTTTGACACAACCCTGTGGTAAAGACTCAGGAAAGTATGTAAATGAGGGATTTTCAGTTTATGTGTTCTCCCTCTTACTTCTGGCAATCACTTCCTGTTTCTCATCGTGTCCCAGGGGTGCAGATGGAACCCCTTCTTCTCTTTCATCCAAACACTTCCGGCAAGGTTCACACAGGAGCAACGTGTCCCCTCTCATTAGCATTCCCCATCGCATCCACCAGATGGCAGCAAATCACCTGAACATCACCAACAGCGTCCTCTACAGCTATGAGTACTGGGAGGTGGCAGACAACCTTGCCAAAGAGAACAAAGGTGGGGGATTTCTCTAAGGCACTTACATTGATATTTACGATTTCAGTTATTTTTCTTACACTGTGCTTTTTCATTGTAGAGTTTTTCAACTACTTGAACACTTTGTCTGGACCGCTGACCCTTCACAGTAGCATACCTCACGTAGTCCAGTACACCAGACAGGCTCTCCAGTGGATTCGCATCAGTGCCAAACTTAACTGACAAGGCTGGGATCTACCGTTACTTGCTCACTGGATTTCCTGGTACGATTTGGGAGGGATGAAACTTTGGCTCTCAAACAGGCTGATGTGATGGGCTTCGTCCTCGATGTGCCCTGAAATGGACAGAGCTGGTTCATTCCTATAGGATAGCAGGGACTTACTGGACTGCAAAGGCCCCTCAAGAAACAATTCAGCCTCTCCCATATGACATACAGTTTTATTCTCTTTGGATCGTAACGGTGGACGTGGAGTTGAAATGTTCCTTTTTCTTCCCATTGGTATGCAAAGACTTTTCTAAAAATCTATAGGAACAAGCGAACTGTTCCTTCGGGGCCAAAACATGACATGGTGCTAAAGTGGTCATAATTTCCAATCTCCAATCTCCATCTTTTTACTGAAGCGTCAGTCACTTTTTTTTTAAAGATATATTGTATATTTTGATTTGTATGTATTTTTTATTGGGCAATATTTAATGAATTGCTGTTTTTGTTGTTTTTTGTTTTTTTTTAAAAAAAAAGGAAAAACCAATAAAGGGAAGACTGAGACTCATTGCCAGCCCATGACCTGTGCTAGCTGATTTTAGTTTTCATAAAGGATCACTTGTGGGGTTAAATACTCCCATTTAGTAGAGCACTTTAGACTAAAATCTTGCTTTTTTGACAGTCATTATATCATTACACTGTCTGAGACATTGTAAGTGTACATTTGTAAGATGCTTTGCTTTAAGAAATTGGATCTTTTTTGTCAAAATATTTCCATTCAGTCTTTTTTTTTTTAATTTCACAATGGTTTATCTTTTTACTCGAATTTGTCTTACTAACACACACGCAGCCCCAGACTGTGAGTCACAATCATTATAGTCGATCCCACACACGCGCACACATACGCACACCACTATGGTCCCTCCTGGCAAGCACTTCCTGCTGCACCAACACAACACAAGTCGCGCATGGAAACTCAGCATCTGATGTCTGGTGCCATAGCAACAGAGAGCAGCCAATGAGGGGGCTCCCTGGCATGAGAAGCTTCTGGTCAGCAGCATCCGGACCCATTGACAATTACAGATCATTTTGCTGCTATAGTCTGCTTCATGCTAACGTTTCAGTAAGGCCTTCATATTTTGCAAAAGCGTATCTATTATTGTTTTTTCTTTTTAATCGCACCTGTCATTGCAAATCTGAGGTATTTCTTTAGGTTCTATTGCCACCACATGAATTCCACGTTATCAGAGCGCGTCGAGGAACCCAGACATTCTTTGCTGGTTCGGTCTGCACGTGCGTCTGCGTCATGCACGTCAGTCGGCGTCTTCCGGGCCGTCTGAGGACAGGGGAGCCAGACACTGCACACTAAAATCCCCAAGCATGCTTCTCCCGCAAGAAAGTAGGCGGTGCGGGCGAATAAGCGCCGCGTCCAGACCAATCGCCCAGTCCGATGTTTATTGAAGGGTTAGCGAGGTGTGCGTGCAATAATCAGTGTCCACGTCGCGTTTGTGCATGATGGAATTGATACGGAAGTCTTAGGAAAGGAAAGTCATGCAGTCATTTCAGGTGACATGGCCTCAATTGCCCGCATAGAGGCAACATTTTTTTTGCACAACTTGAAGCTCAAAACAAAGAGCCGGGGGATTAAGCTGAATCAAATTAGCAAAGAGATGATGCGAAGCTGCGGAAATGGACGCGCCGCGTTTCCGAAAATAAGATACCGCATTGGATTGTTTGACAACTCTTGTTAAAAGCAGCGTTGCAAATAGATGCGTCGAAACATACATGTAATCTTTATTCAAACCCACAAGGTTATCACAACTTTTTCGAAACGTTGTTAGACATTGCACTGTTGATCGATAAAAAAAATATATATACTTTGCGTTTAATTATGAAACCACGTCGCCGGGCATTTACTTTGAAAATCCTACACGGATGTGCGTGTTTTTCTATTTTCACTTAACCTGCCGAAAACGCGAAAGCGAATGGATCAGAAGGCGGTAGAAATGTTGAGCCAAAGCGCAGGGAGGGTGTGCGAAAATGTTAGACAGACATGGCGTGGTGGTAGTCCAAAGAAATAGCGGCTGAGGCGTTTTGTCAGGGGGACTTCTCCGAGTGACAAAGTCGGGACCAACGGCTCCAGCTCGCCGCATGATTTTCAGTTCGCCTCGCTTCGGTCTTTCCTCGTATCCAAGCGCGCCGAAGCATAACGATTGTGTTGAGCATTATCTGCACACAGAAGTGTGCGGCAACAACCAACCCTGACGGCTAAAACGCTCCGGGGAAAGTGACTTCTGCTGGCGAACGCGTAAGTCCGCCGGTGTTTGTTTACATCTGTAATCGCCACTGTCCGCAAGTTCCAGCCGCGTTCCTCATCTATTGTCTGTTAGCTAATCGTTCCCAGACCAGTGGTGGAGACACTCGTCACCCTCATGCTCATCTTTCTCCCCCCTCGCTTGCTGGAATTGGCAATATGTTTCAACGTGTCAGTCGTGTCGTGGCGCGGTGACATGCATGAAGTGACCGAAAGGTTTGGAATGCTAAGCTAACGCTAGCTGCTTGCAGGAAAATGTGTCAGGGAGCCACATGGAGCTCTTGTTGTAGCTCAGCCTGTCAGTCAGCAGAGGAGCTGCCCCGGCATGTCCTGCACACAAGGCTCCCCGGAGCAAACGCTGCTTTATTTACCTTCAATTCACTCCCGACAAGGCTGCAGATGCATTGAGGAGGTCGTTGTCATTCATGTCAGTGGGGTTTTTCTGTTGCTCGGTTGTTGTTTTGCTGTTTATGTGACCTTTTAGTTTGCCGCGGGTTTTCTGTCACACGATTAATATTATTTTTAACCTACGTGTTGTTCTGCGCACTTGTTAAAGCACAATGCCCCCCCACCTTTTAAATGGGTATTTAATGTATAAAAGGTTATTCATTAGGGGTGGGGTTATTTTTGCCCATCTCTGCTTGCCACTTTCATACCCTGCAGCACAAATACAACACAATTTCAGGGATTCCAAATTTTAAGACGCTTTTTGTCAGCAGGTTGAGACACAAACTGCATATTTTAGCTAAATGAACCGGCTCCTTCAGAGTTCATGGAGCTGTCAAATATCTCCATATAATTAACTCAACAACAAAGTAATCAACCAGTTAAATGCTAAACTGCAGAAGGACGTTTAAACCTAGATATTATTTGTTTTAATTAAATAAATAAATTTTATTTGAAATGCAATTTTCATCACTTCAAAAATCTCACAGGATTACAAATGAAAAAGAAAATTAAAAGAAATACCAAACACTATATTGGTAGTCACTTACATAAAACTGCTCTTCTTGTGTTTAAGGCAGCTCAGTATGAGTCGAGATGGATGGATGAAAAAGAAAGCCAATGCCAGTGATGACAATGGTTGGGCTGAAAGGGTGAGTACTGTGTTTTTATCCTAATTACCAGGCAGAACAGTAAGGATGTGGGAACTTCTACTGGAATCCCCAGGGTGAAAAAGGCATCATCACGTTACCTTTCCCAGAATTCACCAGAATGTAAATAAATGTGGCAAAGATCCGTCTTGTATCGTGTATTTTTGTCTGCAGGGTGGCTACATGGCTGCCAAAGTTTCTAAGCTGCATGAGCAGTTTAAACTTGAGGCGCCCAAGGAAAAACAGAAAGAAGGGTCATCCTCCAACATTTTCTGTGGCGTGTCCATCTATGTCAATGGATACACAGGTAACTACATACTGCGCCAAGTGTATTATAAAAGAAAGGTTAAGAATTACATAGGGTGTGTGTCCGTCCCACTGAGCTCATCAGGCAGCATATTATCAGGCTAACTATCAGCCATAAAGCTCAGTATGTAGCTTTCTTTGGTCGTAGTTGTCGTCACATTCAGTTGATTTATCATTACTTTGCTCCAGCGTGAGAATCTGAAAGAATTTCTTGAGTAAAAACATGTTTTTCCTCTCTGATGCAAACAGAGGAGCAGTTACACATATTAAACTCCCGTCACATATGAACTCCCGTCCTATACAAATCTGGACTGACCTAAAAGTCAGAAATAAATGACGGGGTTACGAGATCAAACAGAATAAAGGATGAGTTCAACCTCCCAGTCCAGAAGACTAATCATAATTAATTATTTACAGTGAATTGTTAATCCTACACTCATTCCTAGATGTGAGTGTCTTATGTCATGGTGAGGAGTTCTGATTTTATGTTGTAGTCCACTACAAATAGACAGCACAGACCTTTTCTGTTAAATAGCCATAAAATAATCCTAACTGGAAGTTGGTGAGGCTACAGAAGCATGCGGGTTCCATGTTGATGCATCAGAACTGCAGCCCACCTGCCACATTTAACTCCTTATCTTGGGAATCTTTACAAGTACAGTCTGTCTGGCTCTTCCAGTGTTTGAGCATGTGATTGGATGAAATGATGACAATAGCATGTAACCATCAAAGGTATTTGGTGCTCACACATTTTTGTTTCCTTGCTAGAAACAAATATAATAGAAATGTGCTTTGATATTTTTTAACATTAGAACTAAGTTTGGAATTTCATCATGTGTGCAGAACCAAGTGCGGATGAGCTACGCAGGCTAATGATGCTGCATGGTGGTCAGTTCCATGTCTATTACTCTCGCACCAAGACCACACATATCATCGCCAACAACCTGCCCAACAACAAAATTCAGGAGCTCAAAGGGAGAAAAGTTATCAAGCCTGAGTGGATCACTGACAGGTGTGTTCCATTGGATTTTCCCTTTATCTTGGATTGTAAAATATCAGCTTTAAATATCTTTCTTTTTGCATGTTGTTTTGGTCAGTGTCAAGGCTGGGCATCTCTTGCCTTACCTACAGTACCAGCTGTATGCTAAACACAAAGGCCCACTCTTTCCTGGCATGACACTGCGACAAATCTCGGATGTAGCTGGAAGCAGCCAAGAGCTGCTTAAACCAAGCACCCATCAAAAGCCTCATCTGCATCAGCACAGCAACCAGGAGCAGTTCCCACCCACCTGCCAGACCAAGTCCACCCATCCATCCAGCCTCAGTCGAACTCACTGCCCTAACCCACAAACCTGTCAGACAGCATCCACACATATCAGTGCAGATCCAAAGGAGCAAACGCCCTCTGATCACCCACACAAACCTCCTCCTCCATCTAGTGTTCAAACTCCTCATCCTAATCTTGTGCAGAGAGCTTGTTCACTGCAACCTCAGATCAACTCTTCCTGCAGCAGTGCCCAGAGCAGCTGCAAGAAAGTACATTTAAGAAGGTGAGTGGGCCTTTTTAATGTAAAAGCACGAGAGTCTTGTGACATTTATCCACATGACATAACAAGTTTTCCTTATCTTATAGAAACGGATTATCGCAGACCTCATTTGATGCAGCGAGCCATTTAGAAAGACATGAACTAAAAGAGTCTGACAAGAATGACCCTGCTCCACATGTGGTGGATGAAGCACTTTTGACCAATGGACATGCTCGCCTCGTTAACGGTGCCTTAAAACTAGAGGACAGCCCTTTGGATACAGACAAACAATCTGTTGGCAAGGAACTGTCTGAATTCAGACTAAAGAATGCAGCTGATAAACCTCAGAGTCGCACAGAGCAGTTTGACAACAAACCTGACCCCTATGAGTTCCCCCACAGTCCTCATGAGCAGCAGTCCAGCTCACAAGAGGATCAGCCATCAAAACGTCCACCTCTCACCAACCAGGGGGTTGGAAAATCTAAAACTCACTTACCCGCCCCGTCCTGCCAAGCTGAGTTAACGCGTGCACCGCCAGACAGCCCGCTAACGAAGTCTCCCGTTCGTCTGAACGGATGTCACAACAGCACGTTCTCAGCGAGCACAGCGTCCAAAAGCACCACTGAAAGTGCGTCCTCGTCGAGCACGGCCCCAGTGCAGCTACTGGCACAGACGAGTGGTTTGATCTCCGAGTTCTACTCTCGCTCACGATTACATCAGATCTCCACGTGGAGAAACAGCTTTTCAGAGTACGTCAATGAGTTGCACAGCAGGCGAAAAGCAGCCGGGGCTCCTTCTTTTCCTGGGAAAGAGCGACTGAGGAAACGTGTGGCCCAGCAAGATGGTCAAGGTAGGAAAGCAAGGTCGTTCTCCTGTGACAGCCACATTTTCACATAAATTATTCCTGGTTTTTAATCATATTGTTACTGCTTTCCATTGATTTATGATGCATAAATTGTAATTACATGAATCATTACTTCATAATTTCTTCCATGCCGCTGAATGCAAAATGGTGCAAAAGGCTCTTTCTAGCTTATGTTATACAGTTATACAGGATGCCTGTGGATGAGCGCCTTGTTGTGATTGGACAAATTTTGCACTGATAATCTCATATATGTGTGGTCAGGTGTGCCTTCAGGTGTAAAATCTTGCATCTTCCATGTGGACATGGACTGCTTCTTTGTTTCTGTAGCAATTCGAAACCGACCCGACCTCAAAGGTGAGCCTGCTTGTGTTTGTTTAAACGAATCACTGTTGTTTTCCCCCCCGAATGTTTAATGAATTGCCTCATACACCCAGTCCAATGCCACTGATGGTTTTCATGCAGGGAAGCCTGTTGCTGTCACCAGTAACCGTGGAGCAGGTAAAGTGCTACACCGGCCTGGGGCCAACCCTCAGCTGGAGCGGCACTATTATCAGTGGAAGCAAAGTCATACAAAGTCTGGTGAGGATTTTAGAACCATTGTGTTTACTGTGGACACTCTTGACTGTGTTTGAGGCATAAATTCCCCCTTCATGTCTTCATTCACGGTGACATCAACTACCCAACAGCAGATGAGGATCTATACAGGACACCTTCACAAGAGAGTCCTGAGAGTAATACCAGTGGGGCTGGACAGGAAACTGCTGCTCTGTCCATGGCAGAGATTGCGTCCTGCAGCTACGAGGCTAGGTAAAGAAAAACAGGCATTTTTCTTAAGCTACACAATGCAGATTCTGTTAATAATGTCACCTTTCACAGGCAGGCGGGTGTGAGGAACGGAATGTTTTTTGGCAAAGCAAAGCAGCTTTGTCCCTCATTGCAGGCTGTGCCGTATGATTTTGAGGCTTATAAAGAGGTAGCTCTCACCATGTATGAGACTCTAGCAGGGTAAGAAGGAGTACCAGGTTCACTTTCCACATGCGTGTCCATCGCCTTTAATTGTTTATTCCTTGCAGTTACACCCATGACATTGAGGCTCTCAGCTGTGATGAGTTGTTGATAGACAGTTCTGCACTGCTGGCTGAATTGTGCATCAGCCCAGAAGAACTTGCCAAAGCAATCAGAGCAGACATCAAGGAGAAAACGGGTTGCTGTGCTTCAGTGGGCATGGGTAAGTCCTCATTTGATTAAAAAAAAAATCAAGACACTGATCCTTATTCATGAAATCAAACAGATTGCTCCTGTGATCTTCTGCTCTAGGGTCCAACATCCTATTGGCTCGGCTCGCGACCCGTAAGGCCAAGCCAGATGGCCAGCACTTCTTAAGGTCTGAAGATGTGGACGATTTCATCCGGGACCTACCAGTAACCAGCTTACCAGGTTGATACACCACCACCTGATGGTCATGTCCTCTTACTGTGGGCTGTCAGCATTTACATGGTGAAAATGTAACTGTATGTCCCCTTTAAAGGTGTTGGGCCTGTTATGAGTAGAAAGTTGGTTGCTATGGGTGTGAGGTCATGTGGGGACCTGCAACAGGTGTCTCTGTCTCAACTCCAAAAGAAGTTTGGACCTAGGACGGGACAAACCCTATTCCGGTTCTGCAGAGGTTTGGATGACCGACCTGTGCGCTACGAGAAGGAGCGAAAGTCCGTCTCAGCCGACATGAACTACAACATCCGCTTTACGACGGTCGGTCCTGCTTCCTGCCCCCTCCTTGCACTTCCTTCTCACCTCTAAGTGCTTTCTCCATGTTGATCAGGTTAATGAGGCTGAGTGCTTCCTGACCAACCTGTCCATGGAAGTACAGAAACGTTTACAGGAAGCAGGACTGCGAGGCCGCAGGGTTACCCTTAAGGTCATGGTCCGTAAGGTTGGCGCTCCTCAGGAACCAGCTAAATACGGTGGTCATGGAATATGTGATAATCTCGCACGGTAAGGATGCCAGCAAAATTAGGTACTGATATGACTGACGTTGCACTACCAGATTACTGGAACTAGTCAGGTTTGCACTGAAAATTCACCAGGATTGTTTGAATTGTGATTATCACAACATATACAGTGTCCTTTTGCCTATTTCTAAAGTCCCTTTTTTCCCCTTCAGGACGGTGATGCTTGCTCAGTCCACCGACCACGGAGAGGTGATCGCATCTGCTGTCATCAAGCTGTTTCACGCCATGAACTTACAGGTTCAGGATCTGAGGGGGGTCGGCATTCAGGTGCAGCTTCTCGATGGAAACGCACACCAAGACTCAGTGGGTCCACGTAAACGCTCCATCAAAGAGATGCTACTGGACCAGGGATCAGGCGCAAAGTCTGGGAACCAAGGTGTGTGTCCCAGCATTGTGTCTTCAGTGTCTGCGACATCAACTGAACGTCTTGAAATCTTTGCTGTAGCTATTGCTGACATCACTCAGCAGGAAAAGACCTCAACCACAGCCTCATCATCCAGCTTTCCTCCACTACATCTCACATTACCTGAGCCAGTCCCAGGGACGAGCAGAAGCCACCAGACCTGCAGACAAACTCCCAAACATTCTCGGACGCGTCTTAATTGCAGCATTGAAGTCCCCTCCCCTTCACAGGTTAGGATTTAAAGCCACTGTGTGCTCCCAAGACACTGACTCATGGTTTTAACCACCCGGATGTGTTTCCCACTGCTTTAGGTGGACCGCTCAGTGTTGGAGGCCCTGCCAGCAGAGTTGAAAGAACAAGTGCTGCAGTCATGGACCAAGACCCGTCCAGTCTCTCCTCCGCCTACCTCTGCTCCTGCACTGTATACTCCCCCTGTTGGCACATTGGTTCTACAGATTCCAAACCATCCTGACAGTCCAGGGATCGTACTTGAGCTCCCAAATTTCTCACAGGTACTTTTTCACCATTTTAGATTTAGAGTTTAATTGGTGATGTTATCTGACACCCCAAAAAACCCTAAAATGTCCGTCTTTTTGAAATGTGAACATTCTGAAGCTGGATATTGTCATGCAGCAGAAAGAACCAAGGGCTCACTGGACCAGTATCTGGTCTGACCATGGTTTTGTGGATCTCACCCTGGTATATAAGCAGTTAATAACCCTTAGTGTGCTCATGGATGTCTGAGTGGTCGTCCAAGAATGTCTCTCCGCAGACCATCATCAACCCATGGCTAAACTAGCCATGCTGAAGTATGTTGCAGGGAGCAGAACAATCTCCACAGCAGCTCCAGACTCTCCCACTTCCGCCACCCTTTGTTACTGTAAATGTATTCTCATCTGTGAAGCGAAGTGGTGACTCTGCCACCGGAGTGTTCTCCAATAAATGCTGATGTGGCTGCACGGTGACAGCCTGTGCGCACCACAGCCTCGCTTGTGGGTGTCTGGCCCTCAAACCAACCTCATGGTGTTTGTTTCTGCCAATTTTGGCAGAAACATGCTCATGAATGTCTCTTTAAACAGCTCCAGCAGTGCTGTACCTGTTTCCATAGATCCACCATTTTGCTTCCTAACTGGACAGGTTAACATCCTGTAGGTGTGGTTGACTTGGAGCTATACTGTGATGCTTATGTGCTATTTCCTTTGAGCAGTGCTAAACATGAATATTTTATTCACATCTTTTTTTTCTACCTTTTAGGTTGATCCGGATGTTTTTGCTGCCCTTCCCAAAGAACTCCAGGAGGAATTGAGATCAGCTTACAATCGAGGATCAAATGCTCAGCTCCCAGCGAAAATATGTAAGTCCCCAGGTGAACAGGACAATAAATTTCCAGAGTCTTTCTGTTGGTGTTTATTTACTAGTCTCTTTTTATACATTGTGCTGTATGGCCTGGTAGCATAACCGCTATGACAGTATTCAGAGTTCATATTTTCCAGTCCTGTTCTGTCTGTTTTTATATTAATCGGTAGTGAATTCTTGTACCTGATTTAAGAATTTTGGAATTTCCAAAATATTAGGGCGGTGCTTATTTTATTATTGCAAGCACTATGTGCCTTTTAAAGAGGTGTTGTCCTGCTGCCTTTTCAGTATTGGAGCAAAAGAATCCACTGTTGCAGCTAAAAGAGTCTGGGGTTGGCATTGGCCGCATGAAGCGACGCTACAAGAGAAAAAATGCAAATAGCCCGGTTAAAAAAGGCCCCTCCCCTGTGAAGAGGAATCAGGCAACAAAGAGCCCAGCCAAAATCCCACCACCCTCCATAAAGACACAGGAACCATTGAGCATGATGAAGGTACCCCAGTAAAGTGTGATACACTTTGAGCTTCAACGATTTGCATGTAAACTAAGTATAGATCAGCAATTGATTACTTTTCAGGCTGAGATCTGTCCCTCCACATCAACTGCAAAGTCCAACATATCAGAACCTTCATCGAAAATTCTTCCCCGTCCCCCACCAACCCTGGCTGGAGCCTGTGACCTGACAGATATTAAAACTCTCCTACGGGAATGGGTCACCACCATAACAGGTATAAAGGGGCAATACACCTGTTACACAGGTTATTGGTTTTTTTTATTGTCTATGGAGTAATAAACCAAAAAATCCATGTTAATCCAAATCTTGTTTAACGTTAGAACCCATGGAGGAAGACATCCTGCAGGTGGTGAAATACTGCACTGATCTAATCGAAGATAAAGATCTTGAAAAGTTGGATTTAATAATAAAATATATGAAAAGGTAGGCGCTGCACAGTTTTCTATCTGCTGTTATTGGTGTTGTGATGTGTCAGTCTCAACAGGTTCTTCTCTGCAGACTCATGAAGCAGTCGGTAGAGTCTGTCTGGAGCATGGCTTTCGACTTTGTCCTCGACAACGTGCAAGTGGTTTTGCAGCAGACTTACGGTAGCACCTTGAAGATATCATGAAGGAGGTGTGCCGTTTCACTGTGTAATACGTTTTATTTTCTCTGTGTCTTCTTAAACTTGACCTTTTAAAAGGCATCTTTTATTTTAACAAAATTGCAGCATCTCTCAAAATAGTCTCGGAGGCTTTCCGAGAACCCAATAATTACTTGAATAAATTTTGAATAAATAAGTGGAAGCATCACGCTTACACTTCCGTCGCTCACTAAAATCCAGAATACAAATTGTAGCAGCTTTTGGAAATTTCTCTTTGTTTGTTTTTCCTTCTGTATTTTTTTTTTTTAAATAATGCAAAAACTTTTATAGGTGGTGCTTAATTATTTCCTTTCACTTAGCCAAGTCAGTTTAAATTCATCTTCTAATCATCAGTGTTTTTGATCAAATATTGTAATCCTAAAATGTAATAATATGAATAACTCTTTTTTTGAGGATTTACAAAATCCTATTATGCAGTGAAGTTGGTCAAAGTTTAAAGCCCAAACTGTGTTAAACACAATAATCGTGCTTAAAGTCTTTTTTTTCTCCTCCTTTGATGGTCCAAGACACCTTCTGACCTGTGAATTTTTTAGAAAAAAATGAGTATAGTCTGCTGCCTACGGATGTATCTTTGGTCTTGCTTGCAAAAAAGTGCCCAATTTTATCATAGTGTGTAAATAATGTTTTTATCTGTTTTAACAGAAATTATGTATGTGGAGGTTTTCCTCTTGTATTGTTTACATGTAGTGAAATCTTAGTAACTGTCTTCAAATTGTAAGATTTCTCCCTCCTGTAATATGTGATTCAAATGCAGAAATGAGAAACTGGCCAAAGCACTGAAGTTAGGCTGAAGGATATGGTGATCAATAATGCATCTATGCATCTATTGCTATTCTTTGTTTACGAGGGAGAAGCGCCGTAACACTTCATATGTTCCATCTAAAGCAAAGCTTATGACCAGTGTGTTTTGGTCTCAGTACAAGGGTGATAATTATGGACACTAAAATTGTGCTGGATGGCAATTTTTGACGCTGCTTAATTTAACCAACAGTATCCAAGCACTGTTGTATTCCGCAGAGCTCCTGGTAGTGGGTTCAGGGGACATTCCCTGCCATTTCAATGCCACAATGTCTGGATTTGATGGAAAATGCAAGTAAATATGAATAAGAAAATCATGAAGAAACAAAAAAACACATTAGTTACATTTTGAGCAGTTGGTCCCTGTTCTGCTCTTCTCAAATATTGGTTGTTACCACTTGCGTTAGAACAACATTGCTAATACCAAATTTGGATCCTTTGTGTGCAGATGCTACTTTATTTTTAAACATCTTTGCATATAGATTTTCTGATGTTTGACTCTAAAACCCGTTTAACGGAACGATACATTAGTAATATTTATATAGCTTGTGACCAGTCCTTTGATTTTGTGTGAAATCTTATGCTTGGTGATTAGAAATACTCGTCCCATGTGGCTGTGAGATCACCAAACCAGCCACTGTGAGTCTGGTTAAATGTTTCTTTCAAACAGTATTTCTATATGCAACCAAATCAACCCCTCTTCTATCACATTTTAAGATGAATGTAGCTTGGACTGTGCAAGTCTCTGACTCACAAGAGGTTTGCTTCTTTTCACCTGTCATGTCTTGACAGAATATAAAATTGGCCAGTGCTGACTTTTTAAACTGGCTTGTGCCTGAAGACCTGAAGCTGTGAACTTGTTTGTAAGTTTTCTAAATCTTGGTAATAAACTGTAAATTCTGTATTCATGTGTTTGTCCTTGTGTCTTTCTCGGGCTACAATATCAACTTTTAAAAGATTGACTAACTTGGAACTAAACATTGGACCAGAGGCTTGTCATAGTTTTATAGATGATCTACTTTTATTTGCTACTTGACAGGTGGGAAATGTAAACATGTTGACATTCATCCCTTTTTTTTTTTTTGTCATTTTTTCACTATTTTTAAAGGGAAAATAAATATTTTTGTGGCTGTTCGTTACTATTTAGGGTACAAGAAAAAGTGTTGATCGTTAACTGACCAATTTTAACAAAAAAGTACGTCATAAACTGCTTCCTCTGACGTCATCCCGTCTGGTTTGACGCAACATCCGCATTTGGTTCTCGTGCACTGGGAAATTGCCTCCTTTTAAGAAGAGGTAGTTCATGTATTTAATAATAATTTAATTGAAAATAATCATTTTACTTTATTCTCATATCGAATGTGTCACTACTGCAACCAATGTTTCAACCGTTTCGTCCTGTTTAGTACATAAACTCCAGGAACACCGCGGGCTAATAGCTGTCCTAGCATGCTAACATAATGCTCAATTTTCATGTATTTTACGTTTCATGTAAGTGATTCGCTGTGGGCCTAATATAATTTTTACAAATGTACGTTTACTAGCTGCTATGGAGGCAATAATGTACATGTTGAGATAAGTGTTTAACGGATCTATCAGCTAAACGCTAGCATTAGCCAGTAAAACAAGGCGTGACGCGCTATTGTATCGTGCCTGCTTGTTGCCTATAGAGCCGTTAACGCTGGCAGGTGTTTCCTTATTGTGTTGGTTATGATCAACTCCAGCCTTTCAAGAATTCTGTTGACAGGTTAAAGTGGCCCCAAGTTCGTGACTCATAATATATGTATCTTGTAAGTTTTTCCTTTTTTCTTAATTTATGCGAGAAAGCCCTACAGGTTAGGAACAATGAGCAACTATGACAACGGAGGGGCTTCGGCCTTTGATCCTCCCAAAGATCAATCGGCTTTGACCATAACGCATCACCACTGACCTCTACTATCTAGTGACTTAAACCTTTACTGTGAAGCTGTTGCTCAACTTAAGACTTGTGACTCCATAGCATAAAATCATATTGGATTCTTTGTTTCTATGACTAGAAACCTGCAGGAGCAACCATGGCCAGCACATCCATTGATGCAATTACAAAGATTTTGGAGACATCAGCCAAGATTGTGGAGGATGAGCTGGATGCTGAGTTGAATCAACTAAAACAGCTGGATGAAGACGATCTTGAAAGACTGAGGGAGAGGCGATTAGAAGCTCTCAGAAAGGCTCAGAAACGGAAGCAGGTATGTTGGCTGTTATGTTTTTCAGCAAATCAGTTTTATTTTTATGACTCTGAAAGGGAAAAAGCAGTTAAGATGAGACGAAATGACAAATTTAGGAAACAGTGGAAATGGCTGATTTGTAGATTTGTTATTCTTTTATGATTTGTAAACATTGAGGGGGGATACTTGGTTGTTTTAGTGTTGTTTTTAGAATTTTGTCATATTAGTATATTCTCATATACTAGAAAACACAAAAGAGTGGGCAAATATTTTACTGATTCAAAAAGTGGGATGCCAAATTGAGGTCTTTACATACTTTTGGATAAAGCAAATCATAGAAATAGAATCAAATCTGAGATATCAGGGTATATTTGAAAATTGTTCCACATATTAGTGGTTGTTTAAGAGAATATTGTATCTTGTCATTGCATTGATGCTTTCAACCTTCATTGTTTTGCTTCTTAATGTTATTTAAGGAGTATCTGAATAAAGGCCATGGCGAGTACAGAGAAATCCCAAGTGAGAAAGACTTTTTCAGCGAGGTCAAGGAGAGCGATAAAGTTGTTTGCCATTTCTACCGAAGTTCCACTTTCAGGTCAGTATAAAGACCATAAAATTACATCCATTTTAATGTGTAGTGTGTGAATGTGTTACATGTCTGGAGAAATTCTATCTTGCTGCATTTGGTGACAAAAAATGGCCCTGAGAGTAAATACACACCATTTGTTGTGGAGTTTGAGATAAATATTATACAAATTCAATTTTTATTGTGTACTCAGCATTTGTGCTCTGTTGCTTTAGGTGTAAAATTCTCGACAAACACCTGGCTACCCTGGCTAAGAAGCATGTTGAGACCAAGTTTATCAAACTGAATGTGGAAAAGGCTCCATTTCTCACAGAGAGGTTGAGGATCAAGATTATTCCAACACTGGCTTTGCTGTTAGATGGAAAATCAAAGGACTATGTGGTTGGATTCACGGACTTGGGAAACACAGATGAGTTTTCCACAGAGATGCTGGAATGGAGACTCGGCTGTGCAGATGTTATTAATTACAGGTGGGTGAAATATGGCTCCAGAAGAGCTGCATCCTCTTTGTTAAGCCCCCTTGTTAAGCTGAACCTGATTATTTCCCCCCATTTTAGTGGGAACACAATGGAGCCTCCTTCGATGACGCAGAAGTCCGGCAGAAAGGTTACGAAGTTGGAGAAGAAAACCATCAGAGGGGGAGGTCTTGATTCTGATTCTGATGATGATTAAAAAAAAAAGTCAGTCAGCATTCTTGGGTTTTTTCTGTCCCCTCCAGGTCTACTCAGCCTTCATTTCATTTTCCTATCGTGTACTTTAAAAAAATAAAAATAAAATAATTTTCAAAATACACCTATTTTAGAAATCATTTTCTTTTTAACATTTCCATGGAGCAATATTTTAAACTGACTATTTGATAAAAATATGTTTTAAATGACTGGCTGTGCTCTTTGAACCAAGGTCATTGTTGATTAACAACAGTTTATTGGTAATCTAAAGTGTACTCAACCCATATTTGTGTGGGATGGTCTCAGTCACCTGAGCCGCGTCACTGGTGCTGCAGCTGAATGATGGAGGGAGGGAAGATGATTTCATTTGTTTTTAACCATGTACATTTTTAGGCTTGTTTCAACCAAAAAAGGTACAGGCAACAAACTTAAATGTTCAAACTGTCCATGTTTAATAATTAATTAAAACAGGATGCTTAATTTAAATGGATAATGTGACATTTTCTGAGGGTACAAAAAACTTGGATCCAAGCCTGCTTAGAGAATCGTAACAGGACGTGATAGAAGACTGAAAGTCCGTGTTGCTAAGGTTCAATAGCCTTAGGATCTGCAGGGTGGAGAAGGTGGCGGATAATCAACTCGCCCTTGCTGTTGATGAAGGTGTCTGCCATGTCCTGTTCAGCAGGAAGGCCATGGGGGGTCTTCAGTGGCTGGATCCTAAAACAACAAGTCTCATTATATACTCATCACAAAGTGCTTGAATAGGCCTTCGAGTTCTCTTCTTTAACAGCTGTTTGCCACCAGGTTTATTGTATAGTGCTTAAATGATGAGGTTTGAAACCATCTGAAATTAATCTTACCTTACAAGGTGCTTGATAAATTTCAGTTGGCTGTTGACTGCAGGTGTGTTCTTATGAATCACAGGTATATGTGCCTAAATATGAAGAAATATTCATTGAAATGGATTTTTTAAGAATGCACACATGACATGCTTACATTGGGTCCCAAACAGATGGGGTAGTAGAGATAACTTATAAATGTATAAATCTCGCTTTAAGCCTGTTTGACTTCATTTTTACCTCTCCCATATGTGTTATTTTTGGTTAAGTTAACCTTTTGTAAAATAAGATCTTTGAATTTTTGGTGGCTTTAAAACAAACTTAAAGCTTTACCTTCTCAAGTCCAAGGTGTTTCACCATATCCTTCTCCCAGTATGGTCTCCGCATTACACTTTTGACTCGTGTCACAATATGTAATTTATGTGGTTGGTCTGGGTCACCCCCATATTTCACGTGTTCTTTTGATCGGGCAACAAAAATCTATTAAGTAAAATTCATGAGACATATTACATCTTGCTCAGTGCAGTATAAATAAGCACAAGTATGAATGCATAGCATGACTTCTAATATGAAGTTCCATAATTACCTCTTGTGGAATTCTAGCTTTGGAAAATTTGTTGCGTGTAGATACAAACCAGGGACAAGACGGCAAAAGTGAAGGATTAAGGATCTGTAAATTAAATGACAGTTAAAAACTAAAAATCAAAGTATTTTAAATAATATCTTTACATCTATTGGAGGAACAAATATGCCATTATAGGAACAGATGCGTGGGGAAGGAAAGTCTGTAGAAAAGGTAAAATTCTACCATTAAAAAGCAAAGTGACATCTTTAAATTTGATCTAGTACCTACGTTTATGCCATTGCACATTTGCTACATGAATTAACTATTGAACATGATAATCACTTCAACACAGTATATTTATGCATGAAAAATACAAAATAATGTATTGAAACCAACACAGTATCCAACTGTGGAACAAATGACAGATTTTCTCACTGATGCAAAGTCGTTATTTCACCACTGTCTTTCCTGTTAGGAGAATATTATATTTTAAGTCGTCTTCTTACCTTGACTGATAAAGAGCTTAAGCAACGAGTGACACCAGACATGGTTTCTATAGCGGTACGGTGGGAGCTATTCTAGCTCTTTCGCTAATAAACACACCGCCAAGGTTATAAGCGGGTAAACCGCAAAAAAGGGGCACTGAAGATCGAAGTCACAACAGGACATTCATCTGGGCTGCATCAAAATAATCACGCCAGTAGATCATTTAAGGTGAAAAATAAACCGTCACGTTTGTCATTTAAGTGCCCGTGACGGTTGTCTAAGCCGGAAGAGTTACTGTGAATTTCCTCCGGTGTGAAAGATATGGCTTTAAATCTGTTCCCGTTTATGTGAAAACTTTACTTAAGATTCCATTAAACATTGTTGAAATTAATATGCCACCACAAAGCATCGAACACAAGACTGGTGGTTTTGATTTTGATTTTTTTTTAAAACGAAAAACAAAAACAGCACTCATCAGCCCAGCGTAGAATAAAGCTCAGTTTCACCCGGAGTTGTTTTTGTGGCGCAATTATTTCCCTGTCAAGTTAGGAAGTTACTTGTATCATACGTTTTCTGAGAAAGTCATAGGCATGATTTCCTAATTTTCCTTCTCTAAATATACAAGAAACCTGTGAAAATGACACAAAATCATGTGTCAGGAATGGAGGCGTCTGCAGTCTCAGTCCTGAAGCGGGCTGTGGAGCTGGACCAGGGCGGCCGCTTCCAGGAGTCTCTTGTCTGCTACCAGGAGGGCATCCAGCTGCTTATGGATGTATTGAAAGGTCTGTCTCCCTCCTTTAAATGTGTAGCCATTACAAAGAGGTCGACGAATAAATGAATCCGGCTTTAAATGCTTTTTCCTGTTCCTTTATTAGCTGTGAAAGATGACTCAAAGAGAGGCCACTTCAGGGACAAAATAAAAGGCTATATGGACAGAGCAGAACAAATAAAATCCCATGTTAACCAGGTGAAAGAAGGTAATCATTCATGAGTAAGGCCTAACTTTAACTGCTCATCTATATTACAACCATCTTATTGATTTTCTGAGGACCTGCTAAAACTATTAATGTTCACATAGTGTGTACTTGCACACAGAAAACCAGTTAATGTACAATTGTAACAAAAATGTTGTTTCGGCTTAACTTCAGTAACTAGTATTGTTTTCTTCCTTCTTGAGTGGTCTCCCTCTGGTCTGTGTGGTTTCAGATGGGAAGTACCATGAGCAGATCAGAATAGCAGAGGATGCTACTGGTTACAGCTATGAGGCTCTTTTTAAACCATATATCAGCAGTCTACTCACCGAGGTCTGGGTCGAAGATCCATACATACGACACATCCACCAAGTAAGAACCTTTTTTAATGTTTTTTGTATCATCAAACTAAAATATACACATGACACAAGTTCAAGCTAGAGTGTGTTTTGTGGTTGCTCTGAGCCTCTTGGCTGAAAATCCACAACAGCTCCCGTGTTTCAGTGTTTCCATTTCTGATAACTAAAAACCTGGAAGAAAAAGGCCGACTCTTACTTAAGGGTCCCTGTAGTTAAATGACACAATACCTGTATCTTTTATTATTTAATCTCATGCTATTATAATGCAAATAGAAACTGATACATTGAAATAGACCTAGAGTAAATTCTGGTTAATACTAACAAAAACCAGTCAGTTACATACAAACATAGAAAAACAACACATAAATTACAGTACTGTTAAATAGTTGTGGTGGACAACAGTCTGCAGCAGCTTACTGACTTAGTTAGAACCTCAGCATACAGTAATAGTTAACTCACAGGACTGTGTCAAGCCGGCCACCTTCTCTCTGCTTTAGTTGTATAATTTCCTGCGGTTCTGTGAGATGCTAGTGAAAGCACCCTGCAAGGTGAAGAGAATCCATCTGCTCACCACACAGGATGAAGTAAGTCCTTTTGACGGTGGTTACAGTGGCTTGTTTAACTGTTTTCCTCCTTTTGTTGAATGCTGATTTTTCTTTGCTCTTCATCCTTTCGGGGAGGCTGAGAACTGCCAGCAGAGCTACGCCCTGGATGAAATGAAACAAAGTCTCAGTGCTCTGGGCATGACTCTGGATGTGGAGTACTCCTCCACTATACATGACAGAGAGATAAGGTACAGCTGCAACAAAAACATGTTTAAGACGATCCTGTTTAAATTGAGCCTAATGAAATCATCATGAAATGTACTGTTTTTAGGTTTGATAATGGTTGGATCATTAAGATAGGAAGGGGGTTGGATTACTTTAAAAGACCTAAGGTAACAGTCATATCACAGCATTCTGAAACTGCTGGTGTCAGAATAACTTATGTACCTGCTATATTTTTACATCTTCTAGGGACGATTTTCTGTGGGATATTGTGATTATGATCTGCGCCAGTGCCAGGAGACCACTGTAGATATTTTTCACACTAAACACACCAAAAGCCTATAAAATTCATGCTTCATGTTCATGTTTTCTCCAACACACCAACTCTTCAGACCTGCTGCATGATAAATTCGGTTGGAGTTGTCTTTTATAAACCTCTTAATTCTCGCTACACATTATCACATTTTTTATTTCATTTGTTTTAAATTTACAAGATGTTTAATTTTTATACCATACCTTTTGAAACTTGTTTTTATTGATTTTGGCTTTATAATAAACTGTGTTTTCTTTGTTTACAAATTATGTAACATTTTATTAAACCTACCATCAAACACTTCTGTTTATTGTTCATTATAATACATAATCTGTCTTTAAATGGGGAGTGAACTATTAAGTTTGTGTATTCTTGGACATGCAACACAATAAGCATCAAAATGAAGACATTTTGGTTGCTCCTCCTACTCCAAATTGCTGTTGGAAGGTCAAAACTTGGCTTTTAGGTTAAAACAGTTGGGGATTTAGCTGTGATGGGCAGGGTGGAAGTTTTTAATCAGAATCTTAATTCAGGCCTTTTTCTTGAAAGCTGATTGTGTCCATATCAGGCCCCGAACCACAAATGCTAAAAAGAAAAACAGCTCTGTCTTACCACCACATAAGATGTGCATTTACTGTAAATGTGTGAAAAGGCTGTTGGGTGGGCTTCCCTGTGTCATCAGCAGTCATGGCACAAATGTCTTTGCATGAACTAAATAAACGATCACTCGTGTGAGAGGTTTCAAACAGCATCTGTGATGGGATTATCTATCGGCCTTAATCCTGATATGTTCAATCCTCATCCGGGCTCTAAGAAGAAGAAATTATAATCTATCAGAAAAACACATGAACATAGATAATTGTGACAAACCTCAGTGAACCTCTGAACAGGAGTTGCAGCAGGTCCTGTAAAGCAGCATATTAGGCTAATCTTAAATAAGTGCAGCTAATATTTATAGAAGTGTACAGATGTGCTGTAGTCATATTCGTTGCTCAACCAAAGCCTGCTGCATCACTGTGGTTGGTTCATATGCAACCTGTATTTTGTGTGTAATCCAGATGTCACCAGCAGGGTGTCTAGTCTGGTGGAGTCAGATTTATTGTATGCGAATGAGGAGCTGGGTGGAAGACACAATTCCGCCCACATACCCAGACTCACATAGAAAGTGTGGAGGCTTTCCACTCCGTAGTGCCCACCCTCTCTCTGATGCAGCCCAGTGGCCTAGATAGTGCTCCCAGAGGTTTCTTTAAGTAAATCTGTTTCTTTGATTATTTGACATTTTACTGTTTCACGGACCAGGGCTAATACAGAGACGACCTCAAGGAAAGCTCAGTGTGGATAATTAATATTCAAGTGCTTTTGAATGTCCTTCAAATTTATCTGTAAAGACGTAAATGTAAAATCCACAAAAACAAAGACATTAATGATTCTTTTTGCTCCACTTGCATGCATTTGCATTTACAGTACAGGATCCCACTGGGGGGGAAGAGCGAGCTCTGGTTGTGGCTAAATTAGATATATATATATATATACCTTTGTTTAACTCTTCAAAAGACAAATTGATTAATGCATATTTGGTGCACACATAGACAAGCCAGGGTGTAAAAAAAAAACAGTTCTGTGAGGTGTGTTTCACCGATGCCTGTCCTCTTTCCAGTGGGAGCTTTATTTTTTTCCCTCTACTCTAATTTCTCAGCCTAAAATCAGGTTAACGTTTTATAAGGAGCTTAGCGCAGAGGGCCACAGTGTGCCATTAATGTAATAGAGTATCTCTCCCTCTCTTGCTCTATCTCTCTCTCTCCCTCTCCCTCTCCTTCATTCTCCTCTGTCCTCTTTTCTATTTGTGCATTTGCTTACTCTGTCATGGAATGTCCTTTCCTCTGACTCTCTCCTGCTCTCCCTCCCTGTCTGCTTTTCTCTCTCCTTCCACTTCCTCTTGCTCCTTTTCCTCTCCATCACCCGTGACGACGTGAGCCAGAGGTGTGGAGCATACAGCGACACAGCTGAGACGGGACAACTCGGCTTAGAGTCAAGGACAAATAGAGGAAGAGAGAGGAGCAGCGGTGCTGCTGTTGGACCCCAGGTGAGTTGTGAGTATGGGAGTAGCTTCACATTAGGTTTTGTTGCATTTTCGAGACGTGAAAGTGCTCCATCTGAATCGCATGTGTCAAAGGAAATCTGTGATTAAACTGATGTTGTGGATTGTTGTGAAATCGTACAAGGATCCCTTCACAATGTCAGTAATCCAGAGGATTATCCCTGGTTTCTGATGGGGCTGCAGTTTGACTCAGTGAAATACAAAACTCGGTGGTTCAGTCCAGTTGGCGAATGCTTAATGATGTTAAGGCCTGTGCTTGCACGTCTGCGGACAAGATTGAAACACTTGGAATATTGCTGTCAGTTCGTGTTGCAGGCTGAGCAGGCGACAGTCTTTGTGTGTGTGTGTGTGTGTGTGTGTGTGTGTGTGTGTGTGTGTGTGTGTGTGTGTGTGTGTGTGTGTGTGTGTGTGTGTGTGTGTGTGTCCAGATCCGTCGTCCTGCATCAGGCTTCAGTGCTGAATGACACTGTGTTAGCAGCAGATGCACCCTGGACTGAATCCATGAACACATGGAGTGAATTTGGATGTTTGTGTGGCCACCCAGAGAGACGTATTTTTACACTTAGTCTCCTGGGAAATCCGGTCCAGGTGGCTCTGCTTTGTGACAGGGTGATAGCTATACTCCTACCACAGTAGTTATGGTCCTCTACAATCTACACACAGTGCTGCTTTCTTCCCTCATGGCGCTGCATTTGCTGGGTTTTGTGCTCAGTAGAGTTCTCAGTAAGCCCTGCCTAGTTACAGTAAAAATCTGCGCTGATAACAGCAATAAACCTTTGAACCACAAGTCCAGTGTCACATCTTCAAGGGAGGGCATTATTTGCATGTGTTGTCTGCCAGGGAAAAATGTAAAATGCGCTCGAGCATGTGACAGCCACCTCTAAAAAGTGCGTGTCTGACACTTTTGTCCATTTTTAATTACAGCTGTGTCTCAGTTTGATGTTACCTCTCTGCATTTCCAGGGCTGATGGAGTCTTTCTGTGGAGAAACAGAAGAAAGTCGGGACGACGTTTCAGGTGAGAGTGTTTACCTGCACATTTGCACAAGAGCTTCAAAAGGTCGCACAACATTGAAAGCTGAATATGTTTGAACAATAATAAGTTTATAATTTCGTAATACATTAGAAGTATGTTTATAGGACGTTCTGTGATCTGAACAGGACCCTCTATTACACTGCTCAAAACAACCAGAATACCAAACAGGAAATGCGCCCATAAAAGAAATTCATTATTTTGATCTGTAATGGTTGCTGTAATTACACAAATATAACGCATTTGCAACGTGCAAACCTCAAATGTTAATGTCGGTTTACTCAATTCTTCAACAGAATAGCCCTAACTCAACCCTAAACAGGCATGGATTTTGAACTTATTGGTTGGGAGGTCAGCAACATAAACAATAGAAGGGTGGAGAAGTAGCTGTGGGGGCCAAACCTTGAACCTTGAAATGGTAGATGTTGTGTTCTTTGTTACTAACAACATCCATCGACATAAACTGGAAACAGGGGAAAAGATTCAAATGTAATTGTGTAATACACAAACTGTATTGCAGTAGTTGTATGATCTACCTCGATAAAACTCACAGTGAATGTCACTTTTATCAGTGAATATTTCAATATTGACATAATCATTGAAAGCATAGCATAGAATAACATAGTATAGCACAGAACGGCAAATTACCAAACAATGTCTGAAGAGAAAATATCAGTTAAGGCATATGTATTATGCAAAGAGTATGACAAGAAAGACCGTTGACCAAATATGGTATTTCATGTATCTTTTATAATCTAATTTGAGAATTTAAATTGTGATTTAATATTTCTAAAACAAACACATTTTTTATGTCCTAATGTTAATAATGACACTGAAAATGTAGAATTTGATAATAAATCAAGTATTTTTTAAATCTCTATGAAATCATTCATTTTTTAGTTTGTTTGCTCAATTATTTTTTCTCTCTAAATTTTCTGTTCACCTATTGACAATAATTTTGTCGGTTATCTTCTAATAGGACGTAAAAAGTCCAGACTAAAGTCTCTGAGAACTCGTCTTTTTGGGAAGAACAAGCGAGCAGTTGAACAGGAACAGGTGAAACTCAGCCAGTCAGAAAGTGACATAAGAGCAGGAAGGGGGCTCGGATCAGAAGAAGATTTGGCGTGAGTGTCAGTATGAGTATAAATATTTGCATTATAATTGCAGCTAAGCTCTGATTTTTACCTCGATGGATTAACCCTTTTCCTCCCGCTTCAACAGGTGCTCCCAGGGCATGATGGGATCGCGAGCTTTGTCCCACGACAGCATTTTTTTGGCTGATCAGGTTCTGACGGAAGTTGAGCCAGTCAGGATTTTATCCCAGGAAAATGTTCACAGCAAAATCAAAGCTCTGCAGGTAGAATCTCTTGTAATTTCAGGAATTTCAGCCATTCTCAAACCTTTGCTTCATTGCTATCATAGCTGAAGCTTCAGCAGCAGAACTTGCATTTGGGGCCTCCGCCTCTGGTTCTGCCGATCAAACGATCAGAGGTTCTGGAAAGTGGATGCCAGGATGACAGTCTTCCCCACAGCCCCCGCAAGAACTCAGGAACAGATATTGGAGCCTCACCAACCTTTACCAAGGTGAGTCAATCAAAACGACAAACACCCCAAAGCCTTTATGCATCTTTTTAGTTTAGCGGTGTTTGAAGGTTGCTGTCGTGCAGCTTCAATAATTTAATGTATCATTGCACCAGTCTAAGAGCATTTAAATCATCTGCCAGTCACTCTTTTTAATTCAGTAGAGTTGCCATGATTAAATACATAATTGAACAGAACATTCTTGGTGATTTGGGATATGTGGAAACAAGTTGACCTTTAATATAATTAATCTGTAATGGTGGGAAATATTGTTAAAGGCGGGGTATATTTACCTTCTATGGATTTTTTTTTCTCAGACAATATACCAGCCATTGCCTCTTCCATTTTTGCTCACACCCAAACTTCCACTCACTAAATCTGTGAGCCAGCCTCCATCACATCCGTCTGTGATCTCCAATTCTACCACATCTGAACCCCCGCTGGACTTCAGCTCTCCAGCTGAATTCATTCCCTGCTTGGATACCTCTGCAGCGCGTCACCGAGTGTCCATCAAGCCCAGGAACCAGAGGGCCAGCACCAAGAAAAGGGTTCTCACAGTGCGTGAACCATTCTGTGTCTGACATGTTATGAGGACAAACCCAAAAGGCGTACTTCTTGAATCTCTCTGTCCTCTTGTTTCTTCACAGGGTGAGTCTGAGTCTCATTTGCCCACCCAAAACAACGCTGAGAGGCCCGAGTCTGTGCAAGAGGAAGATGTTGTTGCTCAGGAGACGGTGCTGTTTGATACGGACCAAAAGGAAGAAGATCAGCCTGTTGCATCTCAGTGTCTGAGTACAAAATTCCCAGATGAACCAAACTCCCCATCGAAATCATCGAGCTTAACGCAGCAGGACCAAGCTCTCCTGGGGGGACTGCCCTCTGCCCCTCCTCCGGTGCTTAGAGTGAAGCTTCAGCGACCAGCGGACAACACAGATACTAGACGACCACATTCATCGTTTATACCATCAGAATTGAAAAACATAAGGGAAGGGATGTCAGAGATACCGCCTGTGTTGTGTGACAAGAGCAATACTGAAAGCTCTTCTAAAGGACCCTCAGAACCTGCACCCAGCACACGAGAAATAAAGAGACCCTCGCCAGGTTCGGGGTCCTGTCATTTCTCTATAACCACAGCCAGATATAGAGATGTGGAAAGACCTCGATCAGGCAGCTTCGTGGGAGTGTTGGAGCAAGCAAGGTGCAGGATTGAGAATAGAACCTGTTCAAGTATGAAGGAAAAGCCAGAGTTTAAAGAGCTGCGGCAAAAAGGGGGGCCCTTTCCTGGAGGGGCTCCAGACAAGAGCTCAGCTCTTCTGTGGGACAGGAGGGACAGTCAACAAAAGATGGAGCTGGCATCTTCGTTTCCATCTGTCACCACTGAAACTGCTGTGGCAGCAGAGGAGGAGGAGGAGGAGGAGGAGGAGGAGGCAGTGCGCAGCCAGAAAATGCTAAAAGAGGCAATGGAAGTGCAAGAGACTGGGAAGGATGAAGTGAAGACAGCGTTTGGTGTCAAACTCCGCTGCACGTCTCAGTCGATGAGATTACGGTCCTCCAACTACATCACTAATCCAGCGGCGCTGAGCGCTGAGCAGCGTGACGATCCAAAAAGTCACATGACAGAAAAAAGCGACACCTCAAGCTTGGTGTCTTGGAAACCACCCACAGCTAAGGACCACCAGGTGTCAGGTGAGAAGTCTCACAACACCATACAGATGGTTCTGTGGCCTTTTCCTCAGGTTTTCACAGCACAGCTTCCCAAAAATGACTACATACCACCAGAAAGAGCCTGCAGCTGGGCGGATGGCTGCAACTCTTTCATACTTATCTGACCACAGCCACAAATATCACACCGCCTCAAATGACGGTTGTTCTCTTTCTATTAGCTTTTGTTTATTGGCTGTCGTGTGCACTCAGATGCTGTTTGAACACTAAAGGTCACCGGTTTGAATGAAGATAACAGAATGCGACTCTGCAATGTGATCCTATTGTATATAAACCATTAATAATTCATTTTAAGTTTGTGTAGTTATGGACAGGACGTGACGCTGAAGTTGTTGTCAATGGTGTCATGGCACCTCCAATATGACATTAAAAACAGACATTCGAAAAAGAGAAAAAGGAATTTATATTTCATCACAGTCTGAGGCAGTCTGGACACTAGTCTGACAGGATGAAACATTAGTTCCTCATTTTGCTCAAGCAAAAACATTTTCCATTATCTCAGGGGACTTTTGCACTTTAACAGATCCTCAGGCAACAGAGGCTTTAAGTGCATCTGACTCTCTTACAGATCCAGCCCCACCAGGCAGGCCCGTTAGGAATAACCTGCCAGTGACCTGCGATCCTCCCATCACACCAAAGGACCTCCATGTGACCTCCTCTAAGCTCAAAGAAGCTGAAACCTGCCCTCAAGAGCCTCAGCCCACTGCACCAACTGCCCCACCTGAGGTGTCCTGGATGAGCCTGGCCATGGAAAAGACCAGAAGTCTCCAGCAGCTTTTTGCTGGTCGATTCCCCAGAGATTTGACAGGTGTGCAGGCTCGACCACAAACTCACGTGCACGTGATGAACACGACAGAAGCTCCGGCTGGGGAGCAACTGCAAACCAGTTCAACATCACATGACGCCACGAATCACCCTTCAATGGAAGCAGGCCAAGCTGAAACACAGCAAAGTAGAAATTCAGCTCAGGCTGTGAAACCAAAGATGTCGCCTCTTTTGGCTGCAGACCAGCAAACCAATAAATGCCACTCGCAACCAAACACAGCTCAGCCCACCTCACAGCCTGCATCCGTATGGGCTCACCCGCATACAACACCATCTCCTCTGTCTTCTGTACAAGCAGAAACCTCACCTCAGTCTGCACAAACGAGTGTTGCACAGTCGCTCGCTCAGTTTTACCTTTCCTCGGGTCAGAAACAGCATCCTTCACCCACGTGGAGCGATAGAGGACAAGTCACCAGCAAATGCCCATCAGCTCCGGCCAGCGCTTCTGCCAGCTCATCAGTGAGAGCTTCACCTCTAGTTTCTGCCTCTGTAAGAGGTGAGAAAGAAGAATCCATGCAGGAGAAAGGGAATGCATCAGTTTCAGGGAGACAGGCAATTTGGTCAGGGTCAGTCGGCATGAAGGCTGCTTTTTTGGAGAAACAAGCACAGTGGACATGTGGACACAGTGGGACCAAGACGGTTTGTACTCTTTACTCTTTGTAACTGCCTTTAATATTTCTTTTCAATGCTTTGTACGATGTAACTATATTTATTTATTAGCTACTATTTTGCACATCCTATCTTCCTTAGGTGGACATAAAGAAAGCTTCAGCTGAGGGGCAGATGTCAGAAGAGTCTATGGCCTCAACCAAAACCACACATCTAAATAAAGACATAGATTCAAAGGAAGGACAAGGACTAAAACCAGCAGGTGTTTAATTCAGATTATTTACAACGACTGCAGTTGCTATCCCATATGATATTCCATTGTGCAACAACATGACTGATTTTTTTCCCTCTTCAGATTCAAGTCCCATCAAAGTCCCTGAAAGGACGTGTGAGGACAAATGGCTACGTAAAAATGTTTTGTCGTCTCCATTGAACTCGCCCTCACCTGCAGTGCCTCCGGCATTTCAGTCTGCATCTGACAGCAGCCAACCCTCTTGGATGGAGCTGGCAAAAAGAAAGTCAATGGCCTGGACTGACAAGTCAATGGACTGAGAGGAACAAATATTTTGCTGAACAATATGTGTCAGAAAAGGTGCTTTACTCTGCCACGGCTGTTGTGTCATTGCATCAAATATAAATATTGAATTTTATGTAATTGTAAAGCATCATAAGAGACTTAGATTACATATTCAGAGGTTTGTTATAGTCTAACTACTGCAGAAGATTTATCCAAAATATGTTTTATGAAATTCAGAGAAGCTTTGCTGTTATCTGCTCGTCTTTGAAAATAAAGTTCCAAAAGGGATCCGCCTCTCGGCTGAAACCAAATTGTATCGTCATCACTAATCTTCTCAAAACACTAGTTTTTCCCAACATCATATCGCTTGAATTCAATCGAATGCACCAAAATGTATATAAAACTGAAGCATGAACAGATGGGAGGGTTTTGTTTTGTGCGTCAAACGGTGTAAATCGAGTGCTTCTGTTTACCTGTAGGAGGCGCTGTCGCGCCGCTCTGTTGTGAAATCTCCTCGTGTCGCGGAAACAAAGACACGTGAGGAGGTAAACAGTGGCTGCGGTGAGCGCGAGCGGCCTCTGAGTCCTAATGGAGGCTCGTTCCTTTCCCTTGGCGGTGGTCTTGGCCAGTGTCCTGTGTCTGTGTCGCAGTTACACCCTGAGAGGCGGCTCGGTCTCCTGGGTCGTCCCTGCCAATGATGTGGCGGAGGACGCGGACCTGTCTGAAGAGGACGCCCCGGCGTTGCTGGTGGACAGTGCGGGGCTGTGGAAGCAGGCTTACTCTTCGCCCAACGTCGTGGGTGACAGCGCTCAGAGTCCCGTGGAGCTGGTGGAGTCTGAAAACGACAATGTGGCGCAGCTCTCCTCCCGTCTCTTTTCGTATCGGTTGGAGAAAGTGCAGAAGCCCGCCAGCAGGAGCAGCAGTCCTCCTTCTGCACCTCCTCCTCACCAGGAGACCGCCAGGACAGCCAGATATATCGCCCATCAGAGCGACTGGGGACATTTAGCCACCATTTCCAACCAGGACAAGGTAACAGACGGTCTGGCAACCCTGCTCACTCAATGTTACAACTTCATAACACTATTCTAACATGGTTCCTAGTTTCTTTTTAATGTTGGTGTTTTGTTCTGCCTTTCTTAGTTGTTTTAATTAGATTTGTGTTGAATAAGGCTCCGATTTAGAAAAAGTGACAATGTCCAGGTACAAGATTAAACACAATTGAGTTAAAAAATCTATTTCTCTTAATTTCTTGGCTACAGTCCATAAACTGGACGTAGATGAGAGTATTTCTACATTTAATCTGAAGGATAGGAATATTATGCACTGCTGATTTAAATTAATTCCAAGTGAAATGACAAAGGTGTTGGACTAATGTTAATTTCCATCTCTTGTGCCGCAGATAAAAGGTCTACCCTTTGGGAACATCTTTTCGGTGAGCGATGGCCCAGCGGACAACAGCACTGGAGTCATTTATTTTTATGTGACTCCAATGGACACCACCGTGTCGGACCTGAGGAGTAATCCTCATGCTTCCCTCACGTTCTCGGAGGCGGAGGGAGAGTTTTGCAGGCAAGTTCCAACGTGTCAAACACAAGCCTTGCTAGACTCATTTGCAAGGAAACCAGTGAACTAGTGCACAAGTTCTGACGGCATGAAAGAAAATCCGTAAGGTTTTCTGTGTTTTACTTTGATTTGAAAACATAAAAAGTCACGAACAGTTAAGGTACCGGTAATAGCCTAGAACAGGGGTGCCCACACTTTTTCATCGCTGACATCGTAGGTTCTGCTGCACTTAGCGCTGTTGCTTGCGCTTGATTGGTCACCTGAATGTCAAATTCAGTTGTCATCTAATTGGCTGCCCCGTATATCAATCAAGTGACGGGATGAATGATAGGCTGATATTTTTTAATGTCACTCCGATCGACGTAATAGGCACCCCTGGCCTAGAACAAGCTACTGCTATTGTTGTGCTATTGTTTTGTGTGACATCTTTTTTTCAATAACATGTTTTTCTGTGTTTAAAGGCAAATGGCGTTTGACCCAGAGGATCCCCGATGTGCACGGCTCACGCTGACAGGCAAGATGGTTGAGGTGGCACCAGAGGAGGTTGCCTTTGCAAAGGAGGCCATGTTTTCTAGGTAATTTATGGTAGTGGTGCTTTATTGTGATATTGAAGAACCCAATAATATAAGATATATCTTTTTGTGTTCTTAACTAGTTTGCCTTTTTTTGGTTTTTTTCTTTTCTGCCACTATTTACACCCAAGTGCAAAGAGCACCCCTTGATTGGTTTGAAGTCTCCTGGAAGTGCTCTGACCCACCGTTTTGTCTCTACCGTATGTGTCTCCACATGTTGGTCTTATTGTTACAGACATCCTGTGATGGCAAAGTGGCCAGTGGGACACAAGTGGTTTTTCATGAAGCTCGACTTGATCCAGGTCTGGTTACAAGACTGGACAGGAGGCATATCACTGGTTCCACTGGAGGACTACTTCAAAGCTACACCTTTTTGAAATGTCACGTGCTACTTAGTATTTTAAGCATTAATCTTCAGATACTGTTGTTGAAGTTCAGTTGTTTTTCCAACGGTCAATCATTTTCCAGTGTTACTGGTGTATGAATGTATTTATATGATAAAGGGGTGTCCAGACCCTGGCCTCGAGGGCCACCATCCACCCGTGTTGTCTGATCTAGAGGGTGAACAACTCTTACATCTGGGGTCCCACCTGCCTTGTGAAAGCTGTTTTCTGCAGAGGAGGAAGGGAAAGCTGGATCATGGCCCTCAAGGACTGGGTTTCGACACTCCTGATATAATAGTTGGACATCTTATAAGATGTTAAATGGTCAAATATCTTTTTAAAAATTTATTTTGATAGTTTGTAATAACCTGTCACTTTAAATGTGTGTTTGCACTCCAGCTGAATGTTGCCTTACTGATGTACCAAAACTAACGTCTGTATAATTTATAATTGTAACGTGTTTTCAGCTGCAGTCTCATGCTCGGTAGGTAAAAGTAGCTGGATCTTCCAGCAATATGAATTGCAGAGGCAGATTCTCAAACTCTTGGGTCTAGTGCCTGGATTACTAATTTCAGTAAGTAAATAAATTGATTGATTCAGGTACAGGTTTCTTTCCCTTGTATAATCCCATTAAACGCTACCTGTCCTAGATCTATATGGACAGAAGAAGGGAATGTTTGTTTGACTTTCCATCACATTCTGTGTAGGTCTGACATTTCTGTACACAATGTTTGAATGAGTTTTTGTCATTGTCTTTTTAAAAGATGCATTATTTTTCACCGAGCTAGGATGATCTTCAGTTTAGAAGCTCCAAGCTCTCTCTTTTACTGACTTTATCAGGTGTGTGATCTTCAGGCGGATGGAAGCCTGTTTCTCTTGGACCTTCTTATGAAGCTCCTGCAGCTGTGACGCAAAGCTTCAAAGTTGCTGTTATGTTTTGTCTGATATTTTTGGGGGTGAAAAATAATCACAACTACTCCTGTTGTGATTAACGAAGACTCAGCATTCAACAAATTTTTCAACTTCAACTACAACGTCAATAAAGAATGCAGGTATAAAATGGAAACTTAATAATTTATTATTTAAGTTTATTTATTGGAAAATAACTTTTGGGAATACAAAAAGGCTCTTCTGTGCCCTCCCAGAAACAAGAAAATACTGTATGTAAAGGCAGGAACATTTTTATTTGCAAGTAGTTTAACAAAAGACTCCTCTATGGCACTTAAAAGTAAAATTTCTGTAAAAACAAAATAATGAGCAAATGTCTCTTGCAGTTTCTTGATGAAATACCAAAGTGGGGTTTCTTTTGTTTTTCTATGCTGCCCCATGCTGTCCACGACTAGAAAACGAGTCAAGAATTAGCTCAGCACGACTTTTTCAAGCAAAATTAAACATTATATTAATTGAAAGTGAACACCCACACATACACACACATATATATATATAAAAAAAATTATGTATATAGACATATATGCTGGCTCAGATGGATCTGAATCTTCTTCCAGATGACAGCAGGTCAAACAGCTGGTAGGCAGGACTGGTTGTGTAGGACTTAATTAATGCTAATGATTCCCAATGATTTCCCTTATTTTCACTACCCATTGGAGTTCTTGTTGCTCAGTCTGCGGCTAAAGAACCACAGAGAGTCTATATGCTACCAACAGCACAGTGGTAGAAGTTTACCTTTAATTCGTGAGGGATTTAAGGACTTTAGTTTCCTTGAATACAAGAGATAGCATTGCCTGAAGGCAGTTATGCTCCACATCTCATTTTCTGAAATGCTTGATTTCGTAACCTCAATGATTAATAACAAATTTCAAAATCAACTTACAAAAAATGCCAGTGAGTCATGCAGTCAGCTTACCGGTATATAATTCTCATCAACTGCAAATAGTTTTAGAACATTAACCAATCCCTGGATACTACCGGTATTGATTTTTTCAAAAATCCTGGGGCAATACTTTGCACACATTGCTGTTTTGCAAACAATATTTGAACCAGCAAATGTTAACGGCCCTGTAATTCTCCTCACTGTCTGTTGCGTAAAATTGCGTAAATTGATTGGAATACTAATTTACAACAGCCTGTTTCCTTTATTTTTTTCCCAGCTGCATGTTTAAATAATGCATATTTCCTTTGAAGCCAAAACGCGAACACCGACCAATCGACTTTTTCTGGGGTTATAGGTTAATTTCCCACGTAGGTCTTGTCCTCAGCGAGCAGCGGGCGCTGCCGTGGGCCCCTCCCCCGCCACAGAGCCCCCGCCCTCGGTCAGAGCAGAGAGGAGCCCCGCTGCCACTGCGTCCGCGCACAGCAAGTATATCGCGCATGCGGAAAGTCGCCGGTGATCCCGCCCTTCACATTAAAATAAGATTTAAATGTTTTGTGCGTATCGATAACGTTTCTTCGCTTTCACACTGAAATAAATGCACTACATTTGGCTCGCGCATCCTCATTCACTTTCCCAACTTGTACACCGTTTTGTGCCTTTTGTGACATACATACATCGACCCTGCTCAACTCAGGCGGTCTACTTTCGTTGGAATTACATTGGAGGCTCAGCAATCAAGTCTTCCTGCTCCGGCCCAGTTCCATGCATAGAATGATCTGGTCCAGGCCATTGTCACTTCCCCTCATGGGGTGGCTGCCTTTGGTCAGACTCCCTACATCTAGGCAGAGAGGTTACTCTTGACAGGCCAGAGGGACTCCTTTCCCAGTGAGTTAAAGGCTCTTACTTCCTCTCCGTGTATCCTAGATGACAGCCTTGGGTCGTTTGGTGTCTAAGAGGAAGCAGAAGTTAATTATCGTCTCCTGGACTTTAGACCTGACAAGTTACCTCAGCGACTGAGCAACGAGTATTTACCCTAGAAAGAGCCAACTGCACACTGGTCCCAGCAAATCTTAACCACAACAGAGCTGTCTGAGTAGATTCTCATTCATCCAGGTCATAGTTACCCAATGTAAGATCTCTGCATCCACTGGACTTGTTGGGGTTTTCTTGAAGACGTTTGGCCTTCCCTCCAGAAGTTGTCTTCAGTTCACAGCAGAGCTTCATCCCTTATCTCAAGTTAATCAAGCAACATTATTAGTGAACAGGGTGGTGTTAATAGCTGAACAGTTCGACTACAAAATATTTTTAGTAAAAATAAAAAGCAAACGAGCTGTAATATTAGCTATAGTTTCAACCATCAGTTCCACAAATTAAAAATCTAATTTTTTTAGCGACATGCTTTTACTTTTTAAATTAATCTGTTGCGAGTCAAACCGGAACCATCGCGATTTGAGGCGTTGCCTTGTGACCGCCGTCAGGAGCCGAGCAGCCTATGGGTGAACACCAGTCGTTACACGCTCGAGCCACCAGCCTCTAACTTGTTGTCAAAGACTCTACAATGGTTCCTATCGGTATCTAGCCTTTTTGTCTTACCCAGACGACCGATGTATACTATCTTGTCCCGGAAAACAACGGATTCGTGAGTGGCCGCCGTATAATGGTACAGGACACGACGAAAGCGCTACGAATATCGACTACGAAAGACGCACCTAGACTGGGTACGTCCAAACACCCCTCTTTCACCGCTCCAGTCTGTTTACAGACCCGTTAGATAAACGGTATTTTTTCAAACGCCTGACGTCCTCATATGTCTGCGTGCACACCCTCGTCAATATCCTGAAGGCAAAGGGAGGAGGAGGAGGCAACGGCAGTCGCGGGGTCCCCGACACTGAGCCGAGCCGAGCCGAGGAGAGGAGAGGCGCCGCTGAAATGAGATGAGGCTCAGAAATGGAACTGTGGCCACTGCGATCATTTTCTTCACGTCTTTCCTCAGCCTGTCCTGGTACACAGCGTGGCAGAATGGCAAAGGTAAGGCCGGGTATTAGATGAATCACTAGTAATTACGGAAATATACGATTTAAAGTGAAACGAGGGTCATGTGCCGTAAGGCCTGGTCAACAAGACTCAAAAGGATCGAGCTATCGAGGGTCCCCCAACATGTTGGAGATCAGCAGGTGTATGCTTGTGTTTATTGACCCCGCTTTCCCCTTATCTAACATGGAATATCCCCTCAAAACCTACCGTAACAAGTGCCATGCCTTCATTCCTCGTCAGTGTCGATTTGAAGTGTCCCAGCACATGCATTGGTATTTCGGTCTTGTAGTCGTGGAGTCTGTGGCTCATGTTCCATCCTAAAACTGCACTCTCCCCACCAGCTTCGGCCATTAAGGGATGATTCCATTTAGCGCCATCGGATTAAAACGGCAGACAGCAGTCTGCAACACCACGCCATTAAGTTTCATTTCCCACGATTAAAACATGAATCATATTTAGACACGTTGAGTAAAAGTGAAGGGCCCAGACCTGCCTGTTGCTCAACGCATCTGTTTGCGCTCACACTCCAGGGTTAAGTCTATATGATGGGTTATGGGCCTTGGGGACTTAACAGATGGGTGTAAATGATTGCAGTTCTCGAATATTCCCGTGGCTAGTTGGGTGATTAAGTTCGAGTTTTTCAGGTTGATGAAATATTTCAGTGCCAGGAGAAAATATATTGCTTGGTGTGAGATTCCTCATTCAGGACCTGATAGTTGCAGGTAGTGGGTGACTGATCAAATTAACTTGCACCGTTTTGTGAACTATGGTCATTATGCAAGTTCACAAGCACACAAATGCTAGCTCCAGAAGACAAACATAGAGTATCTGTGCTCAGCAGAACTGTTTTTGGTTTAGGTGCATTAAGTTCTTGAAGCTGAGTGAGAATTGATCTCTCGTGATCCTTTGAGACGGGACATGCTGACCAAAACTGTTCCCTCAACAGAATATATTTCCTTTTGGAGAACTTCTTTTCTTCTATAGGATATTTAATGCTTTTGAGTGTGAGAGAATATCTTTACAAATTTAGTCTGCATGTTTTATCCATGTTGCAAAGCAAGCCAGAGGCTACCTCTGGCGTTATTGCATACATCATCAACATACATTGCAATTTACATTTCAAACCTCAATTTTGGTAATTCATTGAGGTACACACTGAGCGATAGGACCTAATATAACAATGGCATCATGAGTAAAAACTAGTAAGGATACATTTTGAAAAGGAGAATTCTGTTATCGATTATGACAAAATATTTCAAGGAGGCAACACAGATGGCAGTATAAAACAGTGCCGCTGTATCAGTCTTAGAATATAATCTTATCTGTAAGTATACTGAATCCTAAGGCAGATTGTGCTGTTGTTGACATGCTAAATGATCAGGACCTGTGTTTGTCCTGGGGCTTTAAGTAGCTCATACTGGCCTCTTTCTAAGAAAAGTCATAGAATCCCTCAATTGTTAAGACCTCCAGTAAGATAAAGGTTTCTGTCCCTTCCTTGCTCAGATTTACTCTCAGAAACGTCCAGAATCACTCTTAAATTAAGATTCCTGGCTAAGATTTTTCAGTCTAAGTGAGATCACTGAGAGGACTAAGAACTGGCCACCTTATGCCGGTGTGTCCTCCAATGCGGGCCCTGTCCAATGCTCCTCTGTTTTCCTTATATTTACATCTCCTGAACTGTCTGACCTGGAATAATCTGACATCTGTCCGCCATTGGTATTTTTCCACATGGAGTTGGATGCAACAAGAAAATGTTTATGCTACCAAAGCGGGAGCGGGTCAGACTACCTGGAAACTCTCACACCACACTTGGCAAGACTCCATATTAAAGTTAATTGCACAAAAAAATGCGTGAAAAGGTGTGGCAGACATGCTAACATTGAAATACCTTTGTTGAAATCCTTTGGGTTGTTTTATAAACTCATTTTAGCGCACTAAGTTTTCAAACCATCAAATCTACCTTATTTTTAATTTTATTTTTAATACGAGTGTCGTTGGCTGTACTACATTTTATCTTGTAACATCTCAGTAACATATCAGAGATAAAATGATGTCTGAGGTGGGGGATGTGAACAAATGACTTTTCCCTGAATACATATAATATAATGCACTCTCAGTTTTACAAAGACATTTTTTTCAGAATGCATGAAGCTAAATATGTAATGTATAGAATTTTATTGTAAAGCTGATGTGGTTTTAGTACCTGATGCTGGATCCTTTATTCATGTATTTCCATTTTACTTGGACTCATTTCTTGGTTTTGTGTTTCTGACAAAATATGAAGGGATTTTCCTGATATCCCACATCATATCTCCCCTGGGTTGCTTTTCTCTTGATGCCAGTGTGGGTGTTTCAAGTGTACACAACTTTTGGCACTGTTATTTAAAAAAAAAAATAAATAAAAAAATGCTGGAAACTGTCCAAACCTTGAACATGGTGTAGGTTGCACGCTGGTGTTTAGTGTAGGGAATCTACTTTGTTGGTGTCGGTGGGTCCTCTCTTTAAAGTTTGATTCATCATGTGAGGACAGGCAGTTGTGCTGGATGTAACCTGATTTTCTTGACTCCATTAAAGCACGGCTTCTGGCATCTTGGCTTGTTCCTGGTCACTCGACTGCTGTGAATAAGCTTTATATCAGTCAGCTGTCCAAACACTCCATGTTGAACGACTCTCCAGCATGTGTACTTCTGTCACCGTCGTTATAGCTTCACTCTTAGTCGGTTCTTTGTCATCAAATAAAAATGATCAATATTGAATTTCCTTTTTTCATCTCCTTGACCGCTTTATCCATTTTGTAGTCACGGGGGGGTGCACATACGAGCGTCGGCAGGGTCCACCCCTGGAGGAGTCAGCAGTCCATTGCAGGGCTCTACTGTATGTGAGCATTTGTGGGTTTGGTACCTTGCTCACGGGTACCTCGGCAGTGTTCTGAAGGTATTCTGGCACCTGCACCTTCACCTTCTACCCCAACATGTTTTGTCCGTACTGGGTTTCAAACCGCGAACCCTCAGTTTCTGAAAAGGTTTCCCCTTCAAAATGAATTTGGCATGAAGTATATTAGCAGTAGATATTTCACAACGTTTTATGATGATTCAACAACATATCAAAATTTTTCTTATTTATATACTTTTGCCACTCTTAATTAGTTTTTATTCAGAATATATTGGTAAAGTCCTTGTGCTTCCTCCTCCATGAGCCCAATATTATGTTGGATGAACAGAGGCTTGGAATCTGGACACATAGCCACGTGTCTTTTATTTTTAGACTGACGCGGTGTCTTTTAGGACTCATACTTACAACCCTCTTTGTTTGCACTCGGCGCTTTCTTCAGTTGTATTTTCCTGAGGAGCCTTTACAGTTACACACAATAAGGCTTCCTTTTGAACAAAGTTGTTTCCTCCGCCCTGTAGTCCAGTCTGTTCTGCCCCTTCCTCTGTTTTAAGCCACGACATTCTTCCCTCATCACATCTGGCACAATGGGCCTGTAATAGTCTGTCATCTCGCTAATGGAGGTAAGTGAGCAGGCAGACGGGGATGGCTCAGGTGACGTTTTTCTTGAGATTTATTTAGTTAGAATGAGAAAAAAACAGATTTTGACCGTTTGGGGAGGCTGGACATCATTCATCTGTCTGTACTATCATGATATCACCTTATCACAACTTGGCCAAACATTTAAAAAAGAACCCATACATATAAAAATGATTATTTTTGGACTTGCAACATTGGCCTCCCTTGGGTCTTAATAGTCAATAGGCATAAATTGCCTTGAGGCTGGAATTGGACAATCAAGGCTTTAGTTACACATGTCTGTAAAAACAATAAGTCGTCTTCTGCACTGAATCAACAAGTGAGGTTTTCCTCCTCGTGCTTCTGCTCTCTTCCTGTTTCCCACACTGCATTTGCCAAAGCATGTGCCTTCTTTATTTGTGGGGCAAAATTCCTAAATGGCACATGAGTTCTTATTGTTGGAGACAGTGGGCCTGTTTACAAGACCATAAACGTCCAGTAACTGGCAGAAATAATGTAATCATTGAAACAGAAGTGCTCTTATGCACTTCCTGTTTCAGATCATTATCAGGTTTCTTTTTAAATATGTGTGTATTTAGTGACGTGAGGCTCAGGGCGAAGAGCTAGAGGTGGCTCTTTGTCAACTTTCCGCAGCATTTATTTTTTCATTGTCAGTTAAATGTTCTTATCTTCTAAACAGTTATTATATTATTATATTACATATTCACTTCAAAATTATGGTTTCCTGTCATGCAAATAGGAGCACTGATTGTCGGGCTCAAATGCTGTCTGTTGTTAATCTGTTTTGCAAACCACTTGTGTGCACAAGGATGGTTGTGTAGACATTAGGTTTTTGTGTGTGAGCATGGCTGTATGGTTTTGCACAGTGCCAAAACATGTTTTTGAGTTGCTTGGTTGATGATTTCCAAGTACCTGATAAATATGCTTGGCAGGATGAATTATGAAACCATACAAATCAATGCGAAGAAATCCGGGCAAAGATCTTTTTTGTAAAAAGAACCGCTGTGCTGTAAAACTGCCCGAGACAACAAAATGCAACAGTATGGAAGCGGTTAGCCTCCAGATACAGGAGCAGGTAATGGCACTGATGCACGCGTTGCTCAGGAAAGAACATTGTTCTGCTCAAGAAACCCAGTGCTTAGTGGTGGTACCGTGAAATAATTATTGCACTGAGCTGTAGCTGTTGTATTCAAAATGTTACTCAGCGGTACGTCACAGACCAGTGATATTACCGGTAAATCACACGTAAACTTTATTTTTGCTAAATCAGAGCAAACCAACTACTATACTGCTGAGTTCATGGTAATGTTCTATACACGGAGCCTTCTCTCCAGGAGTTCCCTTGCATGTCTGTCGAGCCTTTTCTGGTTTGTCACTCGACACTTTTCCCCTCTGTGTTCCTCCTAACTATCAGGGACAGCATATTCTGCTCCCATTGATGTTCTTCCTGATTAATCTGATATTATTGTGTTTGACTGAGACTGTGAATAAATTAGACCGTGTGCTGTGTGATGCACATCTCTTACTTGGGCAAGTATAAACCGCACAAATCCCTCATCAGCATTTAGAAAGGTGCAGTCAGCATCCTGTAAGACAGACCAAGGTCAGAACACAATCTTGGTGGCTTTCTCTGAATTAATGGATGAGTAATTCACTTCCTGTCTAGTGAGTTCACTAAAGGATTTTGCAAAATCTTTTATTGTCCTTGTATTCGTTGGCACTATTGGGTTCACAAGACAATCTGTGCAACAAAGCTGGGACTTTGCCAGTCAGCTATGCGACTTGCCTTTTTTGTGGTTGTTTTACACAAATGTCTATTTGAAGACTGATTGATCCGCTGTTTGGAACAGGTCTAGTTTTGCCAGTGAACTATTGAACAAATGTACTTCAGATTTGCAGAAGAAACCTTTTTTCAAAGAATAGGGAAAGAAAGGGAATTTTAATATTCCCCTTTGTGGCTGAACTGCTTAAGAATGCAATAATGCTTTGTGTTCCTGTAATAAGTCTCTAAAGGTCACTATTATTTAAGCATTCGTTTACTTTATGCTCGTCAGTCAATTAATGATTAATACATTTTTAAAACGTATTGAAATATTTGATCACATGAAAGGCTCTTCAGATGTATTCTGAATACGGACGTATTGATGTTGAATTTCTAAAGACAAGGACTGAACTAATTTATTTCATTATTTATTTTTAAAATATATTTTATATATTTATTTTATACATATTTTTTAATACATTTTGCAACATGTATTTCTACTGCACCAGGTTAAGCTTTTTTACAGGATAGGAAAGATTTGAATGGAGGTTGCTATAGATCGTTAGCAACAAACTTGTGGTTGACTTCATTTCCTCTGCTGTGCTACAGTTGGTGGTTTTCCACTACACAGTATTGGCTTTATACATTTCGACTGGGCACAGTACGCCCTTGTGTGTTCTCCAGAACACCATGATACTTGGTTGACATGGGCGGGGGTCATGACGAGATGTGCTGAAGATTTAGAGATCCTGTTAGCATGTCAACACAACTCGTTCATCTCTGATAAATGTTTGTTTTGTGCTGTAGGCTCTTTTCCCATCAGATTCTTTACACAAAAGACAGAAATCATGATGCTTTTAAAAAAAAAATATATAGTTGGAGTCAAACTCCAGACACATTACAATGTGCAAAATCCAAACTGTAGCAAGACTTCACCAAAAATACACACAATTTCAGTACGCACGGAACCTGACTGCAACAGACCAAAGCATCTTTTTAAGCAAAACTAGCATTTGTTTAGTGTATCAAATATTGCTGGCATTCTGAATTTGTGTTTCACCAAATTGTGCATCACCAAATAAAAGCGGGAGTCAGAGTTATTTAGCACTGGTGGCTAACTAGCCAGCTCGCTGCAATGCTCTGATTGGCCAGGGGTTTGCGACTTTTAGCATTTTTAAGGTCCTTATTCCATACATGATGAGCTCACTTTAAAAAACCAAGTATATCTAGAAATTTACATTTACTCGGTTGTTTAAAGTGAGCTCATCGTGAATAGAATACGGGCTGTAAAAATGCTAAAAGCTACAAAACTCTCAATCCTCTGGCCAATAAGAGCGTTGTGTCTAGGTCACCTTTCAGTATCTTAAAGTATTGGTCTCTTTTTTTTTAGAAACCCAAAGTAGCAGGTGCCAAAAAAGTAGCACCAGTCATCAGGTACATTTTTTTTCAGTGGAAAGACACATAGAGTAGAGCCGATATGGTCATTGGAAACGCGGCATTAGTCTCCCTGTACAGTCAGATCCCAGGTGTGGTGTCAGGCCTTCTCTCTGGACTCCTAGAATCAAAAAAACAACCTGAAGATTAAAGTCTGGTTTGGATTGAAAGCTGTCTCTTTCACGTGTTATGGGCCACATGACAGCATTGTCTGTTTCCTTTTAAGAACAACAATATTGCTTTGTGTGAAATAAGAACCAGCACAGTGAATTAACTACATTTTGGTCGGTGTGAGAGCACTGAAAGGGAGATGGATAGAACCAAGCTTTGTTGTCTTGTATACTTCACAAGTGTGAAAAAAGAGGCCAGGGACTGCTCAGATGTACTAAAGAGCTACTGATTTTAATTACTAGAATAACTTGCAGAGATATTTGAGATTTACTTGGATGTAATTGCCTGAAAAGTTTAAAAAAAAAACAACATTTCCTGGATGAGAGCAGTAAAATCTGGAGACTCTAAGTTTGTCTCTTAAGCCAAGTTAAGCTTGACTGTCTCAGTAGAAGTGGTTTCATTTATTTTGGGCACTTTCTTATATGGAAATTTGACAAGCAGCTATGGAATAAAACACTACCAGTTGCATAATAGAACTTACTTATGCAAATATTTAAGAGGCAATTTATGCATTATTCTTAGTCTAGTGTGATACAGTTTAATATATTTTGGCTTATCTCCACCATCTTGAGCTGGTAGCATATTATACTTGTAATCCAGCAATAGTGTCCTTCAGCTGCTATAACTTGATCCGATATCCCTGTCATTTAATATACCTGTTGTTCACTTTATTATTTCCCACAGAGAAGCTGGTAGCGTACCAGAGGGAGTTCCATGCCTTGAAAGAACGCCTTCGAGTGGCAGAGCACAGGACGCTGCAGCGCTCGTCGGAGCTCAACAACATCCTCGAGCAGTTCAAACGTGCAATCGCGGAGACAAACAGCAGCAAGGACGCTCTCACAAACTTCTCAGGTGAATTGTGTAAACAGACTAACTCAACCTGTCAAGCAAACTTTTCCAGTGTTAAATTAGATGCCCATGATCCTGATATAAGAGCTGTTTGATAAATACATTAAACATTATCAGAGAAAGCTTCCTTTGCTGTACTTTATTGTTATGATTATCACTGTTAGTCCCTACTGGCCATAGGATATGTTGCTCTACACGTGTGAGCTCATGGAGCTACTGGTTTGACACTTGACCACTGAGCTGAAAGCACAAGACAAGCCAACAGTTACTCACTCAGTCATTCCCACATTGCATCAATTTCCAACCTTTTTTAGATATAGATAGTCCAGAAATGTGACTCCCACTTTTTATGGGAATTTTAGTTTATACATGTGTATAATCATAATTTTGATAAAGGTGACGAGATCTCCTTTATCAAGTATTGAGGGTAATAGAATATTAGTAACAACCAGTGACATGCAGATTTTTAACTCATAATTGGTGCACATTTTAATTATTTTCTTGCTGAATTTGTTACTCCAATAATTTAAGGGCATTAGCAGCGCCAGGATTTTGATTGTGGGAGGTCTTACAGAACACTGGATGGGCCCGTTGAAAATAAAAAAACGTGTTTCTGTTTTCTAATTTTAGTGCTTTCTGCACCACTGAGGACCGTGCCTTAATTGTCTGTCAGAAAAATTCCTATCTTTCCCAGATACGTGTGTGGCTGGGAAGGTGCGGAGTTTGGGCTGGCTTGCATGCTGAACTATTTATGACAGCTCTGGTGGATGTTGTGACAGGTCTTATGGGGAATGCTGTTTGTGCTAGGTGCCGTCTCCTATAGGGTGCTGTCATAAGTCACCACTGCCTCTGCCAGTATTATTTTTTCCTCCAGAAAATGAGCATACAGACAGTTAGAGACTAATGTTAAAGTAAACCTGTTACTGTGAGGCGGTGGATGTGGCAGGACTTGAAAGGGGAAAAGGGCAGCTGAGCCAGACAACAAGTTGTCACGCATAAAATTAGTCAAAATGGCACGAGTTTGCCCCTTCTGCTTCTCTGAGTGGTTTTTGCTGAGTTTAAATGAAAACAAGCTGGTTTGCACTTGCTGGTGACGATGCAGCCTGTGTTCGGGTTTAAGAGTCCACACATGTAGCTTTTATTCAAAGCTTTCCTCAGGCTGCTTCTTAGATCAACAGGTGGAATAAAACCAATAGTGTTAGAAATCACTCACTATTCAATATGGGCCTTGGCCTAAAGTAGTAAAACTGTTCATGCTAAGGTTTTAACCCAGTCAGCCAGCCACCTATTGGACTTTGCTCTTCTCCACACAGATCATGGCGAGGCAGTTGTCCGCTCGGCGAGCCTGGGGCATTAAGTATAAACGCCTCAAAGTCTCATTGCTGGTATCATGGAATTACAGCTATGAGTCGCCTACCCAAACTAGATATCTAGCATGCTAAATATGACCCAGAATACTGGCAGCAGCTCACTCTTTTCTTTTCTTTCTTTTTAGTAGTGCACAAATGACCTGAAGGCCTCCTTTCTGTGCTGCGTTCATGTTGGCAGTTAAAAAGCCCACGCTTGGCATTTGTGCATTTCCTGTTTCATTTCCTTGTGTAAGCTTTTGATACAAAACGTTGTTTGGAGACCAAGTCAGCTGGTCACTCCTGCTGGTTGTGTAGTATGAGCAATGCATTAGGGTTAACAGATTGTGCTTTAAAAATCTGTATCTTATAACTCCTCCAATCACATGATGAAATTGAAAAAAGTTTTCTTGTTTGCTTCCAGATGAAACTCAGAAACTACTGAAAGAGCTGGCAAATAGGAAACCTCTGCAGCTCCCAAGTATCTATCACCACCTTCCTCACCTCCTCAAAAATGAGGGCAGCTTGCATCCTGCTGTGCAGGTTGGGCTGGGCCGCACAGGAGGTGAGACTCATTTTTAACACATTCAGTGTAAAATAAGTTCCCCTCTCAGTTCCACTCTAAATCATGCATGAGCACTCAACACAAACATGCAAAGCGCTGCAGAGATCTTTGTTACACAGGGGAGAGGATCAAGTCTCCACAAGTTTGGCTGAGGATGCATATTCACTCTGTTCTTTTGGAATAGAATCTAAACAATAGTTGCACTGTCGTTTACTTTGATGTATGTTTACATTGATTATGGCTTAGGTGCTTCTCTGATGTTTCTGATCCACTTTCGTTTTGCGTATTCAGATGACTTTCATTACTACTTTTTTCTGTTTCATTGAAGTGACTTAATGTAATACTGTAGATAATTACATTCAAAGACATTCAAACGAGCAGCACAAAATAAATGAAGGGACAACATTCCTCCACTTAAACTAGCTAACAATTGAAGCTTCAGTCTTTCCTTTAGCAAGTCTGTTTCTTTAGATTTCTTTCACCTGTCAGCCAATATATGAGCTCGGCTCAGTTTAGTTGTCTCTAAGAGGATTACTTGTCTGCCTTTAAGAGTATGATTGGCGGACTGACTTTTTCAAGTTTAAGGGCTAAACAGCATGAATTGTGTTTTCACATTCCTTGTAACAATTAGAGAGAGGAAGAACGAGGGCCCCAGTAAAATTACTGGGGTAGAAGCAGTGTGCAGGGTAGAACAAAGAGTCCTTAGTCTTTTTTCTTGAAGGATAATGGGAATTCCCACTGGAAATAAGGAATACACAGCATAGGTCTGACATTTCTTGGTAGTCTTATTCATTATCAAAACTAGTAGGTGCCACGTTTCTCTAGTAATCCAACGGATTGAGTCATCTCAGGTGGTTTCATGACAATTTACTACAACAAAAGTGAATAGAGAAGAATCATTTGGTTGGACACAAACACAGGCAAAGTTTATTAGTCACCATTTCCTCTTCTGTTTTAAATGAGCCTGTCTAGTTTATTGCCATTTAAGAAAACATAGTTCAGTGTTGAAAATGAGTTTAGAACCAAAGTCAGTCAGACACAAAGCAGATAAAGTGATCATATTACTTTAGGAGATTAGTTTTTAAAGTTCCCATGGCATGCTCTTTTGGTGGCTTTCACGTAGGCCTTAGTGGTCCCCTAATACCGTATCTGAGGTTTCTTCCCCAAATTTGGCCTTGGTGCAGAATTACAGCCACTGCAATCCAGTCACACAATGAGCTTTCTAGGAGAGGCAGAGGGGTGGGGGGTGAGGTTTGGCTGGGAAGAGTTTGTGCCCATGGCAGGGCGGTCATATCTCAGCCGATTTTCTCATGGGCTGACCAACAAGCTTTGGGCGGAAAGATAAGAGGAGGAGGTAACATTTCCCCTCATGGCAACATAAGGGGAAGTTTTCAGATGGATGCTTCTGAGCTTTCTTATTCCCAAAGGCAGAGAATAATCTCTAGCTCATGGTTTAGGTTGATCCCCAGTTCAAGCCACTGGGGGGATGATAGGCAGACTAGTGGACCTGATATTAAAATCTTTTATCAAGTACAAATTTCATGCCATTGGACCTTTAAGAGGGCAACTTCTTATAAAACGAGACATCCTTTTCTCGGATGCATCACATAAGGCCGTAGCTGCAACTGATCATGGCTAAATAAGATAATTAAATAACCCAGAATCTGATTATAATGACAGTAAACAATAAATGTTGAACCATCTGGTCAATAACAGATATCCAGTGAGGGGGCTGGTTGGACAGTAGACTAACTCTTTTCATGTTTGAAAGTTACCCTTGAGACCTTTGCTCTTGGCTCTTCAGAGATTGGACTCTGAATGTGGGCTCTGTAAAACAGAAAAAAAGATCAAATTGAATCAAAAAAGTGTCTGGTTTAAAACGAGGCCAGAGGAAATATCAGTTAAAGGAGTTGGGACGTGTCCATCAGGAGCTGTTACCTTCCTTTTTCCCTCCTTGTATGTGGGAGCTGATGTTTAGGTTCCATTCACTAAGATCTATATCGTTCTCATAATTCATTTGCAGTAATCATTCATTATGTGTCTAAATATTTAGTGTACAATATTAAAAGAAGCAAAGCTCTGATACAGCAAACTTTGTTTTCTCATTTTCTTATATAGCTTTTGTCAAAGCTTTTTTCTCAGGTCTCCAGACCTGCCTGTACTGTGTGGAGCATATTTGACTTTCAGATATTTATAGCATGGGAATTAGAACACCCCCACTTAACAGGGAACACTGAAGGACAAAGAAAATAAATGCTCGAAGAATGGAAGGATTTCAATGAGCCCAAATGCTCTGACAGAAAATATCAAATACAGCACAGGTATTTTGGAATGAATTTGATTGTATTAATCACTTCCAAAGCCCATGAATACACATTCCTTTGCACATGCACATTTAGATCAAGGATATCGCAGAAACATTTTCAGCGTGCTTGTTTTGTTATTTCAGTCGATAAACTCGAAGCTGTTATTTCCCATACAGCATCGGTAGTGTTTAACAGCCCTTCAGTGTATCCCGTGGTACTCCTCTGGTCCTTGACCAGCCAAGTATTCCAGCTGCAGTTTCACATGTAACCACAGCTAATCTTGGTCCCGTTCACCTGCATCCAGGGTAACGTCCAGTCTAGTGGCCCACACATTGTTGGTACTGGCAAAGACTCTTCAGGCTTTTGTTTACTCCTGTCTGATTCTGTCTGGGCTCTAACTGAATAGGAACATCACAAATGCAACGCTGAGGACAAAGACATGGGCAGGGTTTACTGTTTCCATTACTATATTATTAGTTAATCATTCAAGAATAATTTCTATAAAAGGATTCTGTGATTATTGTTAGTACAGCTTTTATGTTGACTTCCCCATTGTGAATACGCAAGCTTTCACTACTTTGGGGGGGGGGGGGGAATATATTTTGTTAATTATAAGCAACAACAAGCAACAGATCTTTTGGTGAATGGTTTACCAGCTGTGGAACCCGAGCAGACAGAAATGTGAAGGAGAGGGTGGCCTGGGCAATTTTGGGCTCGATCTCCTCGTTGTACTACTTTGCATGTATTGCCATTCAGTTCCAGTCTGCCACCCTCCCTTACTGTCACCATGTGTCTCCTTTGCTTCCGCCCACACTCTTCTTTCATCCTCGACCTACTTTCCTAGTGGCTGTGGGTGTCAACATACAGCACAGAACTCTGCGTGAGAAACACAAAGCAAAACTGGGACAGATTCTCCACGCTGCACAGATCACTCTGGAGGATCGTAGCCTTTGAGTGCTGATCGCTCATCCTGCACATCAAGTCTGCTTTGTCTGTTCAGTGGGGGTCTTTAAGCCCCACATCAGCCCAGTTAGTTATCCTGTTTACCGAAGCTGGATAACTAAAAGGTGGGGGGGGGGGGGGTGACCATGCTTTTTGTTTTTCCTGGGAAGGAGTAAAACACGCAGCACATTATGTGAAACTGCTTTTTATAGATCGTGACCAAGGGATCTGGATTCAGGGGAAAGTGCACCTAATAACAGAGGAGGAAAAAGAGCTGAAGCTTTGTGCAATAACTGTTTTAAGACAGATTTGCAAAACTGAATGAGGAATATGGATCCATTATTGTTTAAATGTATTGTATGAAGCACAAATGGGTAGAGGTCAAGTGTGACCTAAACTTGCTGGCAGGTTCTGTTCATGTAGCAGGCATCTCGTACAGGGGAACTGCTTTGAGGAATACATTTGGATTGTAGTGAAGTTTGTATCTATACTTTAGATTTATTTCAACAGCAACATGCTTTTCTCAAACCACCTCCATTAGTTATTTCTCCCACAGCCATCTGTTCATTTGGCTGCAATGTTTTGTTTCATATTACTGCCTGTTTTGGCATCATTTGATTATCTCGCAACTAATACGTTTGCTTCATAATCTGAGCAACTTTACATCAGAATAATTATTATTTGAATAATAAATTGTATCATTTATTTAAATAAAAGCAAGAATTTGAAATCTGTTGAGGGTTTCTGATTTTAACCCACACTTTTGTCATTTCCTCAGTTACCATGGTGATGGGGATCCCCACAGTGAAACGGAAGGTGAAGTCTTATCTGTCAGAGACGCTCCGTTCGCTAATAGACAAGCTGTCACCTGAGGAGAAGCTCGACTGTGTCATCATTGTCTTTGTTGGAGAGGTGAGATGTCCTGTATGGGACGAGTCACTGAAGATGGGAAGGTAAAAAAGAGCCACCCAGATTCTCTGTAATGTGTTCATCTGTTTTGATCTTTGCAGACCGATGTTGATTATGTTAATAGTGTGGTTGCTGACCTCGAGAAAGAGTGAGTGCATTTGCTCATGGAGAATTCGCCAGGTTGGCTGTGTCTCCTGTATGTTGACGCCACAAACATCCTGTTTGTTCAGGTTTTCTACAGAGCTGAATTCTGGCTTATTGGAAGTGATCTCTCCCCCGGCTGCCTATTACCCTGACTTCACCACTCTGAAGGAAACATTTGGAGATTCCAAAGAAAGGGTCAAGTAAGAATTTGACTGATGTTTGTGATACATCAGTGTTTTCTTTGACTTTAGACTTTTGATGAGTGTACAGTCCAATATAAACTATCATGAGCATTTATGAGAAAATAGCCACGATAGAATGAAAATGCATGAGAGCCACACTGAGAGCTGCAGGGAAGATACGAGGATGAGTCAGGGGAACAGTGGGAGGGAGGAAGCAAGCAAGAGCTTTTAGGTATGCTGTTTCAATACTTGGTATTCCACAGGCATTTCTCAAAGGCAGATCAAGGTCATCAGCAGCTGCACCCTCGCTCCCTTCTCTCAATAGTCCTCCCTCCCTCCAGTTATCATGTGTTCTTTTTATAGCCAGAGAAGATCTGTTCTTCATTTGAGGTCTGCTCATTGGTCTGTGCTAACGTATTAGATTATGACACAGTACCGTACAGTGCAGCAACATACGGCTCGACTCGCATGCGTTATATTCAGAGATCCAAGCTCCTACAGCACAAATGGATGAATCTATTCCTGCCCTTAAATGTGTGTTAGTGCCAACACACACACCTTCGCTGTGAGAAACACCGCACACTGCTTCTGCTCTTTGAGCAGCCATGAGTCAGGCTGCAACAAGGGCAGATCATTCAGATCACACAATTACAGTGACAGCACTGCCTCATAAATTATTCAGAGAGAGCCTGCTGTTGTAGCACTGGTGGTACCTGGAATACCTGATATGCATCTGTGTAGCTGTAGGCTGGTTCCATCTGGTAAATCAGTATTTTTGTACATTTTGCAAATAGATATGACTTTTCCTGTTTCACAAGTTTTATCATGTGTGCTGATTATTTCTGCTTTCTTGAAGATGGAGGACCAAACAGAATCTAGACTATTCCTTCCTCATGATGTATGCCGTAAGCAAAGGTGTTTATTATGTGCAGGTACGTACTCAAAGGAGCCATGTACCATGCTAACACGAAACTACAAATGTTTGACATTTTTAAAAAAATCTTTTTGAATTTTTTTTTGAATTTTGATTTTTTGAATTTGACATTTTCACCAGTAATCTGCAATTGGGTTAAGTTCTTTTTGATTTCTCTGTTTTATCCATGGGGTGTCATTTCCACTGTTCACATCTGGAGGGAAGAGGTATTATTTATCCAACATGCTACCTTAGTTTAATTGTGCAACTCAGAAATGTTGCCGTAGCTTGGTTTGAAGTGTTGCCCCGTAGCAACATAGATGTCTCTCTCTCTTGGTTCGTTCCCTCTCCATGTTTGATAATATCTGGAAGTGCACTAGTTATAACATTTTAGTCCTTCCTCATCTCATCCTCACAGCTGGAGGATGACATCGTGGCCAAGCCCAACTACTTTGCCACAATGAAGAACTTTGCCCTGCAGCTCTCCTCTGAGGACTGGATGATCCTGGAGTTCTCCCAGTTGGGTTTTATTGGTAAAGCATTTGATCAATACTCTCCATAAACTGGCAGTCTTAGGTCAGCAGAATCTGTATCTGAGTTGCTAGCACCCGTAACATTTATGGCTAGATTTTGTTATAGCCTTTTTTTTTATGTCTTTATTCATTCTACTATTTAGTATTATAATCTATGAATGAAGATAAGAAATATTTGTTCCAAAAAATTTTCAGTGTTTTTCTTATTTTTGTGGTTTGTTTGTTATCCTGTTGTAAAAATGTGGTTAATGATTCTTCTGCTTCAGCACCAGTAACTCATTCACTTTTTTTGCAGGAAAAATGTTTCAGGCTCCGGACCTAAACCTAATTGTGGAGTTCATATTCATGTTCTACAAAGAAAAGCCCATTGACTGGCTGCTAGACCACATTCTCTGGGTCAAAGTCTGCAATCCTGAAAAGGATGCGGTATGCACCTTGCTCGCTACAGCATTTGGCTTCACTCGAAGAGCGTCTCAGCAAGCTTCCTTATTCTTTCTGCAGAAACACTGTGAGCGTCAGAAGTCCAGCCTCCGCATAAGATTCAGGCCTTCCTTGTTTCAACACGTGGGACTTCATTCATCCCTTGCTGGAAAGATCCAAAAGCTGACCGTGAGTCTTGTGCCTCCCAGTTCATTGTTTGCAGTAAGAGTTGAGGCTGCTTCATTAAGAGAATTATTGGATTTTCTGTCTGCACGCTGTAGGACAAAGACTTCCTGAAGCCACTGCTCCACAAGATGCACATCAATCCCCCAGCTGAAGTTTCCACCTCTATGAAGGTATAGCCTTAGAAAAATGCATATTTTCATACATGTACAAATAGGTTAATAATATGAATTATAAAACAAACGGTATGATGTTATAATGGAGTGTGATATGTGTCACTCAGGTGTACCAAGGTCACACACTTGAGAAGACATACCAGGGAGAAGACTTCTTCTGGGCAATCACTCCTACTGCAGGAGACTATGTCCTCTTCAAATTTGACAGACCAGTTAGCATTGAGAGGTATGCCTTTGTGTGTCAATTGAATTCTCTTGTGCATTATTTGGATTCAGGTAACTACATATATATTTACGTATATACATATGGGTGTGTACATTAATAGCATATTTTTAATGCATACGCACAAAAACTTGCATAAAGACTCATGCCAAACCCTTTTCCTAATAACCACTGCAGCCCCTTAATGATTCATGCTCAAGTACGTGAGTGTGTGCATACGAGACTCTGGGGATCAGGGTGAGATAATGAGAGCTTAAAATAAGAATTCTCAGGATGGCTGCCTCCTGTCTAAGTGGAGGCTGTGAGACAGCAAGAGAGATACCAACACTGACAGCTTTGATCAGTGCAAACCTGCAGGTAATTTTAATTTTTGGCCATACAGAGATTCATTTATGGCAGTGCAGGGATTGCACTGATCTCATCATATGCTTATTCTTTCAGCCTTTATCTGTTTAACTATATTGTCATGTGATTTAAAATTTGTGATCATTTGAGATTAATTCTTTCTGAACCTCAACAGGGAAATAGTAGAAAGAAATGCACTTTAAGGCTGAGCATAGTCATGAAATGGCACTGCAGCATAAAACTTGATAGTGAAAAAATGTGACATTTTCATATTTAGTCATGTGCAGTGTGGGTACAGTCTAAATTATTATCATGTGATCATATCATTGGATCTTTCAAAATATCAACCTGTAATCAACTAGGATACTGATGTGTTTATTAGAGGAAACTCTCTCACTGGCCTCATCTTAATGGTCACAGCAGCCTTTGACTAAGTCCTTAGATGGAAATTAAATGGCTCACCTCACAATAATTGACAGATCTGTCCACTTCCAATGGTTAAGCTTGGTAACTGTATCTGAAGGTGTAACCACCCTTGCAAACTGAGTGGGCAGAACTGTTGAATGCCCCACTTGTGTTCACGTTATCAGCTTGTAGTGTCTGAGCATTTGGTTTTGGGGGAATGTGCACAGTGATTAAGGTTCTTAACCTGATTAGGATGTTGATAGATAAAGAGGAGGAAGTGTGTTTCTCCGCACAAGCATACACATCAAAACCTTGGTTTATTAAACTAGTTAAAAAGAACATAATGACAATCCCTGTGCATGAGAGGGTTAAGGCTGTCAGTTCTATAACACTAGGAAAGGTACTGGTGTTTGCGCTCTTGTCTCCTGTATATTATATTATTTTACCATGTGTGTCTGAAAGAGTAATGCAATAACTGTATTCCATTATGTAGAGTTGTGCTGTGTAAGAGCGCCGCCACATCACATGTCACTGTTGATCTAAGGCGAGCTGTTGTATTCATGCCAGATTTTTTTATTGGCAGATTCCTGTTTCGCAGTGGAAACCAGGAGCATCCAGGGGACAAGATCGGAAACACCACAGTGGAAATACTGCCTGTCTCGGTAGGGAGGATACACACACGCAGTATCTGTCAAAGCATATTGATGATCAACAGCAGTGTGATTGATTTGCTCGCTCTGCCAGAGGTTATGCGGATAATTCAGATGTGACTCACACGGTCATTGTAATTATTCACACTTGAATCTCTTCTATATTCCGTTCATCTTTAACTGTCTTGATATGTCAGGACCCTCTGCAACAGACCAAAGAGAAGTACAAGCGAACAGATGACCGTTTTTACAGGATTGGTAAGTGGAGTCCTCTCACCTGTTTGTGTCTGTATAGAGAAAAACACTTAAAGTTAATTTATTCATTCATGTTTAACATATCTTCCAAAGAATTATCTTTTTTTTCAGTTTGTAAATGTTTTCCTGTCAGCTTGAGGCTGCTGGTATGCTGTACTTTCACATAACCATTTGTGGATTGTACACAAATACAGGTCATTTTGAGAAGGGTGTGGCAGAGGGGGCCGTGGATCCTTCCTTCAATCCTGTTCTGGCACTTCGACTTTCAGTTCTAAAGGACTCTGCTGTGTGGGCCATTCTCAGTGAAGTAAGTCAGTCATTGGTTAATAATGCCCAGTCTAGTCACATGACCAACACCATTTACCTCACATATGTATTGTGTGTCACGTAACCTGTGATGTTTATTTACTTTCCTCTTGTAGATACATATAAAGAGGATTGCTGGATGAAACCTTTGGGCCAGACACAAAACCAAGGCCCTGTGTCACAAGTCTCCCCGGCTGCTAACACAAGGCCTATGATGCCTAGCAACCAATAATGAATTCACTTGAGCCGATCGCCTGAGCTCATTGGTGCAACCCCACCTCTCTGTCCCCTGCATCGCTTTTGTTTACTCTTACTTTGCTTCTCATTGATCATTTTCCCCCTTCATCCTTGTTCTAGATCTATTGTTGAGAATGTGGATAATACTGTCGGAAACATCACATGAGAAACTGCTCCTTCTTCAGGCTCTCAAAGTGACTGTGTAGTTTAGCTAATTTGACCTTGAACATTCGATGAATTAAGGAAAAAAGATTCGAAGACAACGTCACCTGACCGCCAGTTTACATGCTGCCAAATCCTCCTCTACTACTCAAGGCTGCCACCTTTCGGGAGAGCTAGGCTCTGCACTGGCAATCACACCTGAGAAACAGCCCATGATGATCACGAATGTCGTCGTCACTATTTGTCATTTGATCTCTGCTCTTGGTCAACACCAGCCTCCACAGACAGACAAAAAATGCATCCCTTTTTCAGAGTCTTGTTACTTGGATATCCTCCTTGTCCTGATGCATAAAGGCAGGATTCAGAATTAACACTTAACGGAATTTACTGTCCATTGACTAGATTCAATGGGAATCACCCAAAATCATCATGCAAGGGAATGCAACAATAACCATCCCACCTTCCCCTGCCGTTTGACCTCAGTGTCCATGTGAAATAAATCATTCAGACATGGGCTTGGCATCATTTTCCCCTCAGAATATGTTATTAATTGATATTAAAGCTATGACGATCTATGACGGTGAATTAATTTATTTGAAATAAATGTTTATTTGTACAAGAGCTAAACTATATTTTTATTCTATTAAGAGATGTTTATAGTAGTTCAGAGTCTCTGTTCTGTATTTTTTTTCTAATTATATGTTATGTATGATTTATTTTTATCAGTGTATTTACTTGCAAAGTTACTTTTCATTCTAACACAGGTTTTTCACTTCAGTCTAAACTTGTTTTGTTATATTGGAAGCAAAATGTTATTCCCGAGAATATAGTTTCCACTGCTTAAATGGTGAGTAGTGTTGCAAATAACTTCTGTTGAAATGGTCGCTGGTCAAAATGTGCCTTATATCCAGATCCCTAGACATTGTCAGCAACACTTTTTCCTCTATTTTCTTCAAATCATCCTATATTTTGCTTGCCAGTTGGATGCTAAATGGTTGATAGAACATTTTGAGGATGGCTGACACAGATTGTTTTTCATGCAAACATCTGAAATAACATAATTTGCACTACATTTTTAACTTTTCTAAATCACCATAAGCCTCCACCTTTGCACTTCTCCATGCTCCCATCAGAAAACCACCTCGGTCTTTAAACCCATGTCACAATTTATTTTATCCAAATAACCATCTGGTCCTGTGATTGGACAGAATCTTACTACTGATCATTTTGGAGCGCACCTTTTGTGACTGGAGTTGTATAGTGCTTTCACTGATTGTAAATATTATACAGGATATTTATAGAATCAATGACTCTTTCTTTCACTCACATTTTCTTTTGCCTCACAATAGTTGATCAAATCTGACTTGTTTTATATTTGTTTGACCAATGTTTGTGATGAGAGGCTATGAAACGGAACTTCATTTTGCATCACAGTGGCATATTTAAGGGGTAAATGAAGTGCCTTTTGCTGGAATTCAAAAGCAGAGAGGTTTGTGACAATATGCATTCACATGCGTGTTTATTAATTGATTCATAAAAGGTGTTCTGTGTTAGGTGCCACAGAATTTATTTACAAGCTGTTTCATATGGGGAAAAGATACAGAAATGACTTCTGGTTTCATCCAACCTTCACATGCAAATGAGAATGAATCCATTAAAACAGCACAGACCATCATGTGATCCCTATACTGTATTTGTGGACAGCAAACATTTCCCTTAGACCTCCTAACACACACCTCTCATTTCATGTGCCTTCATCATACATATGCCTGTCAGATGTTTTTAGCATCATTTTACATGGATGTTTTGAAATAAAAAAGGTAAAAAGTCATTGCTGTCTTTTGTATGCTCATCCCCCATCATACCATCTACATCTGCTTTAACACGAGATGGATCCATGTGAACATGACTAGTGTTCCATTAGTCTGGGTTTTCTTCACTCACTGTTGGAAATTCCTGGGCTTCAGTAGAGAAATTTGTGTTCATTTCTACCTTTATCCAACCAATAAACCATGGGTCATCGCATAATAAGCGTTTGTTCATTGGAACACCTCAAAACATGGGTCTGTAAAATTCCAGTTTAGATCGATACAAGTTAATTCAGATCTAAAACATGTCCATGACATTGGTCCATTACAGTAACAACGATTGGCTGCACTGGTTGAGCAAAACCATGAAGTCCAAAAGCATATAAAAACTCAATCAAATCACCCCCATTTTAATAGTCTATAACGTGAATTAATTGAACGAACAAGCATCCTAAACGTTTAGAGATCCTTTACAATTTGAGTCCCAGGAATAAACACGTTATTTGGAGGCGTGTTGTGAGAAATATAATAAAGTGGGCGTGTCTTGCCCTGTCTGCGTCTCTCCAGCTCAGCCAATCGACGTTACTTTGCGTTGTTCACTTCCTGTTTCCCGTCATGCCTTGTCCGAAATATGGCGGAATGCTTTTGCAATTACAGTCACTGCGATTAGAAGGTTTAGTTTTGTTTGTTTGTTTTAAAAAGAGTCCTACTTCGCAGTTACTACGGTTGATGAGGGGTAAAAATATTCTTCAACAATGCCGAAATATTACGAAGATAAAGAAGAAGATAACAGAGCCTGCGCTGGAATCAAAGAGGATTTCAAAGCTTGTCTCCTTCAGCACGACTGTGTGTTAAAGGTACGGACGTCTACTAATGGTGGTGTTGTTGTTGCACCTTGTGTCTTAAGGTTACTCAAAATCTCGCTTCTAAATTGCCGTGGGCCTTAGCCATACATGACCTTCATTCCAATAAGAGTTTGCTCTGCACACACACATTCAGTTCGTAATCAACAATTGGGACGCAAATAAAATAAGTTCCAACGATTGTTTCAACTACATCTGTTGTATGATTTTACCCACGTGAACTAGGTCTCCTATAATGTTGAGTTGTGTAGGCAGTCAGATTCAGGCTGTTTTGCACTACAGGTTTGCAGGTGGGAAAATCCCAGTGAATTTTGTGTCTATATTTACCAGGAGGGGAAGTTACCCAGTCAATGTTTGAAGGAGGGCCACTGTAAAGCCTTGCAGACCTCCTTCTTTGAGTGTAAGAGGTCAATGGTAAGTTCTAATGATGTGCTTAAACTGACATTTTAATTTTTGCTGAAATTAAACCATTGCCGATATATATATTTTAAAAAAAAAAAAAAATGTTTTTCTTCTTAAACAGCTGGACACAAGATCGAGATTCAGAGGACGGAAAGGCTACTAAGGGACTCTGATCACTGTTGTTGGAATAAATAAAGATTGGATGGGTGGTAGCAGATACATTATATTGTCAAAAATATCCACTCACCCATCCAAATCATTGACCGCACATGTTAAATCAGGCACCTGGCGACTGCTTCTACAGGCTACTTCCACTTCTAATTGTGAAATAATGGGTCACTCTCAGGACATCAGTGATTTTCAGCATGGTACCGTGACAGGATGTCACTTGAGCAAAAGGTCTACTCTTGATCTTTCTTCGCTGCTCAATATCCCACGTGAAACTTTTAGTGGGATCTTAAAGTGGAAGCGATTGGGAACAACAGCAATTTGGTCACAAAGTGGTAGGCCTGGTAAAATCATTGAGCAGGGTTAGCAGATACCAAGGCGGAGAGTGAACAGAGGCCAAGCTCTTCCTGTTCCAACATTACTGGGCACCAGTGCACAAAGTATGGTCCATAAAGATGTGGATGAGGGAGTTTGGTGTGCAAGAACTTGACTGGCCAGCACAGCATTCTGATCTCAACAGAACACCTTCAGGATGAATTACAGCTGAGACTGAGCCAAGCTTTCACTTCCAATATCATACAGGTTCTTCAAACAATGATCAAAAATCAAACTCCTCCTCCTGGTGAGAAGCCTTCCCAGAAGAGATGAGGATGGAGTTGTGGTTAGACATATGAAACCCCATGAATTAAGAATGGAATTTTACTCAAGTTCATCTGTGTATGAAGACAGCTGAAGGAATACTTTTGGCAATGTAAAGTTTATATTGTAGATATGTTTAATTTCCAAGGGTCAGGGAAGACATGCTGGTCACAAAGGACTAATTTATATAGTATGAAAGAAGAAAAACCTGCACTTGCAGAAGGATAATCAACCAGTTCTATAAAGAAAACTTGCAACTGTCAAATGGATCGAGCAATTTCTGGATAAATACATGTAATCAATATAGAAACCAGATGTGTAAAGAGAGCTTGTTAAATGCTAAACTGAATACAATAAAAGTAATACAAACATTTGTAGTCATCTAAAAATTACATATACATGGAGGCCTCTGACTCTTCCATTATTTCAAAGAAGCCATCATCATCTGCTCAAACTTATTCAAGTCCACCTTCTTAATTATAAAAACGTTACAAGCCGTCTTCAGGAAGTCTGCAGTATCTACCACCATCATGCCTCGAGTGTGTGTGCCTGTCAGCTCAACGGTAACAGGATAATGGTCGCTTTCTATGATAAACGAGTCATCTATGGCAGCTGCCATAGCGTAGGAGTCGCAGGAAACGAATCCAGAACCTGCAACAAACTCTTTCTCAACCCTCTCAGATTTTGATGCATCCATGCTGTACTTGAAGATCTGCGCCATGAAACGAGCTTTGTGGGTGTCCTGTGCTAACCAGTCATCACAGAACTCCTGCCAGCACAAGGAAATTACAGTTCATTTATGCAATTACTCACAAAACTGCAGTGCAGATCTCCATATATGTTATTGTGTGAAGGGAAACTTTACCCAGCTCAGCTTGCTGTGGCAGGTAAACTCCCAACACGCCAAGTAGGTGGGACACTGGTATTCTTTTAGTACTATGTAAGCAGCTTCTGGATCTGCCGTGAAATTGAACTCGCCACATACGGTGGTGTTTCCTCGAGCTGATCAGACAGAAACAGGAATTGGAGAATGTAGACAGGAAAGTGGCACTCAAGTCTTGATTTCACTGACACTCAGTGTTGCCTCCCATGATATACAGCCCTCTCAATTTGCTCGGTAAGGATGGATCCATCCTCACAGCCAGAGCCAGGTTCGTGAGTGGTGCTGTGGCAACTAGAGAAACCTTAGGAACAAAACTTGGTTTCAAAGTTAAACAGAAGCATTTGACATTAACACCTGCACCTTAATGTGTCTCTCACCTTCCCTGGGTTCTCATTGATAATTCTGATCATAGCTGACACAGCACCCTCTTTCTGAACCATATCCAGACCAGGGGCATTTGCATCAGGAACATCTCCCAGGCCATCATATCCATGGAAGTGTCCTGCATCAATGGCGTTCCCCAGGAGGGGTTTAGCAGCACCCTTAAATACTGGAATCTGTCATGTGAGAAGAAGGAAGAGAACTCAGAACAAGACAAAATAAGCCACATATGGCTGGGTTTCTAGTGTCCTCTTTCAAATCGCTTGTAAAACCCACTTTTACCGTCTGGCATTTCTCGGAACCATTTTGATTTCATAGTGGATTGCATAATGTTGTCCCTGTTTGTTTGATTGCATTGTTTTGTTTTTACACACTTTGTAACTTGGTTTTGAAAGATTCTAAAAGAAATTTTAAAAATACATTACCTCCAGTTTATTGCAGGCCTGCAGGACTCGCAGTGTATTCTTACACACATTTTCCACAGTAGTGTTTCCGTGCACACAGGTGATGCCCAGGAGCTCCACATTGGGTGCAGCTAGAGCTAACATGATGGCCTGTGCATCATCCACCCCACAGTCTACATCCACCAGTAGCAGCTTCTTCATCGTGGACCCTGAAAGTAAAGTCCATTTATTACCAGCAGTCTAGTGAAACAAAAACTACACTTCACGTTTAATAGAACATTCTGTGGTAAGCATAATCATTTAAAACAAAAGTAAACACATTTCAAAAACACCTGCCTGTAGCTGAATAAGATTTAGTGCGATTTGTGCCAAGCGTTCCTCTTTCTCTCACAGGTGTCAACCAGCGATAGTCGAATGACCTTTGAGTATAGAAAAATCAAGGGGAAAAAAGTGGACACTGACCAAAGTAGAAAGAAAAGTTAATATTTACCTCGGGGGAGTGGGTGAAAGAGGACTATTGTTAATTATTCTTTTTCTACGTTTAATATGTTTGTGTTAAAAAAAACACACAACATTTTTTATTGAATCTATAAAACACTATTTTCCATGTATTTTGTATACAGTGATCCCTCGTTTATCGCGGGAGTTGCGTTCCAAAAATAACACGCGAAAAGTGAAATCCGTGAAGTAGTCAGCTTCATTTTTTTTATTATTTTACAATGCAATACTGAACTATAGAATGAAACCAAAAATCAAAACCTGTTTTAAAGCCCAAAATTTGTTTAAAACAATAATTTTAATCTAGTAATACAAGGTTAGGCCGCAGATCGATGATCGACTTTGTGGTTGTGTCATCGGATTTGCGGCCGCATGTACTGGACACTCGGGTGAAGAGAGGGGCGGAGCTGTCAACTGATCACCACCTGGTGGTGAGTTGGCTCCGATGGTGGGGAAGGATGCCGGACAGACCTGGCAGGCCCAAACGTGTTGTGAGGGTCTGCTGGGAACGCCTGGCAGAGTCCCCTGTCAGAAGAAGCTTCAACTCACGCCTCCGGGAGAGCTTTGACCATGTCCCGGGGGAGGCGGGGGACATTGAGTCCGAGTGGACCGTGTTCCGTGCCTCCATTGTTGAGGCAGCTGACCGGTGCTGTGGCCGCAAGGTGGTTGGTGCCTGTCGTGGCGGCAATGCCCGAACCCGCTGGTGGACACCAGCGGTGAGGGATGCCGTCAAGCTGAAGAAGGAGTCGTATCGGGCCTTACTGGCCTGTGGGACTCCTGAGGCAGCAGATGGGTACCGGCACGCCAAGCGGAGTGCAGCTACGGCGGTTGCCGAGGCAAAAACTCGGGCATGGGAAGAGTTCGGTGAGGCCATGGAGAACGACTTTCGGACGGCCTCGAAAAGGTTCTGGACCACCATCCGGCGTCTGAGGAGGGGAAAGCAGTGCACTGTCAACGCTGTGTATAGTGGTGATGGTGTGCTGCTGACCTCAACTCGGGATGTTGTGGATCGGTGGAAGGAATACTTCGAGGACCTCCTCAATCCCACCAACACGCCTTCCAGTGAGGAAGTAGGGCCTGGGGACCTGGAGATGGGCTCTCGTATCTCCGGGGCTGAAGTTGCCGAGGTAGTTAAAAAACTCCTCGGTGGCAAGGCCCCGGGGGTGGATGAGATCCGCCCAGAGTCCCTTAAGGCTCTGGATGTTGTAGGGCTGTCGTGGTTGACTCGACTCTGCAACATCGCGTGGACATCGGGGGCAGTGCCGCTGGATTGGCAGACCGGGGTGGTAGTCCCTCTTTTTAAGAAGGGGGACCGGAGGGTGTGTTCCAACTATAGGGGGATCACACTCCTCAGCCTCCCTGGTAAGGTCTATTCAGGGGTACTGGAGAGGAGGGTCCGCCGGATAGTCGAACCTCGGATTCAGGAGGAGCAATGTGGTTTTCGTCCTGGGCGTGGAACAGTGGACCAGCTCTACACCCTCAGCAGGGTCTTCGAGGGTGCATGGGAGTTTGCCCAACCAGTCCACATGTGTTTTGTGGACTTGGAGAAGGCATTCGACCGTGTCCCTCGGGGGGTCCTGTGGGGGGTCCTCCGAGAGTATGGGGTGTCGGGCCCGCTGATACGGGCCATCCGCTCCCTGTACGATCGGTGCCAGAGTTTGGTCCGAATTGCTGGCAGTAAGTCGAACTCGTTTCCGGTGAGGGTTGGCCTCCGCCAGGGCTGCCCTTTGTCACCGATTCTGTTCAGAATTTTTATGGACAGAATTTCTAGGTGCAGTCATGGTGTTGAGGGGATCCGGTTTGGTGACCTCAGGATCGCGTCTCTGCTTTTTGCGGATGATGTGGTCCTGTTGGCTTCATCGGCCCGTGACCTCCAACTATCACTGGATCGGTTCGCCGCCACCTGTGAAGCGGCTGGGATGAGAATCAGCACCTCCAAATCCGAGGCCATGGTTCTCGACCGGAAAAAGGTGGAGTGCCTTCTCCGGGTAAAGGAGGAGATCCTGCCCCAAGTGGAGGAGTTTAAGTACCTCGGGGTCTTGTTCACGAGTGGGGGAAGAATGGAGCGGGAGATCGACAGGCGGATCGGTGCGGCGTCTGCAGTAATGCGGACTCTGCACCGGTCCGTTGTGGTGAAGAGAGAGCTGAGCCGAAAGGCGAAGCTCTCGATTTACCGGTCGATCTTCGTTCCTACCCTCACCTATGGTCATGAGCTTTGGGTCATGACCGAAAGAACAAGATCACGGGTACAAGCGGCTGAAATGAGCTTCCTCCGTAGGGTGGCTGGGCTCTCCCTTAGAGATAGGGTGAGAAGCTCTGCCATCCGGGAGGAGCTCGGAGTAGAGTCGCTGCTCCTCCGCGTTGAGAGGAGCCAGATGGGGTGGCTTGGGCATCTAGTCAGGATGCCCCCTGGACGCCTCCCTGGTGAGGTGTTCAGGGCATGTCCCTCCGGTAGGAGACCCCCGGGGAGACCCAGGACACGTTGGAGAGACTATGTCTCTCGACTGGCCTGGGAACGCCTGGGGATCCCTCCGGATGAGCTGGAGGAGGTGGCTGGGGAGAGGGAAGTCTGGGCTTCTCTCCTTAGGCTGCTACCCCCGCGACCCGACCCGGATAAGCGGTAGAGAATGGATGGATGGATGGATGGATAATACAAGGTTGGAAACATTGTCACTGGCGTATTTCACGGTCCCAGCTGTGCCTCTTCGTCCTGACTCCGCTCCGCTGGAGCGTCTGTTTCTACTGAAGGCGCAGGAGTCTTTCTCCGAGAGAAGAACATTGTTATGGGAAGTTGTTGGCGCTCTTTCTTTTTCTGAGCAAGAAGATTTTTATAAACGGATATGCCACCTTCGATTATATTTGAGAACTGCAATGAACGACTCGCAAAAAAAATCCGTGAAGCAGCGAAGCCGTGAAAGATGAAACGCGATATAGCGAGGGATCACTGTATTTTTAAAAGAATATATTGTTAAATTGAAATTGTATTTTAAAAAACGGGTTTCAAGTTCAACGCTAGAGGTTTCCGGCGGAGCATTTATCAATGAACACTGCCAAAGATGCTTACGAAAGATGCAAGAGAAATAAGCTAATTTGCTAGCTGTCGAAAAGAATAATTTGACGTGTCCATATATTTTTTTGTACAGCAGTGACGTGTGCGGGCGACCTTTGTCTCACCTTCTCGCAGAGTTGCGGAAAACATGACAAGAGACAACGCACCGAGCAGTCACCCACATGAACACCGTCGGCAGGACGTCTCCACACGGAAGACATTAGAGACGGGACAGCGGACGTGGGTACAGTGAAGGTGGGGGAACAGTCAGCTCTCACTCTGTTAGCACTTATGAAGACGTCTTTAGCGAAACAAATTCAATTATGTTTTTCCTCCCTCAGCAAAGATTTACTTTATTTTCCTCACAAATATGGGGTCTGTTCTTGTGACAGGAATATGCAATATGTTTCCCCTAACTATAACAAAAAACAGACAAAATGAAGCTGAGGTGAATCTTCTTTCGAACTTGACAATCTATCATGTGATGTCACTTCCCTTTATTTTCATACAGGGATTATTTAAAGATTAAACGCGTTTGTCTTTTAAACTATTCGTTGTACTTATATTATACATTTTAATTTTCAGACAGTTAAAAAAATCACTTCGAAATAGTTTATATAAGGTAAACCTGCTAATTTCAGGAACCATGTCCTGCAATTCACGCACACACTCATTGAACGTTGATAATTTATTCAGGATCCACTTTTACTTCATAACATGAGCATATCCAAAACAGTCCCCTCCGACCAGTTTGTATACATAATCAATCAGAGCAGGTTCGAGATATACTCACTAATAATGGACAAAACTATTAGAGCATCAGGCCACTATAGCCATATTATCAGAAATAAGCAAATAAGATTTCCAAAATAAAATCAACTGTCTATGTTTTGTACAATAAAGTACACTGGAGCCTTTAAAATGACAACATGATGTTCTGCGAAAGAATGTGAAATACGTTACTATGTTTTAAGCAGTGCTTTAAACTTTAATATTATAATCTATACAGATTTTGCGTAATAACCATGCACGTCCAATCAATTTAGTCTGCATAACTCAACTGTGTGTTCTAAAATTCAAAAGACAATCTTAAAAATAAGTCAGAAATACTTTCAAGCAACTATGTCGCTCGCATACAACCTGCAGCAATGGCCTCAACAGCCTCAGAACTATTTAGATTTGTGAACCAGTTCCCACCAATGGTACCCCATGGTAGAAAAACAAAACTAAAACTGAAAGGACTCCATTGTGAGAAACACATCAGAGATCCATGCCTGATATGTTCTTCTTAAACAGCTGTGGTAGACATAAACTGGAATGTTTCTGTGGCTGAAGCTGAAAGAACAGAGAGAGAGTGGGAAGAAACAGACCTCAAATAAAAAGCATTTAAATAAAATTAGGCTGGTGCCATGATTTAGACAGTGTCATTCTCTTGCCCAGTGTTTGAAGAGAAGTTGAAAAGATGTCTATTTTGACCAATCTATTCATCTAAACAGAAATGCACTTGTCATGTTGGCTATTTGCAGTGATCTTTTTTTGGTATCTCCAAATTATGCAACTCGACTCAACTTCCTGCTCCATCTCATTTAAGTGGCATTTTTCCTATTCTGTTTTTTCTCTTCTCCATCAGGATCATGTCTTTTATGTGTAGGCAGTGTGTATCACAGTACAAACACAAATAAACAGTGCTGGGAACTATTTTCAAAGTTAGAACAATAACAATACAAAACAGAGCGGCTACAGTGTGATTCCTATGTGTTTAGAGGTTGGACACTATATCACTTACAAGCTACAGTTTGTTGGCTTTGGCTACTGACACAATTCTTCATGGTGTTTTTCCTGTGAGAGTTTCACTTTTAAAACAATTTGACAGCCTCGGCTGCAAGTTGGAGGTTGTTGCACAGGCCTGTGTTGTCAAACGACACGTGAGCACAGATATCGATAACACATGATCCCAAAGGAAAGTCCAACAGTTTCCTTCTAATGCTGTGCAGATTTCATCCTTCTAACTCTGTTGTAGTTGTGTCACGAGTGAACAAACTGTGGTAGAAATGGAATCAGGGCCCTCTGGCTGGAGGATCCCGGTCTTTGCTGATTGTGACTGTGAAGTTGATGTGGAAAAGGAATGGAACCTGCTGGAGCAGAGGGGAAGCTGCTTTAAAATCAACTAGAGTACTGGCACTTGGACATCGATCATCGATGGGGGGGTGGAGGGGGAGGTCTGAGCTCAAAACAAAAGGCTGTTGTTTCAGTTTGTGATGTGTCATCAGTTTGTTTCCTTCACTTAGAAGAATTCCCTTAGGTCTCGACCTTCCCGTAGGTCCCCTCTGGAGGGCGATACTGTTTGGGGAAGGCTTTAAGCTGAAGGGAGTTAAAGGCATATTTGCGACATCCCACGTTCTTCATGGTGTTCTCTCGTCTGCAGCCCTCGCTGTGGAGAAACAAGCCACAGGTTATCTCCTTATTTAGGACTGCTTTGATGAGCTTTTAATGGTGGTGTAATCGCAGCTGTGAGGTTTATAACATTCAGGATTATCAGCTGACCTGCGCATACAGTCCAAGGCCTGGTAGAAGACCTGTGGGGCGAGGGCGTGTTCTTGCTGCAGGACCTGACACTGCTCCAGGGTCACCGACATGGCTGTGCGGTCTTTGGCGCTCTTGCAGCTAGTAAAACGCACTCCGTTTAGTCGTCGACATGCCTTCAGAGGTTGGAAACAGAAAACAGATGAGTAAGACAGAGCCTTTAAGACCTGAAGCATAAAGGGTAGCAGAAATGAGCACACCTCGGCAGCTTGCCACAGAATCTCCACATTCTTGCTTTTTTTGGCTTTTACATTTTGACCTAGCAGTTTCAGCAGCTCTGGTAGGCTGGTGGTGCTGTGGGAGCGAGGAAGGGCTAAGGAGAGCAAAGAAGAAGAACAATGAATTGAGGAAGCAAAGTTTTCTGTCTGACAAGTGTGAAGTGAACTCACAATCTTCAGGCAGGACCTCTTTAAACTGGTCGTAATACGACTGGAGGCGAGTCATGCTCTCCATGTTGATCACGTCTTGTAATGATGAGTCTCCAAACCTGGAAAATTATATATATAACAGAATATATAACTAATTCAGACAATTTGAAAGTCAAAACACACAAGAGTTTCCAAGTGTTGAGGGGCTCTGGGGTCCTAAAACAACAGTTATACAATAAACTGTTCTTTTCTAACTCACTTCTCGGCCAGTGTCTGCTGTTCGTTGATCCCAACATTAAAAAGGACAGGCTGCACACGGAGAAGCATCCCATTTTGGATCTCCCGGGGCAGCATGTCAAACATCACCCCGGGCATCGGAATCCTGACATTGAAGCCGTTCCTATTCCCTGTGATCACAGGCAGCATGTCTGGGGCGAAACCCGAAGTGGCTTGTGTAACTTTGAAGGTGACGTTTCTCAGGTCCATCACTCCGACGCACATATCCTCCAGCATTGCCAGCTCCTCACCTTTAAGACAACAGAAGTCAGCACACACACTCTGCTTCTGAGGATGATGCACCTGTGGGTGCATCACTCATATCCAAGGTAGTCACTCATATCCCACACGTTACCATAAGTGCTCAGCAGGCCCTCATATTGCACCAGCAACCCGATAGTGTGTAGCTGGCGAAGGAATCCTGCGTCACAGAGACTGTTCCTCAGCTTGATAATGAACCCGCAGATCAGCGCCGTCAGCTGTAAGAGGCGCACACACACTTTATGGTAAGCCTTCAAATTCCAGTATACCATTTACAAGAGCTGTTACAGATAAAGAGAGGGAGATCTTAACAAACCGTCTGACAGAAGACCACGTCCCGGCGGTACTGCAGGGTGAGGCTGGTGGCGATGGTGGGGGCGCTGTCCTGCATCAGCAGGAACACCATGGCCTTTTTGGCCTTGTCACTCATCAGAGAGGCGCAGTCTGTCAGCGTGGTGAGCAGAGGGTACAGAGCTTCGCTCCACTCTCCTGTGGGGTTGGAGGTTCAAACGCACACATGTAGGACACATACAGGAACAAACTTGCTGATACATCCACTGAAGTGTGTGTGCGTGTGTGTGTGTGTGTTCTTGTTTTGCAGTGTCTGATGTTTATTAGTTTAGTAATTATTGCTCTCACCTGGAGAAGTTTTCTCTACTTCTGGGCTGCTGTCTGTGAGTGAGAGAGAGAAAGTAAGATGTGTCCAGATGTGGAGAGATCAATTTAGAATTAATCAGGCAGTAAGGCCAGACAGTTGACGATCAGGACATGAACAGGGAGCATTCTGGTGACAGAGTGATGCTCACTGTTGCTGAGCTAGAAGACACACAGCAACAGAGCTCTTTCTACTGGTACCTTTCCTCGCATTCTTCGGCTCCTCGTTGGCGAGAAGAAACACATCCTCAGAGCTACTGTCGCTCTGGAGTTTGTCTCTCTGCAGCAGCCTGTCCACCTTCTGAATGACACACTCCAGGCTCTTATCAACATTTAACCAAATCTTCTCCTACACACAAGCAAAGAATTCAAATAGTCAATGGTCAGTACATCTGAAAACACACATGAACCCAGGTACTGAAGGGGCAAACACACTCTTATCTTACCCACTCCTCCTCAGGCAAATCTGTTTGAAATGAGGAGCGCTTGTTTTTGGTGCCCTCTGCAGATGGTGAGGTGCCGGCACGGGAAGGGGAGGTGGAGTGGCGGGAAGGAGAGCGTGATGGAGAACGAGAGGAGGGTGAGAGAGAGGAAGAGGATGGGGATGGGGTGCCCTGCTGGGCGAGCTCTGGACGCGCAGCGGCCAAGGCCAGGATGGCCGTAGACAGAAGTTTGGAGTCGCACACCGTCACCAGCTGACGGGTCTGCAGGAGAAACATCAGAGGGAGGTGGGTAAAGATAAAAAGGTTCCATCAGAACTACAGCTTCATTTCAAAGGTGTGTAGAATAAATCTTGTCCTATCTGCACATATTTCTTATCAGAACGTTAAACCTGTGACCTAGTTCCCACCTTCTCTTTCAGGATGGTGAGGGTTCTCTCCAAAGCATTGGCTGAGCGGTCCTTGGCGGCTCGAGACAGGCGTTCGGTGTAATAGCACACCTGCGTCTTCAGAGTGTTAATCTGAGCGATTAGCTCCTTCGCTTTCACAATGTCCTGAGGCTGGTACACCATTCTCTTAGAGGCAGCAGAGCTCTGGCTGTGTTTGGAAGAAAATGGCACAAAATAGAAATAAATTGTGCAACTAACAAACAAAGCTACCCTAACGAGCTGGTGCACATGCCCACAACAAATATAATAGCTCACCTTTCCTCCTCATAAGTGCTGATTATGTATGGCAAAAAAATAATTTCAAAAAAGACTATTAATTTCTCTGTAAATCGACATGGAAGTGTGTATGATCTGCTTTCCACTCACTTCTTCCTGGCTTCTTCAAGCTTGTGCAGCAATTTGCGGAGGCCGCAGCCTTTAAAGCCCTGATGATGTGCAGCAGGAGCACCAATAGTCACCACGTCATAGGTGCGGTCTAATCGTAGGAGAGTAAAAAAAAAATGAGACAGACAACGGAAAAAGAACGACTGAATTAAACAATATATAGGAATTTCAATATAAATTTTCACAGGGAACAAGTCCTCTGACACATTCGCTCACCACTAACATTGCTGGCGTTAGCTGCTTAGCATAATTCTAGTAAATATTTCTGAAAAACCACACAGACAGATCTTTAAAATACAGACAGGTAGAAATGCAGCAATAAAGGACCAACCATAGCCAGCCTCTCCCTGCACTCTCATCCTTTGGACATGCAGGTTTGTAGGAATAAACTCTAATTTCCTCTCAGCTTTCAAGGTGCTTGACTTAAATGAAGGACCTGGGAGACAGAAGCAGAGGATATTTCACATTTAAAAAGGCTGAGCTATTAAAAATTACACATAATAATGAAACCTGAGACTCTTTTGACTGAGTAACATGACTCTGCAATGCTTGTTTATATCTCTCACCTTTGTATTCGTGCAGGTCACTTATGGTCTCCTGGTAAGTCAGGATAATGGTCTGATACTGAGTGATGATCTGCCTCCTGAGGTTCTCCCAGCATGGAGACAGCTCCCCCAGTTCCTCCAGCTCACACACTCTGCACACCACACAAATACAATTAAACAACAGACTTCATGTTGAGTCACTGTGGAGCTCCCAGTAGCTCAGCAGCATCCTCAGTAAACAATAAGCGTGTGGAGGAGGTTGACTCCTCACAAATCTTTGTGTTCATGCATAAAATAACTTTGAGATGTAACCTGACAGCATCTTCCTCCAGCAGCAGTTTGACAAACTGCCGGGGAACATGGAGGGACAGCACGCTCTCCGCCATCTGCTCCAAGATGCGAAGGTGGTTACCGTCCGTGGTGGGGAAGCGGTAAGTTCGGGACATGACACCTCCAAATGCTAAAAAGAGGCGTAACGTGTCGAAGTCATGACAACCCGCAGCTAAGACTTCCACAAGTGGCTGAGACATGTAGGAATAATCACAGTCACTCACCAGCCTTCAGCAGAAGGTCTTTGAACAAAGACGAAGACCTGGATTTGATGCCTACAGACTCAGTCAGACTTTCATCCACAGGCAGAACCATCTGATCCAAAAACATAAAAGATTTAATGAGAAAACTAAAACTTAGTCCCTCATCCATACTCGTGACAGCAGAGACAGTTTAATGGAAAATGTTATCTATCCCTAACCCCAGATTACTTTCTGCTATGCTGCAGCAGCGACCTCTAATCTGAAGCCCCGTTCTCCCCAGTTGTGCTCCCACCTGCAGTCCTGCAGCACAGGGTGCATCCGTCCCAGAAGTGGGTCAACGTCATAATGAAAGAAGCCAGATAATAATCGCAGAACAGCTCATACCAGACACAACGGAACCAAATATTTAGCTTTTGAGCCTTTAATATCACATACACAGAAACAGCAGCTGAGGACCACTCACCCGCCCATTAACAGTGTCTCCTCTCTGTAATCGGGGAACTGGTGCTCTCTGTTCCCGCTTTTCCTCCACCTGCCAGGCAATGACGGTGATGTTTCCCACTCTCTCGTTCTCAGCTGACCTGTCCCACAGCGACACTACGTAAATGAACGCCCCCCCAAACTCCCCATCAGGTTTGTCTTCTTACCTGAGTGTCAGGTGCAGTCTGTGGTGCTTGTCCTGCAGCAGCTCTTTCACAGAAAACATGGAGGATCCCAGCATGTACATCTAACAAATACAGAGAAGGTTTAAGGATTTGACTAATCCCTGGAGTTTTTTTCAGGGGAGAGAAGGCGGATTGCTTACGGTGCCCTGTGAGCGGTCCTTTACATCATAGACAGAAAGCTTGACCTGAGTCTGCTGAGTGATCATAGAGTCCTGGAAGAATGCGATGCTGCTCAGGTAGATGGGATTACTGGTGGCCTGGTGACGAAGCCAGACAGAAAGAGGTGAGCTGGTTCCAAGTCTGCATCAGAAGTAAGTAAAAATGAAGGAGGGAAGGCAGGCAGCAGAAATCCTACTTCTATGATTTCAGTCTGAGCATGCTTGGTCCAGAAGGCCTGAGGTGGAGTGGTGCAGCTGACAGCAACAAAGCTGGTTGGTTTGCGATCCAGAGTGGGGGTGATCAGCTCACTGCAGGCTGCAGATGCACAAACAGAGATTACAAAACAATGTCAGCTACTGGTCTCTAATCCTAGGCTATGGGAGAAGGATCTCACACTACTTGGGTGTTGTTAGTCCACGATAAGCTGCAGCGATTTATGATGATACTCTCCACTTAAACGGGGGATATAAAGTAAAATCCCTCCACGCAAATGATGCTGATTTTGTCTTAGAAATGACCATTATAATAGACCAAGTCTGCAATACTGACACGCCATCCCAAATCCTATCAGCAGTTATCAGCAGTTATCATCTTGCAGCTACAGTGACAAAATAAAATCAATATCTGCTGCAGAGAAATTCAGCTTCATGTTATGCACCATCATTTTTTAAGAAAATATTCATTGATAGTATGGTTATTCTAATTAATTCTTAATAAATCAGTTAAATAAATGAGTGAATTACTTATATTTTGGACACACAACAATTACTGTTAGTGAAGTTGACCTCTGCATTTAACCCCTCCTTCTTATACACCAGTAATAAACACACACAAGCCAGACAGCACTGTGTCCGCAGACAAATGGGCGGCCTTGCTAATGGGCACCTCAACACATGAGCTGTCCCAGGATTTGAACCGTCAACTGCCCAGTAAACAGATTAATACATTTCCTCTGGGCAATGAGCTTCCCAGTTATGTCATGTGTAACAGGAAAACTGAGACAAGGTCGGGATGTGCTGTGCTGAACTGCAGGTAAGCTCAAGTGTAGCTGGGATCAGAACACTAGGGACATAAATATACTCCAATATCAGTTAGAAATTGCATTATAAAATTATTTTTGAAACAAATACGTCCACATTACTGACACAAGTCACTATTATAAATACCGTAGATGAGGACCCTTTCCTGATGAAGTTATGAACAAAGTTAGTCTGACTGATGTTTCAATTTAATACCCCACAGAGAACTTTCACTGTTCTGTTACCTATAGCAACCAATGCTAGGCAGCTAATCTGAAATCAGAAAGGAGAATGATCGCGTAAATTTACAAAGTTCCAATAAAAAGTGACTCTAACATGCTAACATGTTGCGTTATTTTAGCCACTCTAAACTTGGGCTCAATTCTGTGATGGTTTTGGTCATGAAATGTGTTTACAAGGCAAGTTGCCTTCATCGGTCACAGGAAAATACCACTGGCCTTTTCACATTTCATATTTTACCACTGATTTTCTAGGCAGGACAAAGGCAGCGTGTCTGTGAACTCTTCTTGAACTTACCCACACTGAACTCCAGCACGGGTTCGTCTGGATCCTGACTGTTGCCTGTGGGTGAGAGACACAGAGAGAGAGAGAGAGAGACAGCGAGAGAGAGAGGGGCCCATGATTTATCACCTTAGTATGTCGTTGCTGAACTCAGGTTACCATGGTAGCAGTTACTTAGTTACCTGACAGTGCTAGTCCCATCATCTCAGCGGAGAGATCAAATGTGTTGGCCCGGTAGACGGACCACGGCCGGTGGCGTGGGCTGCGCTCCTTCCCGGACATAGTTGGCTGTTGTTCACGCCGATGATTTTCCAATAAGAACAGAATGATGTGGAGGCGCCGATGATTAAACCGTCATCTGTCTCGTATGTTCGTGTCAGTGTCAAGTGTCAACGCCGTTACGCGTGTGTTGATGGTGAAGCTGGAAAGGGGGGACAAAGAAAACCGAGAATATAGAGTAGATCCTGTTCCGTCTCCATAGAAACAGGCAAGACAACATGTTGAGAGACATGTTTCTCATTATACAACAGACACTGAAATAATCAGGAATACTAGTAATGGAATACTTGAAATAACCCACATTTAGGTTGGTTTGGGTTCCTTACTGTGTTAAAAGTTATCATCTCAGTATGATTCTGCAATTTGAAGATATCTTCTGTCGCTAGTTCGACTTTCATTTCCTTTTATAATGAGCCAAAGTAAGCAGTGAGAGAAAGTTCACACAGCTGCAGGATAGAAACTTACAGAGCGAACTGACATATTTTCATCAGGTTAATCACCTTTTCCATCTATCATACATGAACATAACGCTTGAAATTACCAACAGAGCTTTAAATGTCGTTCATGTAGTAAAACACAAAATATCCAACACACAACTGTTCAGTATGCTAATATTTGACACCATGTTGTCTTAATATTTCTGAATTATTGAAATCAAACCAAACAGGTTTCACTCAAAGAGAATAACACAGTCACGGGCATCTTCTGGGTATCTGAGGCCACAGGTGTGTCTCACTACTGAAATTTCATAGGAATCAGTACAACTATAAATTATTACAAGAAAACACAATACTGAATTCAATTTCCATTTAAAAAACTAGTGTTCCAGTTTCATGGAAACAGTTCCAGGGCTCAATGGTCAGGAATGATTCTGTATGGGCTTCATATTTAATTACAAGCCTAAATTATAATCTGAGAGAGAGGTAGTTCTCCTTATAATCTCCTCAAACCACGCATGAGAGCTCAGCACAAGTGATAATGTTAGTTACACGTTGCAGCCGCGTCACCAGCAGAGGACCTGGCACCAGAGCAGGTTGAATAAGTGCACGTGGTAAAACAAGAATCAGTCATCTTGCAGGGAGGCTGACATCACTGAGGGGGAGACGCAGTTCATGCTCTTATCATAATGCTCCACCCGCAAAAACAACACCCAAAAAAGGATTAAGTGTGACGGCGCACTGACAAATAGACACAACTTTAGCACAATCATGAATGAAGAGACTGTGGAAGGCTAACAGGGACAACAAAGGAGGTCTGGTGACTAATCTGAGCTGGAAGCTGCTTCAAACGTCTCTTTCGTGCTCCTGCTACACAAATACTCACTCACCTCTGCACAGACCAAACGCCCTGAATGAACAGTCAACGTGTATCCTGATTGGCTGGGGAGACATCGATCGAGCAAGCGTTTTATCTCCTGTCCCTTAGAAATCCAGCGACAAAGGCAGCACAGCTGTGCCCGTGCCACTGTGCATTCAAGTGAAAGGACGACTTGTGGCGAGGTCTATTTATACACGTGCATCTGTGCTGACGTCAGGCGCCACAGTCAGACTCCAGCGTGACGCTCTGTCACTTTAATCTGCATTTTAGCTGCTTTGTGTGAGACCAAAGCAGATGACAATTACAGGGCTGCTGCTCTGCCTCATTAAGCTGCATGTGAGCGATCGTCAGCGGGAAACATTGTTTAACACGCCGCGCCATTTCAAAACGCCCGTGGGCACTGTGGGACGCTCTCTAGGAAGCCTAGGGTAGATCTAACGTTGAGCCGCGGGGAGCCGTGGATCATCACATTTGTTAAGGTCTGAAAGTGAAGCGAGACCAGAGGCCTGAGCGTGGAAATCAAATGAAAGGATCTGTTGTTGAACCGGATCAAGACAGCGATCAACACCTGTGGACCGCTGATCAGGTCCTTCATGCCTGTAGAATAAGAGAAAAATCGACCTGGATCTGTATGCCAAATTGTTTATGACCCGGTTTCTCTCCTAACAGATAAGCTAGCTGCTAACAGCATCATGTGTCCCTGAGGGAACATCTCTTCATCTTTATGTGACCTCTGACCTATATGGAAGCTTCGCCGCTTTAAGACTGGCGCACTGAGGTCGTGTTGTTTAGGGAGGAAAAGAGCAGATTCTGTCGGTAGCAAGTCCCCGGAGGAGGCCCGAAGACACACAAGATCCAGTTAGTCACACACTGGCGCCACACAGCTGCCTCCCCCCGATGCTCTCAGACGTGCTCCTCATATGTCCCCCAAAATGGCTCTTCGACCCCAAAATGGAACCTTTCCTGTGCCCCACTATAACCCCGATGCTCTTCTTAGTGTCAGTGTGACGATTCTGTTTCTGATTCTGAGCTTTGCCATCACGATATACTGTCCCTCCCATCTGACCTACAGGAACTGGTCTGTAAATGATACTCGAATCCATGGATCCTTTCTGATTATCTGATCAATGAGGATGTGCAAAATATGTTATACCCAGGAGAATATGTCAGAAAAAGGGGAGGAGAGATTAAAAACAGCCTTTTTAGTGATATCAAGAAAGAAATCTTTGATGATAACAAGTTTCATCCACAGAAACATGGACCCTTGGCTAACATTGGGGTGGAGCAGAAGATCCATTCAACCGTCAAAATAATCAGAAACAAAAATCATGCACGTGCAGAGAGACACAGGAGAAGATGGTAAGGAGCGCAGCATCCTTTATGTGCCTCTTTGTCATAAAAACTGTCACTCAACAGCCCAAGTCTAATCCCCACTCCTGTGGTGAGCACTTGCTAGGCCTGCAATGGCGTGACACACTGGTCCACAGGCAAAACCCCTGGTTTTAAATGGAGAACAGCCTGATTACAAGTAAAGGTTATTGTGCATAATCCTGCTTTAACGGGCGCAAAGCCGCTTGAAACTTTGAAACAGAGGTAACCAAAACCACGAATTTATGGCGATAACACTGGATGTGTTTGTTTATTGACAGTCGGACAGCGGACATTACGTCACAATATCTGATGATGCTCATTCATCAAAATATACCACACGTCTAAGAGGACGTGTGGTATATTTGTTTTGTGTTTCAGGTTGGAACAACCCATGTAAAAGAGCACAGAAAAAGCACAACATCCGAGATCTCTCTGTGACTGTAAACATGGTCCTGCAGCGGGGTGGCGCCCGGTTCCTGACGGCAGAATCTCTCAGCGTAAAAAATTCCAAAAGGAGAGGTGTCGACAGGCGACGTGAAACACAAAGAATCAGAAGGATCAACCACTCACCGTTTACAGGTGTATGAAACGTTCTTCTCGCAATGATGCGCATCCTGGCTGACAGTCGACGACGCCTCCAGGAGAGACTCGCCCTGGCTCCGGCACGCAGACGTAATACCGCTGCTGGCAGTAGTACAGCCCGCTCTCCACTGGGGGGCGCTGTCGGCGTGCTCTGGATTAAATAAGAACTGAATAAAATCCGCTTTATTTATTTGAACATCCTATAAATTTGACTCAAAAGTCCTAGAATGATACTAGGTTTTAAAGTTCAAGTAAATGATTCTTTGACTAAAATGATAATGAAAAACATTTTTCTTCTTACTTGAAACAAATCAGTTATCACATTATTACAGATGTTTCAGAAAAATAAACAATTTAATGGAACATTAACGCTTTACTGTAGAATTGAATTTAATAGATGTTTCAGTGATGTGTGTTGGGATGTGAGACAATCAGTGATGGGATAATAATATTTTCGATGTCCCAATATTCAATATTTATTTTATTTATGTACAATACTCGGGATATACTGTGAAATAAGTTTTACGCTAGATGTGATGGAACACACAGTTTTGTTTTGGTTTGGTTTTCCCCAAAAAATCTGATGGTCATCAAGTTGATTTTTAGTAAACCCAAAATGAGCCATTACACTCTTTTTGGTCAACAGTGGGGGGGGGGTTTTCTTTCTTTTTTTTTTTTTTACCGTTGATCTCTCCCGTGAATGGCTTTTTTGCTCTTATTGTTAAGTCCAGAACAGTTTAACTCAGACGAGTGAGGCCTGTACTTTTTCAGATGTTGTTGTTGGTTCTTTTGTGGCTTCCTGCATGCTTCATATGTGCGTTAGTGGAGTCCTTTTGCTTGGCTGGACACTCCTGACAAGCTTCTCCATTGTTCCAACGTTTCTCTGGCGTGGAAGTGGCTCATTCTGTGAGTCCCGAAGTCTTAGAACTAGTTTTATGAAGCTTTCCAATATGATTCATGTCACTTACCTGGAGTCGATTAAGATGTGTTTTAATGTCTTGTCCACTATTTAAGTCATTTTTTTCATTCCACAGGTCTGCAGACCACCACTAAACGCAATTAAATAATATATATAATTGTGCTTTGTTTGTGCTCGTGTTACCTTTAATCCCAGTTACTTCGATTGACATTTAAGTACTTTAGTTTGTTATTGGCCTGTTTTCTAATTTTGTTATATAACCTGAAAATTACATTTTAATAAAAATAAGAGCAAATTCTTTGTGCGGTTGGACAGAACCGGTGCATCAATTTATTAGTTCTGATCACTCAGAGACTGAAATTTAAGTGAAACTTTCATCCGTCAGAAAAACTGGTGTCACCGAAACTTCGCGTGGAGCCAGAACAGGCCCCGCCCCCCACCTCCCCATCTGCGCCAGGTAACAGCCAATCAGATCCGCGCTCGTGCCCGCGCCCAGCCCGTATCGGAACTCGCGAACTCGCTCCAGGTAGATTCTCAGGTGTGTTTCACGCAGATTGAAGCCTCACCCGGAACTCAAACTCTGGACAGAAGTCAGCAGACTTTCACAATGGATCATTTAGACCAGATGATGCTGTGAAAACCACAAATATGAGCTTTTACAGGAGGCGCTGAGTTTGTTCTTCTCTCATCACCGCCGGTTGGATGGATTAATTGATACTTTTATATTGATTTGGATTATCGCGCTATTATTTTATTCGTTTTTTCCTCACTATGGAATTGCGTTTTCCCAGTCAAACTGGATTTTTTATAATAGTCTTCACTTTTTTAATCTTTCTCCATGGCTCCAGAGGTGAAATCCCGGCAAAACCCAGTCCCAGTGTCACCATCCTCCCACCGGTTAAGCCTGATAATGGCCCTCAGGCCTTTCCAGACGCCGAAAAGGCAAATTTACCGGTGTTCACGATGGATTACCCGAGAATACAAATACCTTTTGAGATCACACTTTGGATGCTGCTGGCTTCATTCGCAAAAATTGGTGAGGACCCTAAACTGATTTTATTAGTGAGACCGAAAATATTGTCAATAAAAGGTGGGAGCCAGCAGGTGAGCTCTTGTGGACCGAGTAGTGATGAAAAATAGCAAGAAAGCTTTTTACAAACACGTTTATTAGATTATCACTAATTAACTTCATGTTCTGCATGAAGGTATGTTGTCTTTTATCACCTCTCCTCCATCCAAAAGGTTGACAGTCGCACCTTTTTAAACTTCTGGCGACACAAAAGCTGTGCAATCTTAACAGTCCTTTAATTATTATCATTTGACTATCATGGGACTGGAATTGTTATCAATCAATAATGAAGGTGGTGTTTGTTGTTCATGAAGTTTGATAGTCACCGTGGGCGACTGCAAATATCGACCACATGTCCAAACACAGATAATTGAGCTCTTGGCTGAAATAAAAATCTAATTAGTATTTTCTATTTATTTTTTTAAATGAAAAGAATGTAGGTGAGGATTGTTAATGTGTCCCATATTATCACAACAAACAGTCTGTTGGGATGTTTTTGCTATAACCAGCAAGAACGTTTGGTTGCTTTGACCTGTTACTTCTCAGATCATTGGTATTTGAAACCTGCAAACCTGTGGCATTCCAGCCAGTGCTGCACAGTTTTACTTCAGCAATAGCTTGAATGTACTTTTCCTTGAAGTAGTAATTAGTTCTTATCCATCTAAACTTTTTCCTCAGGGTTCCATGTGTACCACAAGATCACCATCTGGGTGCCAGAAACGTGTCTCCTCATCAGCATCGGGCTGATTGTGGGAGGCATCATGCACTCCGTCCACGAGGAGCCCCCTGCTGTGCTCACCAGCAGTGTCTTCTTCCTTTACATGCTGCCCCCCATCGTCCTGGACGCGGGCTACTTCATGCCCACCAGGGCTTTCTTTGAGAACATCGGCACGGTCCGTCACAGATCCCCCGAGTCAGATTCCTTTTCTGCTGCGTCGACACGCGTGTGACCCCCGTCTCCGTGCTTGCAGGTGCTGTGGTTCGCTGTGGTGGGGACGCTGTGGAACAGCATCGGCATCGGCATGTCTCTGTTTGCCATATGTCAGATTGAGGCCTTTGGCGTGCAGGACATCAACCTGCAGGAGAACCTGCTGTTTGCCAGCATCATCTCGGCCGTGGACCCCGTGGCGGTGCTGAGCGTGTTTGAGGATGTGTCCGTTAACGAGGCGCTCTACATCGTGGTCTTTGGCGAATGTCTCTTCAACGACGCCGTCACCGTGGTGAGTGTTTACTGTGGTTAGCAGCCATTTAGAAAAGTATCCCGAGACCTGTTTTCACGTGCTGGCATTTTTTTGCCGCCACAGTTTTGTTATGAAAACATGCTGGGGTGCCATTACAGACTGTTTGTTTTTGACATAAGAACTCAGCAGGAAGTGTAGAAATAACCAACAGATGTGGGGTAAAATTGAGCTTAATGTCCTCATCAGGCCTTTGAAAAAGAGTTAAAGAGTTATTCCAATATGAAAGTGAGGGAATGTTCTTAAAAGAGGAACACTTGTTTGTGTCTGCGCGCGGATATGAGCCCTTTTTGGCGCTTGTTTACTTTAGATCCTGTAAAACCAGTTCCTGAGGTCACAGTTGCATTTGACTGTGAGGGAGGAGTCAACACACGCATTACCTTACACTCATGCCAGAACAAGACCCCCTCCCTCCTTTATCTAATCCTTTTGAAGAGGACCAGTAGCTGAGCTGAGCAAAAACATATGCAGTAGTCGGGGAACATCCTGGCGTTGTCTGTGAGGAGAGCTCCGTTCTACAGGATTACAGCCACCCGTCACGCTCAGACGTGGCCGGATCGTTAAAGGTGTCACGTGTTCCTCGGTACCCTCCTAAATCACATTTATGCAGTGTCATTGCTCATTGCTTGGCAGAGTTTCTGCAGTTTCATTACCAAAGTTACAAATGTAACTGCAACAATAGTGACAGATTTACATCATTAGCAAGTTTAAATGTTCTGGACAAATCCTGGTGGAGCCATTCCTGCGCAACATTGATGGCTCTCTAAATGGTCCAACTTGTAAGATCTGTAAACTATGAGAAATTAATCTTATATATGCATGCATTACTGTGCTTAATGTGCAATAAAACCTATAATATTTTCTCTGTTTGCTAAGGAGTAAATCATTTATATAATATCTGGCACTGGCAGCATAAATGTGTTATCCTAGTTGTTTCCCATTAGCTATAATTTAACAATAAAGAGCTGCTGCATAAAAAGCTCAACGCTATGCTTTTTTTACTAGAAATGCTCTTAACCCATTATTCTTTACAGTTTGAAGGGGATTGTGCAGATAAAACTTTTCAGCACGCAAAAGGTTTGAAAACTTGGGGATTTGGGGGTTAACATGGATTCAAATTCAAGAAACAGTCAGACAACAGAATAAAATAATGCCATTTTGCATCGGTATCTCTAAGCTGTGATATTTTGTGGGACTGTAATCTTTCACACCTTACTTGAATTTTCGATGACAGCTCTAATGTCTTTTTTTTTTATTACCAGTTTTGGGGTAAACACTGGCGTAACTGTTGCATCCAGCATAATAATACAAATACTTATATACGTACCAACCCTGTTCTTCATTGGTGGAACAATTTTTAAAATTGAATAATCAAATGTAGACTGGAAGTAAAACTAGCTGTTGCTGCATCCCTCTGAGATAGACAGTAAAATTAGCCAGTCAGCTACAGAAAACAAAGCTGCACCTGTATGTTGTACACGCGTGTGGATTTGTGTGTTTCAGGTGTTGTACAACATGTTCACCTTTGTGGCGGAGATGCCAGTTGTGGAGCCAGTGGATGTCTTCTTAGGAGTGGCCAGGTTTTTCGTGGTCGGTCTGGGCGGGATGGGCTTCGGCATACTTTTTGGTTTCGCGGCCTCCTTTACCACAAGGTTCACCTCCAGGGTCCGAGAAATCGAGCCGCTCTTCATATTTATGTACAGCTACCTGGCCTACCTGGTGGCCGAGCTCTTTGCCATCTCCTCAATTATGGCGTGAGTGGATTTTAAAATGATCTGCCCCTCGTGCATCAGTGTCAAACAGAAAAAAACACAACTCTGTGTCATGGTGTTCTAGGATCGTGACCTGTGCTCTGACCATGAAGTACTACGTAGAGGAGAATGTTTCCCAACGTTCCTGCACAACCATCCGCCACGTGGTCAAGATGCTCGGCTCCATTTCCGAGACGCTCATCTTCTTCTTCCTGGGGGTTGTCACCGTGACAACCGAGCACGAGTGGAACTGGGCCTACATCCTGTTCACACTGTTTTTTGCTTTTGTGTGGAGAGGTCTGGGTAAGCGAGGGATGGTGGCGTTTACCCGAGCTGCCGAGAATCTGATAATAATCCTCAGTCCTACAATTTGTGATGAAACATCCTTGTTGTTTTCACCATTCCCCCTCCAGGTGTCTTGGTCCTGACCCAGATCATTAACCCGTTCCGCACCATCCCGTTCAACATGAAAGATCAGTTTGGTCTGGCCTACGGTGGCCTGCGAGGGGCAATTTCTTTTGCCTTGGCTTTCACTCTTCCTGAAAACATCGGCCGCAAGCAGCTTTTTGTCACCGCCACCATCGTCATCATCCTCTTCACTGTTTTTCTTCAGGTAAAACATGGATATATATATATATATATATATATATATATATATGGTCACGATCCATGGATATATATATATATATATATATATATATATATATATATGGTCACGATCCATGGATATATATATATATATATATATATATATTCAAAAGCTTACATTAAATCATTTTTGAATAAATTTATCATTTTTATTGGCATGTTTTTCATAGTTGAAATCATGGCATTCATTGAAACCTTTTATCACACATCGGCCTCACGTGCAAATGTTTATCTGCAGGGCATCAGCATTCGGCCGCTGATTGAGTTCATCAATGTTCGCAGAACCAATCGCAATCTCGACACCATCAATGTTGAGATTCACTGCAGGGTAAGTCAGAGGCGTCGGCGTGCTGTAAATCTGATCCCATGTGTTGTCGTGCAGTGTTGACTTGTCTTTGCTCTCAGCTCATGGAGCACACCATAGCTGGCATAGAGGACCTCTGTGGACAGTGGAGCCGCCATTACTGGAAGGACAAGTGAGACAAAGACAGTTTATTGTAATCCAAACTGGTTTGAGTGCAGAGGAATTAAAGCGAGGTGGTAGTTTTAGGCCCCAGTTTCTCTCCGCGTGGTTTCGTTTGACAGTGCTATTGTTTGCTGTGTGGGAGTCGTGACAGCCAGTCAGACCAGAGTCTTGTTCAGCTACTTCCTCTTAAGAGTCTAAACTTGCATTTGCTTTTAACTTGATAAAAAATAAGATATATATATATATATAATTTGATCCTATATTTCTGCATTAATAATGAGCTAGCACAAGTTATTATATTCTGTTTTATGTTTCTGAGTGTTTTTGACACCCTTTTTTCACATTTCAGATTTATGATTTTTAATAATCGATTTCTGCGGAGGATCCTGATCCGAGACAGCCGTGCTGAGTCCAGTATTGTGGCTCTGTATAAGAAGCTGGAACTGCAGAATGCCATGGAGATCCTGGACACGGTAGCTGGAGACATCAGTGCTGCCCCGTCCATTGTCTCGCTCTAGTATGTCACTTTTGTCCTATCATTGTTTATTTTGTTGCTTTGGTTTATATTCATATCTGTCCACTATTTGTCTTATAGTGAGGAGAAGAAAAACTCACCTACTCCAACTATTTCAACTACTAAACCCAAGAAGAAGTTCCTGGCCTCTGACCTGAGGAACATGCATAACATTCTGTCCAAGAACATGTACAAGATCAGACAACGGGTGAGAATCATTCATCTGCCAACAGTTGTTAAATCATAGATTTTTGTTACATTAATACACTCCTCAGACTAGAACACTTATTACTTAATGTTAAGTAAATGGCAGTTTGATTAAGAGAGCTGAATTCATTCGAACAGCAAATAAACAGTCTAAGCATTTTTTCATTGGGAGGAACAAAACATCATTCATTTTATACGTGGCACAATTTTTTATGATTTTTTTTTAAAAGCCATATTTTGAAAAACAAGCTTCCTCCCACAACATGGGAGTGACGTTCCACTGAACCTGCTGATTTGCATGAGCACACACTCAGGTGGAGACATGACATCATAGATGAACCTGCATAAATGCTGGGATCTGCTTCTATTACTGGGATTATTTTCACTTTTCACGCACGCACGCACGCACGCACGCACGCACGCACACACACACACACACACACAAATAGTGCAGTAACGCAAATGTTCCCTTTTTAACTCATCACTAAGTGTAACCTACTCCATTAAACTACTCCATTAAATATGAAGTCAAGCTTTGATGTTTATGTCCCTCCGATTCCTTTGAAGACATTAACGTCCCAGTCTGACTCAAACTGAGATTTGTCTTTGCAGCCTAAACAGGTGTGTCCAGTTTTGGTTGTTGTAACTTGAGCTATAAAGAATGCCGTCTCCTCTCAAAGCATTTTAACAGCCTATTAGTCTGAGTCTTTGTCATCTCCACACTGGAGATGAGGTCAAAGCCCTCAGCCCCACCTGAACATTTTTTATTGCATGTACACGTTAGTTGAAACTTCTATGGAAGGAACCACTGACCACATTTGGACAGTTTGATTATTACTGAAGGCCGAGATAAATTCTGTTTGTGTTTTGTTGTATTGCTTTGACATTTAGGAAATGATGCATCTTGACCCTTTTGTTCTGCGTCTAGACTGTGGCATTCAGAGGCAAGCATGCCCTCCCCAATGACATTCAGACGAGAGAGATTCTGATCAGGCGCCACAGCACCATCCGGCGAAGCCTCCGGCCTGGCAGCTTTCAGACGTCGGTAAGCAGGAAGCTTCATCCGATCTCCCGTAGCCCTTCATGGTTTCAGTAGTCGGTGAGAGTAAATTGAATGGGGGCAGACAGTGAGCCTAATATGAGCCATTCCTGCTCGCTGTTCTCATTTCTTGTATGTGTTTTTATATTTAATTCCCGTCATATCAGATGGTGCCAAAATCTCAGAAATACTTTTCCCTTCCTGCTGGGAAAAGTCTGGATTCAAGGTTTCCTTCTGTGAGATCGAACTACGCAGGTAAGCTTCTTTAAGACAAAGTCTCCCTGTTTTATACAACGCTACTTAATAAAAATAGTGTGCACACACATGAAACATCTCCGGGGGCTGGGATGCATCCTGACCAAATGCCCAATTCGCCCCAAAGGGCTTCTCCAAGAGCAGGAGCATCTCTCTCTCTTTCTGGTCTGCATGTTTTTCTCTCAAAATCATAGCAGTGACTTTTATTTGTGGCTATTAGGTAGAGTAGATCTGAAGAAAGATACCTTTGGCTGTAATACTGGCACCCTGCTGTATATAATCAAAATATTTCCCACAATAACAACAAAGAGGTGAATATTAATATCTGAAAGACTGTAATGATTAAATTATGACCTGATTTGCAAGCAACTTCCCCAAACACATTGATTAGCAGTCATGTAATTGGCTGATTAGCTATTTGTGGCTGATGAGTGTCTGCATATATATAAATATGGATAAATATTCTGTATGAATACCACTTGAATCATCAAATTGTTTTATTTTTGTCCAGATCAACAGGAGACCATGTCTGAGGTGGCCTACCCCTCTAACCGCTCACGGTTTGGGCAGCCTGCTCGCCACTCCTCCAGAGCGATGATGCCTCTGCGGAGGTTGGACACTCTCAGAGAGATGTCATCTGTTAACACCCTGGAGGAAAGCACAGCTAACCAGAGAGACAGGACAGGAGCTGGGGTGTCCAGGACCAAGTCCTCCTCCAGTGATTCACACCTCCCCGCTCCTCGCCATCACCTTCGCTCTGCTGATGACAGTGGCTCGGCTGACCATCCGAGAAATGGGCATCAAGAAGTAGAAGCAGATGAGGAGGAGGCTTCATCGCCACCTCCAGCCTGGGCTGCTGAGGCCAGAGACGGCGCAGCACAAAACCCTCTGCTCCGGCGGCCTCAGTGGAACCCAAAGAAAATGTAGCCTTGACAGAGCAGCTGGGCTGCCACAGACTCGACCTCAGGATCGCCGACAGCTCCGTGTTTCTGTTCATGTCTTAGTAGATGTGAAAACATGAGCCAAAATGGACACATGGACAGCCTCGTTAAAACCACGGCTCACTCGTTAAATCTGTCTGCGTCAGTAGTTATTTGACCTACTAACACTTGTGGTTTTAGATGCAATTTTAAGTAATAATTTCTTAGTCAATGCATGTAAATGCATATTTGTTATTTTATTTGGTTGCCTGTTGTGAGAGGTTTATATATGGCATGTTTAATATGAAGAATGACGTGTGTGGAGTGTGCAGGAAGTGTTTTATATGTCTTCCACTGATGGAGCTCTCTTGCTGAAGCCCACTTCATTTTTTAGTCCTTTGTAATAAATCGTAATGTTCTGGACAACTGTTACAAAGCAACTATATTAACTCGGCCGGTACTCCCAGGTAGGACCTGCCCCACGAAAGAACCTGTGTTATGCTCTTCTTCCACTGGTCCATGTCTCAGAAAAGAGTCTGAGCAGAAAGTGCAGACTCTCACCGTCAGCTGCGCGTGAATGTGTCCAGTAACTCAAAACTCTAAAAGTTTTGGATAGTTTAATATAACAGCAGCTCTGCAGATCAAAACTGTGCCCGATGGCGTTTCAAAAGAAAGGAAAACAGAACCATGTTGCAGAAGGACAGATTTATAATTGTTTAAATGGATTTTACTTAAACAATCTTAATCCAGATGTGAATTATCACATATAATAAACGGTACAATATAGCTATGTTTTTACAAAAGAGTCAAACAGGAACTATTACAGTAATCATTTAGTCCAGTCAGCAGGGCCACCTAATGGTGTCTTTATGTAGCATGTAGCTTAATTTTTGCAATAATACAACCCTTTAAAAATGGGCGATCTATAGAATCCTAATCAAAACATAATCCAAAAGTGATTACAACCCCAATCAGTGCACCTATAAGGAAGAAAAATGCACACAGAAATTCAATGCAATTAAGTTTTAACTGTTTGGTAGAAAAAAACAGGCTGATGGAAGATTTTGTGCTACTTATTGCTTTAAATGGAGGAAGGATCACCTCCTGTTGTTTGTATCTGTCAGCATGTTGACAAGTCGTGTATCTTCAGCAGGTTGATGGCAACCACGGGGCAACTGCAGTGATTTATTAATGACAATAAAAAATATGTGCCTTTTTCCCCACTAAATCTGTCACAACGTTAGATCCAGTTTCTGTCGGAACAAGTGTGGTGACAATAAACTTTTCCCCAAACAACATCTCACCACTTGAGCCCTGAGGATGCAGTTACTCCTCCATAGTCAATAACAGAGAAAAAGTTGTATTGGAGATATTTGAAAGGTGTTGCTAGATGTCTGTGGTGCACCTTCAGAGAGCAACTGCCAAATGTACAAGAGCACTTCTGTGTCTGGTAGAGCTGCGTCCATGTCCAGAATCTACTCAGAGTCTCAGTGTGTGGCTACTTTTATCCCCCGTTTGTCCCATTTGGGGATCCTGATGAGCAATAAGCCCACGGCTGCAAGAGCCAGTATCACTCCCAGACTGGGGGGGCCACATGGGCTAAACTCCTGGGTTAGACCAGAGAGGAGAGGAGCTACAATCCTGCCAACTGATGTAACCGACTGCCCGGCTCCGATCAGGGTCCCGCTGGCCTGGAGCCCCCCTCTCTGAAGCTCCAGGTCTGTGACACATGTCCGTCCGATGTTGGTGGAAATGGAGAAAAAGGTAGAGGTGAGCAGCACCTGCCACACGCTGGCAGCAGTCGCGTACATGAAGATCAGCGAGCAGGTGAGAACGGTGGAATGAAGCAGCAGAGCCGGCATGTTGTTCCCATAAAGCTGGGTTACGGGCCCTACCAGGAATCCAGACAGAGCCCCTAAGGTGCTGCTGTAACTGATTAGATAACCAGTTACCTTTGGTTTGAGAAAAAAACGCTCTTCCATCGCTAGAGAGAAGTTGCTATAATAGAGCATGATAGCGATGGCCATCAAAAGACGCACCAGGAACAGGTCCCACATGTCACAAGAGGCCACAACATGGATCTTGGAGCACACAGAGGATAGTTGTCTCCAGATAGGCTCAAGCAGAGGCCTCTCCCACCACCTCAGGTCACCCTTCTTATTCAGGGAAGCTCTTGAGCCTGGTTCAGCTTCAAACATTGGATGGAGACTATTTGCACGAGAGCCGTTGCGAATCAGCTTACTGCAGTTATTGTCATGACACAGTTTACTTGTGTCATTGCTGGCATTTGTGTCATTGCAGGGAATGAGTGCCTCACTCCATGGTAGCATCCACACCAGCCCTGGAATGATAAACACATGAATTTTGAATTCAGCCTTTTCACAAGATAGATTTTACTCATTCACTTTACCCACCTGCATTGATAATGAAGATAGCTGCACAGGTAAAGGAGGAGGTATAAAAACCCCCTTCGTGCTCTGTGAGGTAGCCACCCACCACAGGGCCCAGAATGAATCCAACACTAGACGCTGCATTAAAGTGTCCCATCACCAGGGGGCGCTCTGACTCCGACACCAGGTCAGACAAGAGAGCTCTGCAGATGGACAGCGAGTGCTTGAACAGTCCTACAACAGAAAACAAGGCACAACATTTCGAAAGTTCCCATGTGCACATGCATTTCTATACCTTTTCATGTTTAACATTTAATTAATGTTCATCTATATACTGGTAAGGATCTTATGTTCCCGTTTACTTGTTTGCTTTTCAGTGAGAATGATGGGTCTGTGTTGACGTCATGATTAAGTGGAAAAAAGGTCAGTCTCAAACAGTACTAAATGTTGCATTAAATATTAAATAATTAAATAATTCCTCTACCTAGAATTCTCCTGTAATGTAATAAGAGCAATTAAAAAAACTTTGCTAAATAAAATTAAAATTCGACAAAACAAATGAAATATTAAATAAATAATATAAAAGATGACTTTTCCAATATCTGCAGTTAAATGCATATTTATGTGCTTGTTTAGTTGCCTTGATCCAACAGCCACTCACTATATGTTAGAATCATTATAATAAAGTTATCTCTTATTTGCTTTTACCTTGTTATATTCTTTATTCTTCTTATATTGTTTCTCATTACTTAACGTTTCTCATTATTTGTTAATGCTTAATGTTCGTGATGCTTGGTGTGTGAACTCGTACTTCTCTGTTGAAGGGCAACAGAAATGCAGCTGCTGTAAGGAAGTGACTGGAGAACATGACGCAGGAGGTGTTCTTTTAATCTGTCTGATATGGAAGAATGTGCTGTGTGCGAGCTAAGCTAATCAAATCAGTGAAGACCTACATATAATCTCACCATTATGGTTTACAGTCTTTGCTTTGTATGGGACCTATCTTGTGCCCCCCCCCTTTAGGCACATTTGAATTCTGTGTAACTGGGGACCTCCTAATCTCAATAAAAGAAGGATGGCGGGAGATGTGCCTCAGGACGTGTTGGAGATCTGGAACTGAGCACATCTCTCCGTCCTCCTTGCTGCAAGTAAAACTTAAAGCTGTTGTCTTTGCCTCATTTGTTTCTCTCATGTTTTAGGTCGTTCACTCTTCCAAAGTCAGTAAAATGACAATTGATTAAATATTTAAACCACCAGCTGTTTGAGATTAAACAGACTCCCCAGTGAACTGTCAGTTTAAAACAGCAAATTAAATAATGAAGAGGAGAACCGACATCAAGAGTTTTCAGGAAAGCATAAAGTCGTCAATTAGACAGTTGAGTCACAGACGGGTTGGACGGGAGAAGAGCCTGAGCACGCATGGCTAGAGGGGAAGGGTAGCTAAGCACTGGAGGTCTCCAGTCAATTCACCAAAGACCTCACTAGTAAACCTGTGAATATGCAAAAGAGAAATCCAGGAAAACAACAAAGGTCAATCCAATTCAGTCAAGAACAGTGGAAAAAAACATCACCCAGAAGTTACTGTAGGTGTCATGTCACATGTGTCTGATCTAATAATACTGGGACATCCATTCATTCAGTTCATTCATTCATTCAGTTCATTTATTTACATTTTTATAGTTTTATATTTATATTCTATTTTTAATTTATTCTATTTTATTTCTTATTTTATTCTATTTTTATTATCTTTAATTGGTTTTTATGGTGTGTAATGGTGGTGGGTAACTTTGTACAGTGCTGTACGTTTCTTTGGGGAGATGCTAATTTCCCTAATGGACACCCCCTAAAGGGATCAATAAAGTACTCTGATTCTGATTCTGATATTCTTGAGTCAACACATCGAGGGACCTCTGGGGAAAGGATAAAGCTGTAGAAACTCAGAAGTGCTGCGATGAACGTGATCCCAGAGTACAACCCAGACATTAATGCCTATTTTCCCAGCAGAGCTTTGCACTTTGTCCTGCTCCATTTTTGCGTCTGTGTGACTGATCACGGTCCGAAGCAGGACCCCCGGACGTGTATCCTGAACAGTTTGGGACTTACCTACAGGTATGCGTGCAAGGACAAACAGAGTGATGCTGGCCGACATCCCAAGAAGGATGTATCCTAGGGCGCTCGACAGCAGACATGTGAGCAGAGAGTAGCGGCGTCCCACCACATCACTCCAACTGCCCTGACAATTAGACACAAGACATGACGCACAGTTGAATTTTCAATTCCATTGAAAACATTCAGAGATTATTTTTAAAAAGGAATTCTGCTTTATATTAGAATCCAAACACGTTCTCCTCACAGCAGTAGAATTTTTAAAACCCTGGTTTTCCCTTTATTCCAAACAGGGCTGTTAATGGGGCCTAACACCTTTATTACATTTAGACTTTCTCTCTGTCACACTAGGAGAAGCGCCAAATTGAGTGAACGTTCTGGTGTAACATGGCAGTATGAACATAGACACAGATGTCCACATTATTCCTTTAATTATCGGAATACAGCCACTCTACACGTGGGGAATCAACAGATGGGTCTTTATCTGGTAAATTTGTCGCATGACCCCTGAGTATTGAATCAATTTCCAGATTTGCAGGCAGTCAAGACACAAGTCTTTTAGCAGACGTTGGGGATTTTTGGATTGTGTGTTTTTACACTACAATGCTTCTTTTTGACTACTTTAAAAAAAACAAAAAACCTGAATATTCTTTACTACTGATGCTTTATTATTCATTTTCATGCAGAAAAACAGCTTTCAGTGCCTGGATACTAGGAGTATTGTGCACCTACAACCAGCCTAAAACAGACAGTGTAAACTGTGTGACTGTGTATTGTTTTCACAAAATACCAGGCACATCGTGGAATGCAACCGTTTTCCAGGAGTTGGAAACAGACAGAATACTTACGACTATTGTGCTTGAGAAGAGCTGCAAGATCCCATATGTTGATCCTGCAATGATTTTGTATCATGAAAAGTAAAGCATAGGTTTGATAAAAAATCATGTTTAAAATACCAAGAAATACAACATGAGATCAAAGATATGAGATAAACACATCTAATAAACACCATCAATCAAAGATGATAATAACACAGCACCGATGAATGAGATGCTGCGGCACTGCTTATTAAATCCACGGTCTCACTTGGGAACATGTTCAAAATTAAATTCCTGCACTAGATAAATAACTATTGGGATGATATTTATGATATTAAGTACTTCAAAAACAAGAACCAGATGCAAAACAAGTATTGGTCGGTTATCTAATTTGGTCAGGGTCGTTTATTTATTTGGTATTATTCTGAGCATAAACTAGAATGTGGGGATTGGCTAATGCCAGCAATCTGTTAACAGTTATGAGTTTTCATGGCAAACTCACAAAAACTTTATTGAAGGCAGCCGCTGTGATTATTTGCTAAGCATCGTTTGGCCAGAGCTTTCCGACCGTTTGAGTAGGAAGTCTAAAGTTGAGCTGCAGAAATGACTTACCTACGATTCCAGCGACAGTGGGACTCGCTCCGAGAGCTTTCACATGATGGCTCAGGAGGGGGACAATCATGCTCACCCCAAACAGGTCCTGAAACAGAAACAAAATAGGAGCTACACCAGAAAACTCTCAGCACAAATGAAGAAAAAAAGAGATGACATTTGACCCTGGCTGCAATAATCCCAGCCACCCTTTACAGCTAGGTTCAGACCTGGCTCCAGCTCCTGTTTGATCTCAGACAGGAATTCATAGTGTTCTAAATTTCTAAGGCATGACAGCAGGTCGGCTATTATGAAAACATTTGTTCCCATCTAAATTGTGACGTTATGTTATCTTGCTTGGTATTAACTGTGATTTAATCAAGGTCGGGAGGTTCACAATGTTTTCTCTAATTCAAAGACGCACCGTTCCACTTTGCAACATGTTTCGCTGACAGTTTTGCTTTAATGAGATGACTGGATCCACCCAAGAGCTGTCAAAACAACCTGAACGCGCCTCTTCCCCTTGGTAACAGTACATTGACCCTTTGCACTCAGATGCATCAATTCATTTACGCTTTCATCTTAAATTTTTTTTTTTTAAACAATAAAAAAAACCCTAAATGCCACCCTGAAAAAAACACACAAATCACAACAGTGTACCTTTTTCTGCCTATTTAGTGTAAGAGTAGTGAATGGAAATCAAAATAAATCTTAAAAACTAGTAATTAGGGACAAGCTTCTTAAGGACAAAAGCACGCCTCCTTTTAACTATTATTAGTATTTCCGGACACAATGAATTTTGCTTGGGAAAGTCCATCTGCAGCCTACTCACCATAAAGCCCACCACATAGACACACCATATGATGGCTTTGTGTCCTCTTGTCTTCAGAAGTATTGCACTTTGTCGGCATCGGTGGTTGTTCATCCTCCAGCTGAGACTGCACCATGGACCCGGACGAGCCCGCGCGGAGTCGACAACGCCGCTTTACTGTAACATGCATGAAAATGACAGCCGACCAGAAGACACGCTGGAGCGGAGCTGTGTCCGACAGGGGGAGGGGACGTTCGAATCTGCTTTAACCGTTTCCACAAACACAAAATGAGAGGGGGCGGCTGCTGAAGCCGATGTTTGCAATAACTCCCACCCGGTTTACGTTCTTCTGACAACCCGAGGGTTTAAATCCCGCATGACTTGAGCTGGTTCGCCGTTTGCTCTGACTCCCCTGTTCCAAGAAGAGATGGTATCATCCAGTGACGTGCACGGAACCAGGAAGTTATCTTTGATAATAACACCGGCTTTGATTATCAGATAAACTTCACAGTTCGACGGACGCACCTTTAATTAGACAATAATCCTGTCGTTTCTTCCATGCACAGTTTTACTGAAGCCTTTATGTGGAACCAAACAGCGCAGTGGGATTCAATTACAATGCGCTTCTTATGTATTATTACAATTATTATAATTGAGGTCATAGATCTGTTTGAATGCGGTCTGTCTAAATTATTGTTTCCCAAATTATATTATTCCCTATATATTTTCCTTTACTCCATTTACTCAACTTCTGTTTATTTATAATTACAATCACTGGGCTTGCTGGACGACCTATTATTGTTATTATTATTATTATTAGAAGAAGAAGAGACACGAATAACTCCTTTGTGTGTCTCCGCCTGCTGGACAAACTGGGGATCACAAAGTTTTACAATTTATCAATACAAATTCTGTAAGCTTACAGTAATTATATAATTATTCGAGCCGAACGCCATCTTCATTGTTTTTAAAATTCATAATTAGTTGGCTAATGAAAATTATTTTCTTTCAAAGATTTTTTTTAATCATTTAAAAGACTCAAAATAATGCCTTGACTAAACACTGCTCATTAAAAAAAGGACACAGCAAGAACGATCTGAAAGCCTGAAATTTGACCAAAAACATCTCTCTATGAAATTACTGTAAATTCTAATCATGGCACCCGTGCACAGTCATGTATGGTTATTTATAAGTTTACTGTTTTGTCGTTTTCCTTTAGTTCCATTGTGTTGAAATGTGTTATTAGAATTCAGATCAAAGCAATGATATACTAACATTACTAATTTATAATGAATGTTTTGACAAAAAAAATGATTTTAACATGTATTAAGAACCCTCACCTATTTTTCTATATCTTCTCAGCTGTGATGGAAGTGTTAGTGCTAAGAAGTAGTATCTGTTAATCTTTGATCTTGTCACAGACATACAGAGGTGGAGTCCCTGGAACTGGGGAGGGTCACATCGCTGTGTAAATATGACAGCGTCTACATGTAGCTCCACCGCTAAATATGTCCAGTTCGTGCTAATAAAAGCCCACATTGTCATCATTCCAACAGTAAAATAATCGAAGAAGCTGAGTTTTAATCAGGTCTTGTGCCTTTTTTTTTTTTTTACCAGCACAGCCACTATAACCACATCTAACCTGATGTTTGTGTGACCGTTTACGTGTCATATAGAGACAAGTCACAATGGTTTCGCTGAACAGTGACTTTTTTCTTGTGAATCTGATGTTTTGAAGCTGCTTTAAGGGTAATTCTTGTTGCAATAAGTATGTGTGTGTGTGTATGTGTGGTAGGGACTCTTCCCTGCTCTTCTGCCCTTCTGGTCTCCCGGCCCCGACATTCCCGGGCCAACGGAAGGTGTCCAGTTGCCGGTGGGGTTTATTTCTGCACTGAGCGTCTCCCTCCACACCCTCCAACTGCTACAAACACTCAGTCCCCCAGTGGAGAGGTGCAGCCACAATCAGACCCCCAGAAATAGCCCAGGGGGTTGGCTGGTCACGGACCCCAGCAGTCTCCAAAAAAGTCATGTGGTCCAATCTGTCCTCCCATAACGCAGACAGAAGGCAGGCGAGCAGGGAGGCTTCAGTAAACAGGCGTTTGCCACCTGGGACATAACATACTGAGTGCATTGTTGTGCAGCTGTGACTGTTTGTGTGTCTGCTTGTCACATGCACACTGTGTGGAAAGGGAAAGCCAGACTGAGCGTGAGCATCCAGTAGCGTCAGAGTCAGCCCTGGACCATGAAGCTGAGCGTGGCGTTGTTTTTCGCAGGGCTCTTTGGGGCTTTGGCAGCTGTGTTCATTCTACTCTCCTTTGGAACAGATTACTGGCTGCTGGCCTCAGAGAGCTGCCACCCAAACCCCGGCAGACCTGTTGACCTGGGTGTGACCATTAAGGTGAGTGTTACAATGAGCGTTAAATGGTTTCAGTTTGACAGAGGTGACAGAGGTTGTGACAGAAACATTTAAAAAAAAACAAAAAAAAAACGCTGTTACAATGCTTTTCATTATAAGTGTATTTTGAGGCTACAGTCTAGAACCTCAAATCTGACGTTGACATTCTGGACTTAAGTCTTCAGTTGTTCCAACCGTTCTGTCACTACGGGTGGGGAGACATCCATGCAGGACATCTTTGTGTAATCAGATATGTTTAATGTAATGCGTGTGCAGCTATGCAGTGATTAGGGCATAGCTTTCCTCTAGCATGTGGCTCAATGGCAGAAGTACAAATACCAGTAGTCCCAGTGGAATGGCACCGTATTAAATATCACTGACTGGAAGATGTCTAACTTCTCATGAAATCGACACGAGACACTTTACAATAAAAATCCAAGTGGGCTCACATACAGTAGTACAAACAAACAATATAGAATAATTAGGTTTTATTAATTGTTTTGCCATAGCAGCCACCATTTTATTAACATTGTTTGAGTTTTAAAGATTATCTGGGACGGATTTCCGTCACTTTCTTGGTTTTAATTAACAACACGGAACGTGAACCTGTTAACCTGCACCAAACGGAGCCTTTCTGAGGCCAGAGATGCCTGCTCAGCTCCACCTTTGACCTGACGGCACAGCTGCTGTGTGTGTGTGTGTGTGTGTGTGTGTGTGTGTGTGTGTGTGTGTGTGTGTGTTGGGTAGATGTAGATGACAGGAATATTACCCGTCTGTATGTTTTCAATGTTTTCATATGACACCATCATGACGTGGACGTCCGACTGTGCTGCTGTTTGTCCTCCAGGCTGGAGATGTGGTGCTGCAGAACAACACCAATGACGTCACCCTGTATCACGAGGGCTTCTTCTGGAGGTGTTCATTTGGAGGCGACGTGGCCGACGACACTCTGCTGTGGAGGCTCTGGTTCAGTAAGACGGACACTCCTTGAGTCATGAGGAATTCTGCTGACTCTGACTCACACTGCTTTATAATTATTTAAATTTAATTCATTATGAACACAAATATTTTGTGTTATACATGCAACACGCCAGCATGAGCATATTTTAAGAAACTTGTATGACAAATTCCTATCTTACCAGAAAGTCTTTCACAGCTAATAGCAGAATAAAGCGCTTCATACAGAAGCACGAAATTCACCATAACTTAATTTAAACGTGAAAAGATAAGGCCTTCCTGATGTGCAGATCTAAAGGGATCGTAAGTGTAAAAGGAGAAAATTCGTTATTCTCTTCAAACTAGATGATCACAATGAAGTTACTGTCCTCAGTGCTGATATTTGCTTCATCAGCGTTTCATTGGCTGCTTTGGTCTTGTTTTTGTGTGTGTGTGTGTGTGTGTGTGTGTGTGTGTTGGAGGGGGTGGGTTGGTCCATCTCATGTGATCATCAAGGCACCCTGCCATGTGATGTTATTCTGGTCGCTGGTCAGGTGATCATGTGTCATCTATATTCCGATGGGGATTGTGAATGCTGTGTCATTGTGGGAGACGGCCTCTGGCACTGGGCAAACCTGTGAGCGTCTGTTGAATTTCACATGGTGGAAAAGAATAGGTTATGGTTTCTTTTTCTTTATTTATACCATCTCTCTGCAGCGAACCAGCCTCACTCCAAAGTGTGCATTCACTCCTACCTGTTTCCATTTCCTGTGTCCCATCAGACCCACAACGCCACCGAGTATGAGTCTGCCATAAGTAAGCCCCTCTTTACAGAAGGAAGCGCCGCATGTTCATTTGTGATCTAACAGCTGTGATTTAATGAGGCAACACTTCTATCATCCAGTTTATAGAGGCTTCTGGAGCATCTTTATGCTCCTTGGTGTGGCTACTGTGGTGCTCGCTGGGTTCATCATCATCTGCGCTGCTCCTTTCACCAGCCCTCGACTGTATAAGACAGGAGGAGGCCTCTTCCTGGTGTCAGGTACGAATGAAGGCGCTTCACCAACCGTTGTAAAGAATACAAGTCCACTCTCATATAAGACAGTTAGGTCCTATTATATGTATCAGTTTATATGGTGTGAAAGTTCAGACATACGGGGATGTTTGCTTCAGGCTGGCCTGCATTTACTGGTAATCTAATGTATTTCTACCCGTTACAGTTATTCTTTTCCACTCTGTTTTGGATTTCCAGTGATAGTTATGGAATGCTTAGCACATGTCTCTGCCATTTTGGGTCCAGGTCTTTTCCTGCTGTGTGTGGTGGTGATGTACGTGCTGTGGCTGCAGGTCTTGGATGTAGTGGACGTGTATGTGGACCACCAGCGCTCCACAGTGTGTCCAGGCTTCCAGCTGTCCTTCACCTACGGACTCTCTTTCATGTTCGCGCCTGTTGGCATCTTCTTCTGCCTCCTAGCCGGCCTCCTCTTCCTCCTCATTGGTCGAACCATCCAGATTCATTATCACTGATGTCAGTCAGCAACCCGTCAATTTAAAGCTTGACACGTGTGGAATACGACTTATTTCTTTTTCATTTTTTATTCCCATATCTTTAATACTTGCGTTCCTGCCAACTTAAATTTAGCAATAATTTGCTTTCTTCAGACTAAAATGTCACTTTTCAGAAATCTAATTACACCACATATGTTATAAGACAGGAGAACCTTAGGTCCACAATGGGAAAAGGAAAAGCTGTTCAAACAGGCCTACTTTGAAAAATAGCACGTTATAAACAGCAAGGATTAACAGTTGCTGACAGCAATCTTGAGATTGCGCAATGTGTATAGTCACTTCTGTCTACAGCTCAAGACAGATCTGTGCCATCAGACCCACAAGCTGAAGCTTCCTCACTGCAGGAGGCTGTTGCACCCACCTGTGGAGGGTGGGAGTGATTCTCTGGAATAGATAATAACTATAATAATAGATCATGATCATCCTCTCTGCTGTGCAATGCAGCAGAATGTGAGAACAGTGTAAGTCTGTTAAAAGCTAATTCTTACTACAAAAAAGTTAAATTCTCTCATAGAATAAGTACAATATGGTGGTTTGGGGGGGGTGAGGGTTAGTAACTGTTGCTTGTTAGGATGCTGTTTGACATTTTATTACAGAAAACAAAACATTAAGTTCTATCTGAAAGCTGGGAGTCCAGGGCATAATGCAAAAATAAATAAATAAAATATACACTATGGCAAAAAGGGCTGGGATGTCTAAGCCCAATGATAAATTTTGGCAACGTTTAACGCCGAGATACCTCCGACATTTCAGTGAACTGCTGCTGCGTTGTTGTGGAGGTTATGATGAAGCCTTGTCCCAACAAAATGTGTGTGTATATTTATATATACACACGCACATTTTAACTTGAAGAGGGTCACAGCAGACCCAAACACATCTTATGTTAAAGGTTAGCGTCCACATTTCATGTCGCTGGAGACAGTGGACAGTGGACATCTGCTGGTTTGGGAATACAAAGAAAACACAATCATGGTTTTGGTGAGATGCTGTTTTGTTTCGAGATGACTAATGATGTGATTTCAGACAACACTTGTTAGCGGGGTCCATACAGTGTTGAGTTTAGTCTTTTATTTTTAATAGAAGAAGAAGACACTGCCTGTGCTGTTGAATGTTTTTATTGTGTATAAGAGAGATGCTGGTATAATGGAATAAATCACCTGGTTTTAAAGTCTTGTTTAATTTTTCCATTTTTTTTCTTTTATTATAATTACTTTTTTTTAATGAACATTTGTTTTGTTTTGTTAGATTTGTCTTTGTGGCGTCTGTCAAATAAACGTACAAACGATTGAACTCTCCCCCACTAGAGGGCACTAGTGCAGCGCTGCTCCCTGAGCTCGTCTGCTCCGAGCCTGTGCTTCAAGGAGTAATCACAGCTTCAGAGTCAGAATGTGGAGATGAAAGTATTCACACCTTGACAGACAGGCGGATGGTAATTTCACTCATGAGTGGAGCATTTGATCAGGATCTGAATGGACCCCTGTGCCAATTCTCATATGTCTGTATTAACTCTACAATTTGAGGTTCATATACAGGAAATGCATCTCTGATATGTGCAAGATTGCAGAAGAAAAAGGAAAATATGGAAGGCTCTGATGAGTTTGTTGGACTCTCCTTTTATCGGGACAGGTTGAAAGTGGAGATGCTGACAAAAGTCCTTATATGTCCAATTCGTCACCCAAGTTGTGAGATTAGCAGCACGAGTCAAGCCACTGAGAAACCCACTATAAACCACGGCACATTAAGCAGTTCACAGAAGCTCGTAAAGAGACTTTTTCTGTGGTGGACTTCCTGGTTTAAATGGAAAAAAGTTCATTATTTACAAGTGTGTGGGTTTGTGTGCGCGCGCGTGTGTGTGTGTGTGTGAGAGAGAGAGAGAAAGAGAGAGAGAGTCAGTGGTGTGGAGGGCTCTATCTCCAGTGGAAGCCGGGCCTTGCAGCCAGCAATGTCATCAGAGTCTCGGCTGAATTCAGTGCTGTTCTGCATGATTGCCCGTGATAATTGTGTGTTGATAGGGAGCGCCGGAGATGGAGTATAATTTCCACTGAGAGATTCCTAAACAAATACCTGTGCTCAACAGAGAGATGGAGTGCAGCAGGAGGTGAGGAGGAGAATAGCGGATGAAGGAGGATAGAGGATGAGAGGGTAACACTTGCAGAGGAGGAAGAGAAGGGAGGATCGGGAAGCACTGATGAGATATCTGGTTTTAAAATAGGAGCATTTCTGAGTGATATGAATGGAGAAATGTATTAAGCGATGTCCAAGACAGTAAAATTATTACACAACCCAGCTGCAATAAGGACCCACAACAACACTCAACTGAACTGATTTAAAGTGAAAAAGAAGAAAAACAGGAGAAAACAGATCAACATGTCAACGTAGATGAATGTGTTAAAAAACTAAAGTTGTGCCCAACCTACAAATTGGGGGGAAAACCTCAAAGCATACATGATAGTTGAAAAGTGAAACAAACAAAAGCGATATAACTTTGAAAAGAGATGGGTACGAAGAGCCCAGAAAAAAGCCCGAGGCCCCACTGGACAGTCTGGTAATATGAAACATTCAACCCAACAAAAACACAGAGCAAGAGGGTGGACGGCACAATAAAAAGAACATTGAATATGATTGTTGAGCATTTGCAATACTCGTCTGGCAAGACACAAACGTTATGGTTTGCTCCCTGAAAGAATTTTCAGGGAGGCCCAGTTTCCAGCAGGATTTGCTAATCTGTTCCAGCAAAGAAGTTCTCATAATCTCGTGGAAAACCGAGGAATGGTCACAGGAGGAGGTGGCCTGAGAATTATTAGCTGACCTTCAGCTAGCAGAGCAGGAATAATGAAAATCAGGGACAAAATAAAAAGCTAAAATATGCAGATTTACGAAATTTCAGGGGGAAAAAAATCCTTAACTATTTGTACTTACCTCCAAAACATCTGCTTATTGTTTTTAATAGAAAAACCGTGCTGTTGGAAGTGCAACGCTTCCTTTTTAGGGTTTGTCAAGACAGAGAACTTCAGTGAGGGAGAAGCAAGAACATTGGAGGTCGTGACAGCAAGCACGCTCTCAGGAGAACATCTGGACCGGCGGACAGCAGCTGGACCATGGGCTGAGGGTCGGGGCACCAGCACGGGCACCCGAGCCCACAAACACGCGAAGCGGGCTTGAAAATGCTGCTTGAGAAAAGTAGATAAGTTCGCCTCTCAGTCAACACTTGTATATTTAACCTTGAGGGAGGTTTAAGTAAATTGGAAAACACTCTTTGCCTGAGAGCTCTCACCTCATGGCACGAAGTATAGTTATGATAACTTATCTTCCACATGTATCATAATCCCCTGTGACATGCAAGTCAGATTTCATTTAAATCAGATTACTTTCAACTCTCCGAAAAAGCAAAGTATTTGAATTGCATGAACAATATGGCAAGTCATATTACACGCCGCTTTCCTCTTTAGAGATAGTTTTACATAATTTCCCATTCGTTTTGAAATAATGAATAGACAATGGGCTGTATAATTGTGGGAATTTACAATTCAGAGGACTACGTCGTATAATCGTCATGCATAATTCAGGGGGTTGAGCTCATAGGTCACCGGTGGCAGTGGCTGGAAAAGTAACTCAGGTCATCGAGCAAACCAACAACAACAGAAAAAGCTACCCCGAAGCTCCGATTGAAACATTAACCACCATCTCTTCCTCAAGATCAGAGAGGAAACGTACCTAAATGTACAAATACGGCATCCAATTATCCACATCCACTTTGATTGTCTCTTCAGCTTTAGCGGGGCCTGAAAGTCCTGAGCGACTACAAAAACAGGTATTTTACTGTTGGCCAGTGAAAGCTACACCTGTACCGAGTGGATCCTTTTCGCCTCTCCAGCGTTCTGTGGCCTCACACCTCAGTTTCTGCATATAAATGACATTCCAAAGTGTGTATGGATGGCCCTTGTTCCTACTCAAGATCTCTTGTTTCAAAGGGATGCTAATGTTGTTCTCAGTGAAACTCCTCTCAGCGGCCCTCTTTTAACTGGCAGAGCAACTGTGTAGGAGATGATTGGGACTCTTAAACCGTCTTTCCTCCTGCATATTCATACATTTTTAATGGAACACATATATTCGCAAATCCTAAATGCAGGGAGATTTCACTACTGACTGGATGCGAGACTTCCCTTTGCTCGGGTCACGGGGCTCCGTGGCTTTACTGCCGTTTGTTCTGGATGTATTGTTGTAATTAACACATAAATAAATGAAAGCTGTCAACGCACGTTCATCTCATTCTGTTTAAAGAAACAAAACATGTTGGTATACCCACTGGTCATACTTTTCTCACTTTCCCCTGCTTTCTTCAGGATTGCCTTTCAGCATTAGCTCCTTATTTGCTTTCCCTCCAGCTATTAATTAATGCTGTGACGCAAAAAAGCCAGTGGATTTGCTCATGAATATTCAAATATACCGCGTACATTTAATTTCTTATGCAGCGTTGTAACACAGCATTAGTGAAGGAGATATCAGTCAGCCCTGCTCCCATGTGAGAATCACACACTTTTGCTGTACATATATTTGATTCATTTATAATTTTCCTTTAATATTCTCATTATCAGAGATTGTATCTTTATATTATTTCTAAATAAGTTAAATACACCATATATATATTCTTTCACATCAGTACACCAGTCAAAAGTAGCAGCTGTACTTCTGTTTAACAAAAACTTAATAAAATCCGTTATTTAGTGGTTTAAAGATATATATATATATATATATTTTTTTTTTTAATTACTATTTTTTTATTTTATTGTGCTATCTGGAGGAAGATTTCTACAAAGATACAGATCAATTGTGTGTATTACAGATTTATTAAACAATATTAAAACACTTTATGTAGATTTGAGTATGATCGTTAAAATATGTGATAAGATTTGTGGTCAAAATATTTTTTATTTTGTTGTCAAGTTATTTCCTCAGAAAACAACGCAGAAATGTTAAATACAAGTGAAGAGTGTAATTGTATTTCTGAATTTCTAAATTTCCTAAGTTCGTTCTTTGTTTTTGCCATTAAAATAATTGCAGTTATCGTTCAGCTTCATTAAAAGTCTCTATGGTGCCCTTAACATGTTTGTGGTTCCGATCTGCTGAACTAGAATCCCTCAGTCTGTTTACATGTTACACATGTTTATTAATGCTTATTACAAGAGGGCATTGTCACATCTTTGAGTTTAAAGCATGTCAGCATGTGTAAATGGATTCAACAAAATAAACAGGAACGAGCCCTGTTTACCATATTTAATAGAAAAATATACAATTCTAATGTAACTATTCAAATGATTTGTACTCTCTTTGTTTCGCTCTTCATGTGTATTCATAAGAATTACTTCATATGCAACCTCCCTTCATTACAATAACAAATATGAACATTCCCTATTATATATTAAAATGACGGCAGAGCAAACACAGGCCTGTTATTAACACTTGAACTACATCTGTGGAGTCAGGCCGGCCGTACGTTAACATGACGGGAATGAAGTTGGGATCAAAACGAGTTGTGGAGACGAGGATCTGGCAGAAATTGGCAGGAACAAAACACCTTCTCACAGGCTGTAAATAAACCTTTAAAAACAGATGAAAATGAAAGTTTTTTTTACACTAATTTTGGAAGACATAATTGAAAATAGACTTAAATGTATCTAAATGGAAATGTGGCAAGGACAGTTATAAAAATATATATTTAGTTAAAAAAAAAAATCAGCAATCAAGTGACAAAACCCAAACCAACAGAGGTTAAAGCTGTGTTTACCTGCTGATGTGACGATGATCCAAAACTAATAATCCAAATGCAAGGCCTGCTGCAGCCAGTAAAACCTCATAGCTGCCTTTTCTTTGCTGCTCCCACCATCGTGCTCCACGAGTGTCCCCGTGCGCTGGTTGTTGCTGTGCTTTTTATACTGGTTTAACTTGCAAAATTATACCTTTGACCCCAAGTAGGACTGACATTCCTTGAAAGTAAAATCTTATGCGAAGTGTGTGGTTCTGCAGTGGTAAGAGGAGACTTTGTATTAATTGAAGTATAATGATATCCCGGCCTGGATGTCGGGGAACAGAGGAAAGCGGTGAATAATGTATCTCCATGCAGATGATACAGGAATATGTCCGTATATTCATTTATGTATTCATATGTTTGAATTGTAATCTAGACTGCCCTTATAATGTGCTTCATTGTTTGTGGCTGACGTGGAACCCGTGTCTGTTCTTTCACCATCCCACCATCATTTCATCTCTGAAAATCAGAAGATGAGATTAATAGTGGTGATTTTTTCTTCACACTTTGCCTGCCTGCGTCCTTTCATTTCCATCGTTTTGAGACTTTGTGTCTTCGCTGTCCTCCATGCTGACCTCTGCCCTCCTCCCCGTCTGTCTGTGAAGACGGGCTGAAGAAGAGAAAAGCCCCGATAAACGTGTGGCAAAGTTCTGCAAAGTTTCATAAAGTACAGAGGAAAAGCCAGATGAGGAGACGCTGCCGGGCTTCAGGCGGTGGAAGTAAGAGCTGCCCCCGGATGCCAGGGGGAGCACGTGGAGGCTGGTAAATGTTACCGATGATAAATAAACATTATTTAAAAGATCTGTCAGCTCCTGTTAGAAAGAAGACATGGTTCGTTTCTTTCTCTGCTCCGAGGGCAGACGGAATATTTAATCACTCCTCTGAATGATATGAATAATCACAGATATCATTTTGTGGGAGCCCAGAGCGCACACACAAGTGAGCTTTGAGATTTACATACAAAAGACTGAAACGTATGTGACTTTTGTTTTGAACTGATGTTTAAATTGTTTTTTAAAAAAAGGTGAAACTGCGCAAACAGCAGCAGTCACCGTCTGATCCACTGTTAATACTTTTTGATTTAATATCAATGAATTCCAGGTTTCTGAGCAGCAGTTGCACTTTTTCCGCTTCAACTGAAAAAATCTGGGGGGGGGAAAGTCCATTTTCCATTTTTAAACATAAGTAGAGTTTGTCCAAACATCTCCAGCACTTCAAAAATATTTTGGAGTGAAAGGACATAAGCTGAAGTTTAGCTTTGCATGTACTACTTTTATTTTATTATATTATATTACACTGTGCAAATTTTAGATTTTATCTTATTTCTTCCTCTATATGTTGAGTCCAAGAATACACCTATAAACCTTTGTAACCAATTTTCTGTAGCATTTGTTATGAGAAACCAGACAGCATTTTATTTCTCTTTGTCTCTGTCTTCATGTGATTTACAAGTTAACAGTCTTTCAAAATGACTGAAAATATTAGATCGTAAGCCCGCATCCACCCACGTCCACCCTTAAAACAGATACACATGTTGTGTATATTGGCACCAAATTATTGTTATTATTTCTCTCATGTGTGATTTAAAAAAAAAAATTGAATTGTGCTTCTTAAAAAATGATTTTATCAGATTCACAAAACCTTCATGGATTGAAAAATGAATTCTATAAACGACTGTAATCTACAAGCTGAAGTTCTGAGGGACACCACTTGGTTTAAGGGGGTTTCAGTGCTGCGGGGGGTGTGTGTGTGTGTGTGTGTGTGTGCGTGTGCAGACCTATGTCCATGTGGTGGACCAAGTGACATCACTGACAGACTAGAGAAGCTGCATTAAGCAACAGTGTATTTACATATGTTTGCAATTGAGTCATTAATAACATCCAACAGACAACAAAGACCCCGACAGCCGAGCGGATTTAATGAAGCAGCGTGTCCCCCCGTCTGTGCTGGATACACGCTGCAGGCACCAGGAAAAAATCTAATTAAGGTGAAAAAATATGTAGGTTGAATTGTAAGATAGGTGTGCGCTCAGATCCTGGACGGGTTAGTGGGTACAAACTGATTAGTCAGAAACGAGCCTGTCATATTGAGAGAGAGGTGTGAGGTTTGCACGCAGGCCTGTGGTTGATTAACTCGCACATTATTGGACAACCCAGAAAACACTGGAAGTTATGGTAGAACTCATACAAAAGTGATTTTTGATAAATATGAAGAGTAACACGGATCTATCAATCAATCAGTCTGCCTGTCTGTCCGTCCATCCGTCCGTCCAACGGTCGGTCGGTTGGTCGACAGCAGATTAAGTTTTTGGATAAGAAGCTTGGAGGCTGAAATGCATTAAAATGGGGTTTCCTTTGATGGAGATGGGGGCGAGGATCAAATGCCAGCAGGGACACGACGCGCTGGGCCTCTGGGCAACATGTAGATGTGTATGAGCCAACGATCACTTCATGTTTAATCACACGTGCACGGCTGAGGCAGCAACATGTACAAGCAATGCGGCACTTGTGGGCTCAGGTGAGATGATGGATACAGACAGAAGAGAGTTTCTTTCTCAACAAAAGCAAACATATAATCATAAAAATACTAATAATAATAGTACTAATAATAATAATAATAGTAATCATTCAATTTCTCTGATATTTGGTAATTTTTACATGATTCCTGGTGTAAATTCAGATTTACAATATATAGTTACAACCATAACTGCATATCCTTCTGCAATCTGTCCATCAGTATGAAAACATTTACAGTCATGCGGTATGAATTTACACTTTCTCCTCTTTTTAACCTTCACCAAATACATAAGTAGAATTTTATTTTCCATCCCACGCCAACAGAATCCATTTTCTTAGCGTGTGTCCAGTTTTCCCCTCTGCTCTGCAGTGATGGATGATCCTGACTGTAGATGTGTGTTTTGACAAGGGAATGGGGGAAAGAAGCAAGATAAACCTTTTAGATGGCGTTTGTTCGACTTCAGGGGCATATCGATACGGGGCAATAAATCTTCTGAATGCATGTTTAACCCTGAATCAATGTACACTACCTAAAGGATAAGCATGCTTTTGGGCTCGGATTTGTTATTCAAATGCAGCCTGGTAGGGCAAACACTTTGGTCTATTTGTTATTAAAGCAAGGCCGGAATAAGGAATTAAAAGAGCATATTTCCTTGAACTAAATGGGGGTCCTTTCAAAGCTGGAGCTTCCCTTCACTCTAAGCCAACGATATAAACTGCTACAATAACAAGGAGCAACATATAATAAGTAATGTTGAAGGACAAGATTCAGATTTAGACTTTATTAATCCCATTGGGGCAAATGTGTTTGTTGCCTTGCACACATAGTGAAGCTTATAGATAACATTAAGTCTATAAAGCTGCTGCTCCCATTTGTCTGATAAACTCTGCATTTACGGAACCAAACATCAGCGTAATGGCTCAACCCACTTTGCCTTTAAGATTTCCTGCTTTTATCTTCATAGGGATTTACATTTCAATTCAATTAAAATAAATGTATCTGCCTTCAACCTGCAAAGTGTTTGCAAAAGAGGAGAATACGGCTGAAAATGGGAAACCAACACGTCATAAACTGACACTTCACATTTCATGATTTAATTTACACCTACATTTTGACTTGTTAATTAACGCTACCTGCGTCTCAGGAACCTGAAACATTTACAGGAATCTCGGAGCCTGGATGCGTTAAAATTCCGTATGGGACTCCCCCCAACTGTGCCCTAGTCTAAAAGATTTATATTTTTTCAACCAAATTAAAGTACATTGGTAGCACAGTGTGCTTTAAACAAGGACTTAAATAACTGAAACAAGATGTTTGATGAATAAATAATCAACTTAATGCAATATAAAAACTCGGCCAAGAAGAAGGTGAAGGTAACGGCACTGTAAATATAATTACCCCGTGATAAACTAAAGTGATATTCCATTTGGACCGGAGTAATTACTCCACCACCGTCGCCAGAGCAGTGTGATCCCCTTTTCTGTTAACAAGTTGCTGCCACAGCCAATCAGAACTGCTAATGACTTAAAGAGCACATCAGCCGCTGCTTGATTGCCGAACAGTGGCGCAGAGTTTCCACTTTAATTAGGGACTGGATAAACCCCACTGACACTCACACTCATGGGCTTTAACAGCACAGTGACTGCACCACAACATGACCCGTGCAGGGGACTAATGTCTCCTAAATAGCCCAGTGATGCCACCAGCCCACGTGACGGCAGGGTCTGATGAATTTCCAGCCTTTTACACTGAATGTATGCAGGTATTGATCCGGATCTATGCTGATCACGGGATCTCCTTCACTCCTGAGCTGATGCAGAGAAGCAACCAGTCACAGCTTCTCTCAATCAAGCTCTGATCAAGCGCCGAGGCAGAACCATCTCTAAATAATACATGACTCGCCTCCCATATACGCTCCCCACTGGAGCCCATAAGAGAATATGGGTTCAAACGTGTTTCCTCATCTTCAAACGTCTCACCTTCATCTCGGCTGCTGCCAGGATTTTCTGCCATGGATAAAACCTGAAAATATCAGGAAGGGAGTGCCGGGAGAGGATGGTGTCCCCTGGTTTAGTATGCTTAGTGTGTTAGTATGTTTGTCTTTCTGCTTCAGGCTCTCGTTTGATACTTTTTAAAAAAAGATGTTAAGAAGCGACAAAGATGATGAATTACTGACAAAATGTTGAGCAAGTGAGCAATTATTTATTTAGTCATCAAACAGGGAAGCATGGGAACAGAAACCAACTATGCTCCACAAGAAAGTAAAACTCAGTTATATCATGGAAATTGTAAACTAGTACAACAAATGGTGGCCTTGTGCACAAAGGAACAGTGGCTTTGTGGTTCAACTCATCAGCATGCTAACGAGCTCCTATCTCAGCCGCATCACTGGTTTTGGGTTTAGCTTCCTTGTCTGTCCAACGCTGGATATGATGATGTGCTGCTCAGCGACACATCCTTCGAGGATCGGGGTTTCCGCCGCTCCTCCTCAGCGTCTACACTCCTGACTTTAGCTTCATGTCCAAAGCACGTCGCCTCCAGAAGATCTGCCAGCGTGTGATGCACGAGGGAAGGCAGAGACGAGGAGTGCAGGGATGAAGATGAGCCCCAAAATCTTCGACCCATTACTGTTACCTGAACCCTGGTAATAATCAATTTCTTGGGCAAATATTGAAAAGAGATTTATGCCAACAGGATGGAAGAATTATACTGAACAAGCCTCATCAAGATATACCCGCATACACTCACATATAGCATCTGACCAATTAGAAACAATTAAAAAAACATAATAAGAGAGCAATGGAGATAGAGATGTTTAACAAAGTGTTGGTGCAGATTCAACAGGCTTCATATTTCCTCGAGAAATAATCATCCCATGCTTTAAACTAAAGGACACGACGACTTCAAACAATGGTTTATTCAAACAGAGACAAACACGAGGATGCAGCAACACTGATGCAACAGAAAGACAATGTAGCGCAGAGAGGAAGGAGGTAGCAGCTTTTATACTGGGTGAATGGGGGGAGACACTTCAGGTGTAATTAGGAGGGTAAAGGAGGAGAAACATAGCTTACAAGAGGAAGGAATATTTAAAACCCTCGTATAAAACAGGTGAACAGAGGAGGGAATTCACTTTCGCAGTCCGCAGGTTTCAGCTTCACATGTGCACTGATAATCTGAAGTTAGTCATGTTTTAAGCTAAATTATTCAGGTCTAAAGAATCAGCCAAAGCCTGATGGTATCTGTGGCATGGAAGCAGTGTAAGGTGATGTCATCAAACCCTTCAGTCATATTAAAAGCGTTTTTCTTTCTCTTCTCTCTCTCTTTCTCTTTTTTTAAAGAAGTTGTTTCATTTTGCAAAGGAGGCAGAAATGTTAACCGAGTTTCTATTATTTTTTTCCCCCCGTTCTTTTCGAAATCGTGGTCATTTCATTAGAACGGAATGATATTTCCTCCTCGCACGCTGACAGCCAGGACTGCGCCGAAGAAGTCACACCGCTGCTGCTTTTTGGCTGGAGATAAAGATTCAGCTATTCGTTTCGCTCCAAGTGTAGCCATGTGTATAATTGCTCTGGGACTAGAAATGCACCGTATGTGAATATAAAAGAAGGTCCGTTTAATAGGAAACACTGTCCAAACAACATAGTTTGAGTGTGTCCCCTGTCACAGAGAAGCTGCAGAGAATGGAGGAACGGTCATGATAGCAGCAACAAGCCTCCAGCCTGAGGCGAAAAGGTGACGAAACGCTCCCGATCGCTGCCAGCTGTTAAAGGTGCGAGTAAGTGAGATATGATTGTTGAGTCTCCTTTCCATTTGTCAAACACTGATGCGTCAGGTCAGCGCTTGGACAGGTTTCCAGACTGAAAAGTCAAAATGGGAATCAGACTGAGGCGCACACATGCCCTCTGAGTTGAGTTCCTTTCATTGGAATTCTGACTTTATCAGAATTCATGCGAGCTGAACAGGTTACTACAGACACCCGCAGGGCTCACTTCTGGATCCCATTTTCTAAGTCCAGATGAGCCACATGTGTGAATACAGCAGGAGAGTCTCTGGAGCGGCGTCCCGCACAGCGAGTGGCTACGGCCATGACGTGTCACATGGAGAAACCGGAGCGTTTGTGAACGAGAACAAATGTTCAAGGCTCAAGAGATATGAGCTGCAAACACTGAGAGTCCAAGAGTGCTTTTCATTCTGATTTCAAACAAGATCTAGCAATTGGCCACCAATCAATCAATCAATCAATCAATCAATCAATCAATCAATCAATCAATCAATCAATCAATCAATCAATCAATCAATCAACCAATCAATCTATCTATCTATCTATCTATCTATCTATCTATCTATCTATCTATCTATCTATCTATCTATCTATCTATCTATCTATCTATCTGCTTGTCTCTCTGTCTGTCTGTCCGTCCATCCTGATATTCCATTTTTACACAATCTTTCGTAAACTTCATCGTAATGATTTTATTTGCTACTTTTCCACTGTGCAATGCTCATTTTCCTCTTCTCAGCTCACTTTAACTCTTTATTTTGAGGCAAGACCATTAATGGTTTTGACCGTGTATAAACTAAAGGACCGTCTGTGTCACGTTCTATATTACAACTTTACATAAGTAACCCATCATCATATTATGATGATTTTAAACACAATTTAAAAACATCAGCACACCTCTGTCTGATAAACCGCCTGTGTTCTTTCACTTCAAAGCAAGTAACAGACTTCTATTTATTCTCTTCTATGTGGAAATTTATGTTTCAGACATGTCTAATTGAACTTCTAGCCTCCATCAGACAAGACCGGGATGTGCTGGGAAAATTATTCTTGAGATTGTGCAAATGTAAGTCTTTCAAATCTGTGATGTGATAATATAAAATGTGTTTAGTTCAGTGTACATACAGTGTAATTATCTCTGTCTGCTTTCAAGTCATTGCACCGATTTTCAAACATTCCTTTTTTCAAAACACAACACAAAAGGGGAATAAATGTCTCAGGTGTTGTAGTTGGAGGAGTGTTGCAGTGACGAGGCTAAGTGTTAATGTCTCATTGATCCTTCAGCTGAGGCAAGCAAAGACCCTGCTCCTATTGATCGGCTCAAGGCCAAGGGCGGGATAAAACTGACAAGTCAGACTCTCACCTCTACTGCCTTGACCTTGGTTTGAAGCCAAAGAAGTGTTCTTTAACCTACATTATTTGACCTCTGGCCTCCAGAGGGGCCCCTGATGTGATGCATGCAGTGTGTCGGAGGTCCTGGCTGTGCTCCTTTACTCATACTAATTATACTACCAATTTAGTGAGAAATACATCGAAGTCAAAAGGTTAGCTGTGAACGGCCAGAGAAGAACAACAGATAAGTACAAGATATAATCAGCTGAGTATTATCTAGCTGAGAAATGATTAGCATAAACCTGCATTAAACAATTTGCCACACTCTCCTGATCGGGGTCATGTGAATCCATTGGACAGAGAACGAAGCGGAACTGGGATCTGTCAGCCATCAGCACGGCTCTGGGCTCTGGAGAGGAAGAACTGAGCCCAGAAATGTTCCCTGAAGACAACACTGCCGACCACAGCGAGCTCTGACTGTCAGTATTAAAAGTTTATGAATAAAATAAATCCAGTAAGTTTTGGACAAACTATGTATTGGTGTGCTGCTGGGTAGGTGGTGATGGGGTCTAACAATAGTTCACTATATCACGCTGAGAAGGAAAACTTGTTGTTTACTGTCCTAATGCCATTTTATAATACTTGTAGTAAATTGTTGCACCGGTGAAAAACACATTTTTAAGAAAATCTCCACCAATTTTCCTGTTCCTCGATGGTTATGTTGTGGTGGTGCCACATTGAGCCAGACACAATCAATAGACCAGGGTTAAAGGTCAAGGATCATGACCTTGAAATGTTTGTCTGTCGGTGTGTACCCACATTATGTGAAGCTGTAGTGTGTTTGAAATGTGAGTGTGTGTGTCTGTGTGTGTGCTTACATGCTGGGTATATTATCGATTACCACCACTTACACTGGCAAATTAAATTAAACACCTGAGCCTCTCAGACTGAGTAATGATGTTAAACTGCACCGAATCAGTGGAAATCTAAAAAGAACCACATGACAACTGAAAAGAAATTTTAGATTTTCTTAAAAAAATTCATGAAAAGCTCTATGATTTTGCCAAGACACACAGCTCGTTGTACACGACATTACAACTAAAGTGGTGACCTCATCTGGCTGTCCCGCATATCCAAACTCCTGAAGCACTCACGAAAATTTTAATATAATGATTGTTTTCAAATGGTCTTTTAATGACGGTGGCAAAATGAATATGTTGATGTATAATGATTGGGTTGTGGGGTTTCTTTTTTGGGGGATTTATGTGTATTTTAATTTTTCTTTCTACATCCGATGAATGCATTTGCATCCTGAGGGACAGCGGAGCACAGAGCGTCCAGGGCCAGGCAGAGTGGCATCAAAAACATAAACTCGCTGCCCCTCTTAAAGGATTTGAATCCACGAAAACAAAAAGGAATAAACAAAAAAATGTGAGGGGTAAAATGAAAGACAACCATAATAAAGGTAAAGAGAGACAGCAGATCTTTAGAACTGGGCCAGATTTTGACCTGTTCCATAAGAGATAAGATGGAGCTTGAGGTCTTTAATATTGTAATTATAATTTTGTGCCAGCTATGATACATGTTTGTTGTTTATTTTAGGCATTTTTTGCATGATCAACTGTTGAAAATATAAACATGCTTTCATTCAGGCATCAGGGACATAGTATTATTTTTATGCTTTTATACTGTCCTGCCACGCTTGGGTCTTCATGCTGTGTAAGTTCACAGCCCTGTCCCATTTCCAGTTGTTCAACATGGTGCCTTTATCAGTCAACTGGAGTCCAGAACAAAGACCTTTGTGTTCAAACAGCAATTACTCTCTCATCTCCTGAGACATCAGCACAGGCCTAATTGGATTTAAATGAACCCCCAAATTTCCCCTTGTTAGATTAAATAAGATGCAAGGCTTTTTAATTAAGATCCGATAGGAGCCCACGTGGAGGGTCTGCTGTTGCTTTCATGTCCTGCTCTGTAAATTGAGGCTCCAGCCCGGATGGTGGGCAGCCGTGCCAAGTTTGCCTGAGTAAGACACTGATGAACAAATGGCACACCTCAAGGTTTTGGTGTGAAATGACCTGATTTAATTGTTAGTAATGTAAAGGTACCACGGTGGAAGTAAATAATTGTTAAATGGGGTTTTTGTGTATAGACAAATGGTCCAAAGTTGTTGGATGTAGTACCACGTCTGCATGGTATTTTACTTTGGTTACTTTTTTCAATAGTAGCATTTAAAGACGGTACGAGAAGCCGGAACTGAAGCTCCTGAGCACACAGACTGATGTGTGAGCGCACGTGGCTCACTTTTACTCTACTTGTGTGAGTTATGGTGTCTGTGACAAAAACACATTTTTTAAGAGGTTGAGCACAGATAGGGGGGTGAAATTTATTTACAATATTAACATTTAAAAAATCCTTGATAGTTAATAATTTGACATATGTATAGATACTGTTTGTTTATTGAAATTAGGACAGTGCACACACATCAATTTATCAGCCTTAAGATTCAATGTAAATAAGGCAGAGTTAGCATACTAGCTAAATTCCATTTGTTGTCCTAAGGCAGGCACCATAGAAACAAACGTCAATCACAGACATAAAATTACACATAGATGTGTGGACATATTGTGCTAAACCCTTTTGTTTCCGAGAGGGAAAATACTTATGGGACAGTTGATAGAATCAGAGTTTGCCATTCATACACAACTCAGGCCACATTTGTGTTTTCACCACCAAAAGAAGGTGGTCATAAGTGGTCCTGATCGTGTCATTTTATGATGGGATGTAGCTGCGTCCTCGCCTGATGTGAGGGTCGAACCGCTTGACACATGTGTTAAGAAAAATGGAAAATATCTCCTTTTCAAAGTATCCTTGAATAAGACATTGAATGAGAAATTGACTTTTGTGAGAAGAGAAAAAACAAAAAAGGAGGGATCGTATGTGTTTCTTTCTTGGGAACACTCAAAGAAAAAAAAGGTTCGTTTGCACCAGCATGTGCATCTGAGGCATAAATTAAAGCTGTGCCATGTGTTGAACAGATGCTCCGCCACACAAAGAATCCTTTGCCTTTGGCATGGATGCACTGACAGAATGAAATATGCTGAGTCAGGAATACAAGTGTAAGTCTTTACACTTGTATTCCACAGTGACAGTCATTTCAAAAGTGATTAGAATGCAACTCAAGATCGTTCTTCCAATAGATCCCTCGTGTTATAGCGAGGGCATACGATTGATCGACAGATTGATCTGCTGCTCGGGTCCTTTTAGAAAGTGCAGCTATATAAGCGCGACTGGAACAGGAAGTCATCAGTCAGCATGCAAGTGCCAAGAAAAATTCCACCTTTGACTCCAGTACCTGGTTGTGAGAGGACAGATGAGAGGTTTTTGTTGTTAATGGGACACTATTGCAGAACTCCAAAACCTCATGATTAAAAAAACGGATGATCGGTACTTGAGGAGCAGTTGAATCCTTCTACCACACTTTGTATCCGTCATTTTGCATAATGTGCACACTTGGCCTTTTCTATTAGAGATCATTTAAAAAGAGCTAATTATATATTCACATTCCTCCTTTCTTTCATGAAAGCACTCCTTTTAAAAAAGTGAGGAGGAGGAAACATTAAAAAAATACCACAATAACTTTGTCAATACGGTTAACTTACTTTATAATATTTGGAAGCCAATTTATGCTCATTTAGTGTTGACATTATAGATCTGAAGGCCAATTACAAGCACCCGTCTATAATCAAGGACCTTGGTTGTGTTTGTTGCGGGGTCGCTTTAGGACTGCGGTTGCCGTGAGGCTTCACAGAACGTGGAGCTGCAGCTGCAACCGTGCACTGAGAGGCTGATCAGGGGTGAATGGAGCTCGGAGACTTTCAATACTTCTTATTTCGGTCTCTTTTCAAGTCTGGAGAATTTGGGTCTTATTCCAGAAGGTAAATTCAAACAGTTCCATGTGGTTTGTGAGTGAATTAATCATGATGATTAATTGGCTTTCAACTCAAATATCCAGCGAGAGACGTCAGCCTGCCAGACATCAGGGCTAAATTGACAGGCCTTTAAGAAGAAGCAGATTGATTTACACAGCGACTAATGAATCCCCCTCGACCCAGAAGGGGAGGAAAGGTAAACAAGTCTTTTCTTTTGCTTCCTCCCTTGTTCGAGCACGCTTTGCTGTCTGATTTAGTCTCATTCCGACTTTGGAGGCTGAGTCTTAAAGTCTCTTATTGATGTGTTTTTCTATCCCAAAACACTAACGAACACGAAGGCGACACCGTATTGACAAAATGTGTTTGCCAGTGAAACACCGCGTTTGCATGATTCATGCAGGCTCTGTATGTGTCGGTTAATTTCCACAGCTATATCCCTACAAGTGTTTCAGGAACACAACCTAAACACCCCGAGTTGTGTCATGTAATATCATTTAAACTGAGGATCCCGTGTTGCAAAACCTTCGTGAGTTCTCTTCGTGTGTCAGCTCCAGTTTTAAGGCTGCACATCAGCTTCGTCCACGGCCTCAAAAGCCAGAAAAAATGTTCTCCTGGATGCTTTTGTTGTGTCAAAACAAGAGATGCTCAACTTTTATCTCAGCAGGAGCGCAGACAAAAAAAGACCCTGGGTGAGAAGAGAACCTTTTTGATGAGGGTCATGCAGGGATATGACTCACCTACCGTAGGAATATGCTACAACTTTCAGAGAAAGTTTTCCCATTAAAAAAAACAGCTTAAAAACAAAGTAATATAAATATCGATGATATACCTGTGACTCTTGCAAAGTCCAAAATGAAATCAAAATGAGTCCAAAATTGTTTGTGCAGGATGCCTTTCCTGCGTGGGCGTGTGGGTGTCACAAAGTAAACGAGCGCGCAGAAGAAGTCTAAAACCAAAGGTGAATGTGCATTTTTCTCACCTGAGCCCAAAGCACATTCCCACCTTGCATCAACAATCAGCTCTTGTGATCAGATCCCTTCAGACTGATTTGAGGGAACCCGATATCTTGATTTGTGGTTCTCCCGCTCTAACAAATTAAGAGGAATTATTAGAGATACAACTGGTATGATTGATTTGAACAAATAATCAAATCAAGCTTAAGAGCAACTCTTGGACTGATGACTTCTACTGCAGCCCACCACCAGGGCCGCCCTCGCTACTCACAGAGGTTTAGACATGGCTGTTCCAGCCCATTTGTGCTCATCTGTGAAACGCTGTGTCTGTTTACCTTTTTCAGTCACGTTTGTCTTTTGTCCTGTCCTCCTTGCCTGTCGTCCCTCCCTCCCTCTGTCCCCTGTCTCCTCTCTGTCCTGATGACCTTCCCATGTCTCACCTGTGTCTAACTGTGTCCCTGAGCTCCTCCTCGTGTGTTTAGTCCTCCTCCTTCCCTCCTGTGACCAGGTTTTCCTCTCATGATCTGTTGGTTGAGTTTAAATACTGTAACTAGGATTATTGAGCCAACTGTCTGTTTACAGGTTTGGATTGGTTTGTCTGGACAGCCTACTGGTGCAAACTTTGCAAAAATAAAATGTTGGAACTTGCTCTTTATTCGTCCTCTGTTCTGCATTGGAGTCCAGTCTAACCAGTCTTGACAAGCTGAAAAGATTAATTAAAGCTTAGTGCAGACAAACTCTAAATTAGCTAAGGTTTGGTTTTTTTATGGCATTTATTGCTTGTTTTGTGTTTGCAAGTAGTTTTTAACACCATTAACCTTTAATTCACTTTTCAGTTGATTCATCTGTACACATGGACTCCAAAAAGTTCTCTTGTCAGGGAGTATGGGAAAACAAATCACCTCCTACAGAAAGAGTTTGTGTTACATTGATAAATGTTACTTTAAATGAAATTAGCTTAAATGAATTGAGGGATGGACTTCCAGGACTTTCCGAGGCCCCTGACTGTGCATGACAAAACACACTTTCCTTTGTTGATCTGGTGGTAATTTAGCTTTGGATAAATAGCAAGAAGACTGCACTCTATAAACCAAATGTTTCTCCAGTACGACAGGGTCTGTTGTGGATCAGACACTTAAATCTTGTATAAAGCAGTTTGGTGTGTTTGGCTTTTCTTCCCCGTCAAAGACAAACACTGGAGTTGATTCCCCACTTATTGGTGTGAAGTCTGCAAACCACAACTGGGATAGAAGTGTTGCCGGGCAGAAGAACACTCCATATTTAAGGTCAAATGTTGTGTGAATTACTTGGTTTCGAGTCACGATGGAATGCCGGGACTTGAGTGGCTTCAGTTGTCCCAGATTTTGCTGCAAAGCTCCGACCTTTTGAACGCCAGAAACACTTTGTGGACTTTACCCATTCCTCCACGGACAGCCAACTAAAAGGTTCATTCTGATTCTGTGATGAACTATTTGTACCATCAGACAATGTGTTCCCTTGCATGTGAACCCTCTAAAATCATCCACAGCCCTGGAAATGATTTTGTGCCCCCTTTTTTCCCCAGGCTGCTCAAAAAGCTGGACAGTTTAGTTTAGTCACCAGCTGTCACGCAGAAACACTTCATCGTCAAAATATTCCCCCCTTTGAACGTTTCCCCTCCATTTCTTCACAAATGACCAGCTGGACTTGCTTCTGTATTTCTTTATCGTGCAATTCAGAATTTCCTTGTTCCACTCTCTCATCAGCCTTGTGCTGAGAGGTCACGGCCGGTAAAACGCGCTAGCTGAAGTACGAGGTGTGTTTTGATGTTCGGTGCTACCCATTCGCTCTCTCTAACCCTCCTGAGCTCCTCTGATGTACTGCGCAGCTCATTAAAACACCCTCTCCACCTCCGCATTAGCATCAGAGTCATGGTCAGACTGCTTTGTGTTATAAGGCTACAAAACAATATCAATAACAACAACAAAAACAATAGTAGCCTTTGGTCCGAGGAGTAGAGGAGGAGAAAGGTCTTTGATAATCTACTTCAAAGAGAGATGCTGAAGTAGGCTGTGTTTTCGCTGCGTGCATGCCAAGGTCGCTTCTGATCTTGCACACGTGGTGTTGGCGTCTGGGGCCAGTGTGAAGACAGGAGGTGAGCTCCTGGGTCTGTAGGACACGTTCCCAAGGATAGGAAGTCAAAAACTGCAAGTGCCGGAGTCTCGTCACAGGTAAAACTCGGCGCCATTGATTGGCATCGATCACCTCCCGCTGCAAGCTCTCGGGGGCACTGCTGCTTTTGCGTGTCTCGGAATCTACAGGTGCCAATAGGATGTTACCGAGAGCACAGTTACCATAATAACGGTGTGTGGGAGGGGACAGAAGTTGTCCTAGATGTCCTTGACACCCCAAAAATAAAAATAATAAAAATCCTTTTTTTCCAGATGTGCTGCAGCTGTTGGGGGAACAATCCCAAAGACACATCTTGTTGTTTTAATGAGTCGGAAATTTTCCTATATCTAGAAAAAAATCTGTTATATTAATCTGGTATATAAAATAGCTCACGAGCAGACCACCAGCGCACCATCAATGCTGTGCAAGATACAGTAGAACAGTAGTTGTGCTTAATTCTGTTTAAATGAATATACAGGTTTAAAGGTGCTACCACAAAGCCAGAATGTTCTGGGCTCGACTGCTCAGCCCTCTACACATGAACATTAGTGGTCTTGTGTGGGTTCTCTCTGTGGTTCATCCATCTTCTTCAGTCAGATAGAATTCATGTAAACTGGGTGCTCGTATTCATCCATTTCACCATATTAATGCAGTGTGTTGACTGTTAGCGTCACCATCAAAACAAGGTCACCAAAGAACAGTGCTGTTGGATAATGGTGGGAGAAAGATTCAAGGTTGTTTTCCTTTTAATTGAAGATGCAATTCAGTTACTGTTGGTCGGATGAGTTTATTATAAACATATTGTTCAAAACCTTTTCATTAATCTAAGACAGTCAAATGCATTTTCAATCATAAATTGCATTTACAACATGACTTCTGCGATGGCTTAAATCAGGGACTATAAATTAAGCTGATCGTTGTTTATTAAATAGCGCAAAAATCTCCACACCAGCAAATTTCTTTTCAACACTCTCCTTATCTTTAGAGCCCGTGTCCTTTGTGTCTTCATCCATTATGCAGTTGCTTGAGTTTCACTTACACATTCTTCTTTATCTTTTATTGAACTGTCACGTCTCGTACTGGTGCGTACGGCTGTAAAAGCCCAAACTTTAACAAATGTGCTGCTGCCAGCTGCTTTCAGGTGGCACTGAGGCTGAGTCCAACCTCCCTTGGATAAATGGCTCCGTATGGTTCTGCTGTCATGATCAGCAGCCCACGAAGGTCGACACTGGTGAAGGATGTTGAAAGCATCTCAGGAGGCAATCATCAATCAAGTGGAATAACTTTGAAAATCAGACAAAAACGTATTTATAAAGACTGTTCATTTTTAAATCGTACCTTATATCTGAGAAATAGGGAGAGCTGATTGGATGAATGCAATAAGGTTTACACTGCATCCAAATGAGTATCACAATGTGCACAAAGGCTCGCAGATGATATATAAAGAATCAAGCCTGGGCAGCTACAGTAAAACATAACAGAAAAAGATCGAATGTAACCGTAAAAAGCATCTAAACCATGATATCACATGATAAAATGAGACGAAGAGCAGTAAGATGTGTCTTTGTCTGTGATGACACTGTGGCTGGAGCTTCTAAAGGCATCTTTATTTCAGAGGACTGTGGAGTTATCTGTAACCTGGGTGCGTTGCTGTGAAACTCGCCTTCCTCTGCTGAAATAAGTGTTAATTCCAAAGCTACACGACATCATTATCCCGCTGTGCTCAGGCACAGGCATACTATTTATTTAATTAGATTCCACTGTAAGGTGCGCTGATTGACATCTCAGCTGATGCACGCGCAGACATGTCGCCACGTTCTTTTGTTCCGCTGTATCAAACTGCTCAAACGAGTCCAATTGTAACTGAGCATAAAGAAGCCGTAATGAATTCAGCTGCTCTTTCTCACCCTGCTGAATAATCACACGTTTGGATTTTAATTTGAATTCTTGTTTATAGAGCAGGTACGGATACCCAGCCGCGGTCCCGGAGGGTTGCTCAGTACAAGGCGCAGAAGGGAATTGATATGCATAATCAGATTGACTGATTCCTTTTACATTTTCACTTTAAAGCTCTGATCTGCGATGCGCAGCGTAACCCGAGCGGGGATGAAACCAAAACGGTGTAAACCGTTCTGCCACTTGTATCAGACGTCACTTAATATTTCAGCATCTGATACTTCCTTCTTTTCCTTCTAACCCACCTGAGAAGCCTCCCCAACTACAGAGGGTCTTTATGAGCTCGTGGGCCTCGATGGGAGCTTCACAGAGAAATCTGTCCATTCATGAAAAGTGCAGGGTCAGCCAGACTCAGCCAGACCGGCCCTTCGGGGACAACCGCTGTTTGATTTGGCTCCGGACCGGACCTGGGTACAGGGCCACGGTTGTCTGTAGCCTCAGGCTGCAGAGCTGGAGGTATTTCCTGACTAAATTTCTCTGTCATACTGGTTGTAACTGCAGGTACAGAAGGAAGCATGGGAAGTTTTGGAATAAAAGCTGTGGGAAGACACAGACACAACCACAAACGTATTCGCAATTACTTTCATTTCTATTTCAGTTTGTGAGCCACAGCAAAAGCTGAAGAGGAAATTAAAAACTCCAAGGCTTCCTTCTCTTTAACTCAACGTTTCTGTTTTATTTTCTGCAGCCGCGTGAGATCTGTATTTTCCAGATCTGGCCGTGACTTTATCTGAATGCACTAAAACCCTGTGAGTCTCATCTTTTCTCAATTTCCTCTCTCTCTCTCTCCCTCTTCCTCTACGGAGGCACAGATGTTTCTCCTCTGGACGGGTCTTTCGTTTAGTTTAGCATAAATATTCAGAAAAAGGTCTGCTTGTAACAGGCCGTCGTTCCAAAAACGTCTTCCACCATTATGGAAATGCTCGTGGACACTTTGTGGTGGCCAGATTTCAGACACCTGCGAGCAGCTGTGTACACACAAACGGCTCGGAGAAAGTAAAATGAGTGATAACTTTGTGCTCTTTCACGGTGGTATTTTGTTCCTTGTCACTTTGGCCCCTTTCAAAGAACCGCTGGGATTAATGAATATGCTCTTCACACATTAATTTCCATTTACAGGCCAAACAAAAACAATGTTTAACCAGCACATCAAATCATTTTAAGCCCCAGTAGAGGTTGCTCCAGAATGATAAACATAGCTCCTTTATTTTCTTTTCACACTTCCTTCCACAGTGAATATTTCCAACATGTGACCGCTAGAGTCAAGACTGCCCCAGAAAACTTTTCAGGGCGTCAGTTGGCAGTCGGACTCCACAGAAATGGATTTTAACTGGTCATGTTTGCCACATATTTCTCCTTCTCTCACTTCCATCAACTCTCTTTCCCCTGTCCTCATTTTTTTTTCTTTTTGTTGTCTTCTCTCGCCGTAGCATATTAACTGTGCTTTGTCTCTTCTCCTAGCTGACTTCTACATGGCGGCCTGTGCTTCCGATTTAAGTGCACGGCAGGGGGTTGCTGGGTAGAGGCTCACGCTGTGAGAGATCTCTGCATCTCAGGGAGAGCTGAAGATCAACCACGCTCACGATCAGGGCCAAAGGATGGCAGTGAAGAGGAGGAATAAAAAGAGAAGGAAAGAAAAAGTTCTGTTTGCTTGGCCGACATGACAAGAGATGACTGTGTTAATCCGACGTGCTTTCTGTCTTCTCCAGCATTATTGTCTGCTTTCTTGAGTACCAAAATCCTGATTCTACTAGCAAAGGGAGGACATGTTTGGTAAGTGAGGACATTTTGGCTGGTCCTCACAACTTCAAAGGACTGTTTGATGCGGTTTCATGGATGAAGTTTTTTTTAGGTTCCTATAGAGTTCGTGTTTAGGTTCATGTTTGGGTTAGGGGTTAGTTGTGATGTTTAGGGTTCGGGTAAAGAGCAGGGCAATGGGCAATAGGTTTACAAGAATGTGTGTGTGTGTGTGTGTGTGTGCGCGCGTGTGTGTGTGTGTGTGCGTGCGTGCGTGCGTGCGTGTGTGTGTGTGTGTGTGTGTGTGCAAACAGATTTCATTGTCACCACTTAATTTTGTTTGTTTGCCTGGTTTGTGTTTCTATTTCAGCTTAATTGGATGGAAACAAGAAAAGAACAAGAGCGCAAATACGAGAACATTCTCACTTTCTTTCTTTTCTTTGAGTGGAAAACTCCTGGAGCCCAGATTAAGGCCTTTCCCCCTGTTTTTCTTCTTTGCAATTTTTGTTGGAAGCATTACCATATTTCAAAAAGTCTACCAAAGAAAATAGCCCAGGGGCAGAAACGGACGATCTGCATATTGAAGACCTGACAGAGAAGGAGAGAGGGAGGAGAGAGAGAGCGAGCGAGAGGGAGAGCCATTTGAAGATAATCTAAAAGAAACAATAATGACAATTAGCTGTCTGTGTTGTGCTCATTATGCCGGATTAATTGCTGTATTCACTTTAGCTAAAACAGATTATTTGCTTTGTCGTCAAGCAGTTCCATCAAGGTGGAGAGAGAAAGAGAGAGAAGGAGAAAGAGAGCGGAGAGAAAAAAAATGTGCATCATAAGGAGGCCTCTTCACCCAGCTTCCTTCATGAATAACAAATAGAGGACCCGATGCAGCGACCAGCCAGCACAACACATGAAAAACATTAGTGCATTCCCAGAGTCGTCTGGTTCACTCTACATTGTGCTGCAAACATGAAATACTGCCTTGCTTTGCACAGCAAGGCCTTGCCTTTACTCAATGCAGCTCAAAATTAAACAGCTTTTATCGACCGTGGAATAAAATAATCA